>NC_091283.1:335876295-336176295 GCF_032444005.1 Ranitomeya imitator | reverse complement strand
ACGAAGTGGCAATCTACTAAACCTAATCTGAACATAGGTGACCTTGTTCTTGTGAAAGACTGTCAGATTCACCGGAACCAGTGGCCACTTGGTCTAGTTACCACAACGTTCCCGAGCAAGGACGGCAACGTCCGCAAAGTTGAGCTAAGGATGACCAAAGGGAATGAACCTAAGACATTTTCCAGACCGGTATCTGAACTGGTCCTATTGTTGCCTTCGGAAGAAAGGAGTAGTGACATCCGTTGATGCCAGACGGGGAGTGTTCTGTCTCCGCCATCTAATATTGTTGCCCTGATTATTTGCTTGCATAATTGCAGTTTCCTCAGTATACAGTATTGATATATTCATGCCTTTATTCATCTGTGATGCTTTGGCTCCCTCTAGCGGTCAGAGTTATGTTGGCAGTTCAATCTTGTTTTTGTATTATCCATGTCTGATTCTCCTCCTCCTTTGCAATGCATTATGGTAGCTCAGCCTCCATTTCCCTCCATTTTTCCTTTCACTTTCCTCAGTCTGCCTTCAAGGAAAGACGCTTCACTTCATCCCCCTTGCGATTGCATTGCCGGTATGTCTTTATGCTTCATATAGATATTCCTGCTCTATATTAGCTTAGTTTAACCAGTTGTACTCCCAGTTAGTCACTAGCTTTCTAAATGTTATGCATAATGTATATCATGTGTATTATGTATCTGTTCTATGCCATGCACTGATTCTATGTATATCATTGTTCACAGTTTCACCGCATCAATATACCACTACGTTTAATAAAGCACAGACTCAACCACAGTCTCCTTATTGGACCCGGTATAGCGGTTTAGCTGACTGTATAGCTACGTATGAGCCTGCCTCAGCTAGTGAGGACAGAACAACCAGGCTGACAGGATCTTTGCTGCCTTGTGGAAACGTCGTAAGTTTACAGTTTTGTTTTGAAAAATGAAGAAACAACAATTTATATATGAACCATGTTGGGAGTAGTGATCAAGTCATAAGCGAGCATGTTTGGATAAGGCGTTATCTGAGCATGCTCAAGTGCTAATGGAGCATCTTCGGCGTTGTCTTATAATATGTTCGAGTTTCCGCTGCTGCACGATTCGTGGCTTGTTGACATCCGCAACACAAGCAGGAATGATTCCCTGTTTGTTAGGCAACCCCTGCATGTGTGGAACAGCCGCAAGACATGAAGCGGTGGGGAGTCGAAAATATTATTCGAGCACACCAAAAACACTCCGCACACAAGCATGTTCGGATAATGCCTTATCTGGGCATGTTCACTCATCACTAATGTCGGAGACCTAAGGAAAGTGACATATCCTCATATTCAGTGCACAGTGGCCCGCTAGTGACAGCACCAGCCTGGTCTTTGTCCGCTGCAATCTCACATAGACCATAAGGGTGTGTTTCCACATGGCGGATTTGCTGCGGATTGGACACTGCGTTCATCCACAGCGGCAGATGTTACAGCATACTGGGGGATTTTATGAAATCCCATCTCCACTATGCGTACAAAGACGCAGGTGGCAGACCTGTGCATACGCACATGCGGCGCGGTATATGTATCTATAGTGTATGTATGTAGCGTCCACGTTTGGCATTTCTGAAGCTATGAGAGCCCACCTAACTTACAGGTGCATGCCTCCAGAAGCACGGGCTGGGCATAATGTACTGGTGACTGCAGCGCACTGGTCACTGCAGCGTACTGGTCACTATAATGGCAGTTTGTAATTTTCACCAGGCAACATTCATTGCTGCTTGTTTCTGGAAAATACCCATGGAGCCAAACGGAGAGAGGAGACAGGAGCAACGGAGGAGAGAGAGTCCCCCGCAGTACAACACCAGAGCTGTGCAGCTGCAGTGCTCCGGGCTCCCTATTCCTCCCTCTCCCCCCTTTCCCTCTGGTGAGGCGGCATGAGGAGGAGTACCCCCAGGCCGCCCCCAGTGCGAGAGGCTCGGAGCATAGATGCATGACATTCGGCTCCCAGTTGCAGCAGAGCAGGAGCCGGGGGTCATTAGCATATCGTATCCGATGCCATACGCTCATCTGACGCCAGCCTACGCAGCATACCAGGCAGGGAGGGGGGCCCAGACACATTTCTTGCACAGGGGCCCCAAGCTGTTAGTTTCTGCCCCTGGGTGAATCTGAGGGCATTGAACTTCGTTTCATGATGTTTATTAAATTAGGAGGTTGCCTGTAACATAGCAAGGGGGGTCTTTGAATAATATTTTTAACCAGTCATCCTTGTGTAGGATATGGTGAAGTTTCTTAGCCGTTTTTCTCAGTATTTCAAGCTGTGGGTTGTAGGTCACTACTAGAGGTACACAAAGATTTTCCTCTTTTGTTCTGTATTGAAGTACTTGACTTCTAGGGATCCTTGTGGCCCTAATGATCTGATCATCAATGAAGGTGTAATGGTAACCTTGATTCAAAAGTGACATTTTAAGCTGGGTTAGATGTTCATCCCTGTCCTTAGGACTAGAACATATACAGTTGTATCTGAGACAATGGATTTTTTAATGTGTTTAGGATGGAAGCTGTCCCATCTGAGTTATGTGGGATGGTAAATTGGTTTCCGATACACTGATTTTTGGAACAAACCATTTTGGACTTTTACGGTGGTGTCTAGAAAGTATATTTTTGGTTTTGAGTGGTGCAATGTCAAGTTTATGGTAGGATGAAATTTGTTGAATTTGTCATGGAAATTTAGAAATTCTTGTTTGGACTCAGTCCAGATTACTAAGATGTCATAGATGTACCGGACATAGGCAAAGGGTTTGATGGAGCAGGATGTTAAAAAGTAATTTTCCAGTTTAGCCATGAAGAGGTTGGCGTACTGGGGCACCATTTTACTTTCCATAGTAGTGCCTGTGCGTTGTAGCTATAGCTCCTCACCGAAAGAGAAAAAGATGTGTGTGAGAATTAATCTGGTAAGTGTTATTACAGACTCGGAAGGGATCCCACTGGCCTCAAGAAACATTCGGCAGGTTAATCCATCTTCGTGTGGGATGTGAGAATATAAGGATTTGACATCCATAGTGGCTAAGATGGTGCTGTCGGAGAAGAGACCTATCGTGGATAGCTTATTCAGGTCTGTAGTCCTGTATATAGCTGGCTGTCTTCCTTACCAGCAGCTTAAGGATGTTTTTTACCCACCCTGAGATTTTTTCAGTGAGTGTTCCCACCCCGGAGAAGACTGGCCTCCCTGGGATGCCTGGATTATGAATCTTTGGAAGCATATAGAAAGTTCCCATCCTTGGATTCTCAGGTATTAAGTCCAGAAGGTTTATGGAGTCTGTACACAGACATTTGATGACCCTTTTCAACTCCCTCAGATATTTTAGAGTTGGGTCATGATCCAGTTTGGTGTAGTACTGTATATCCATCGGTTATCTGTGTGCCTCGTTGATGTAGTCAATTGTATTGAGGAGAACTATGGCACCACTTTTATCTGCAGGCTTAATAGTGATCTCCCTGTTGTTCTTCAGGCCATGAATCACCATTCTCTCCTGCAAGCTGATATTAGATGTTTCCTTTTTTTTTATCCAGTATCGTGGACTGCACCAAATGTCTAAATGAGTCAATGTATTGGTCCAAAATGGTGTTACGGCCAGAAGGAGGTGTCCAGTCAAAGTAACACTCTTAATAGCATTATGTTTACCAGCACCAGCTCCACCAGCCTTTGTGTAATGGGCAGAGATATTCTGGGAGAGAAAAACCTTGAGTTGGAAAAAGTGAAAGAATTTGTCCCAGTAAATAAGCCTCTTCTGGTTGATGACCACAGATCGGGGGATTTGGCAATTATGGCTCAGATTCCAGGTGGGAATAGGAGACTGTTTTCCTTGATGCCCCAGGAGGTTCCGGTAAAACATTCTCATTAATTTGCTGCTCTCAGAAATTCCCTCCATCAATAACATTGCTCCGGCCGCTGCATCGTCTGGGGTTGTGGCCGCTCTCTTAGATGGAGGCGCACGGCTCAGTCAGCACTAGGATCACCCCTGAATCCAGCGCTCTTGGAATCTCTCGTCTGTAATATCACTAAGGTCTATGAAAGATCTGGGGGGATCCAATCACTTAATGGGGGGAATTGTTCTGCTTTTTGCAACGTTACCTGTTCTAAAAGGAGCAGCACCAGCAGAGGAGCTGAATACTTGTCAGCACAGCAGAGTCCTGCATACACTGAGGCCCCTGATCATGTGACCCCTGACTCCTCCCCTCCTGTGACCTCACCACAGGTCCTGTGCGCAGTCGCACAGAGCAGCCATAGATGTGGAGTGCGGCGCTGCAGGTGGAGGTAGGTGCTGGAGATTCCTCGTTACTGGGCCCAGGGGGGACACATTAACCCCTTCAGCACTGAGACGCTTTTGGGGTCCCTGTGTGGTGTGAACAGTGATGTAACATCTGAGGACAGAATGCGGCTTCGCTGGTTCCACATTATTCCCAGTCAGACACCTGCAGGATGAGCGGACAGAAGCCCAGAGAAGTTCTCCCACAATGCGATGACTCCTCTCCTGGCTCCAGCACAATAATGTAGATACCAGTGATGAGTGACCGCTCTCCACTACTCGATCCGGCATCGGGGGCTCGGACAAGCTTGTTACTGGAGTATCGCAGGTGATGGAGCGCCGTGCTCGAGTTCCCAGCCAATAAACATGCGGGGATTGCCCGCCATACACGGTGATGCTGTAGTCATGTTGGCTGCTGGTATTACTGTGACTGTCCGGCCGCATCACGTTATCGGGTTTATAGAAGACCCAGTGAGGCGATGCTCGGCACACCTTCCTCAGGAAGCAGCTCAGGGAGAGTTGTTATAGGAGGGAGCGCTTAGATTATTGTCAGCCCCCTGAGTATTATAAAGTTGTATTCTTTAGTGTCTTTCATGTGGCGCTATAGGGTGTATTTAACCCCTTCACCACAAAGACTGTTTTCACCTTCCTGACCAGGCCAATTTTGACCAGTGTCAATTTTTGAGGTAATAACTCTGGACACCTCAAGGATCCCACTGATTCTGAGAGTTTTTTCATGATATATTGTACTTCATGATAGTGGTAACATTTCTTTGATATGACTTATGTTTATTTGTGAAAAATTGCAAATTAGGCAAAAATCTGGAAATTTTGAAACTTTTAATTTTTATGCCCTTTAATAAGGGTCATATCACACAAGTAGTTAATAAAATAGTAGTTAATAAATAACATTTCCCACATGTCTACTTTACATCAGCACAATTTTTGAACCTTTTTTTTTTTGTTACGAAGTTATAAGGGTTAAAAGTGGTTCAGTGGTTTCTCATTTTTACAACAAATTTTTAAAAAACATTTTTTTAGGGGCCACATCACATTTGAATTGACTTAAGCTACTTTCACACTAGCGACGCACGACGCAATGCGTCGTAGCGACGTACCAACGCATGCTGTTAAAGCGCAGCACAACGTGGGCAGCGGATGCAGTTTTACAACGCATCCGCTGCCCCATTGTGAGCTCCGGGGAGGAGGGGGCGGAGTTCCAGCCGCGCATGCGTGGTCGGAAATGGCGGACACAACACACCAAAAAACGTTACATGGAATGTTTTTTGGTGCCGACGGTCCGCCACAACACGACGCAACTGTCGCACGATGGTTGCGACGTGTGGCAATGCGTCGCAATGCGTTGCTAATACAAGCCTATGGAGAAAAAACGCATCCTGCAGACAACATTGCAGGATGCGTTTTTTCTGCAAAACGACGCATTGCGACGTGCGTCGTACGACGTTAGTCCGAAAGTAGCCTTAGATGACATAAAGTACCCAAAAGTGACACCATTCTAATACCTGCATCCTGCAAGCTGATCAATACCACATTCAAGAAGTTTATTAATCATTCAGATGCTTCACAGGAACTGGAGCAACTTGGAAGGAATAAATTAACATTTAACTTTTTAGTCACAAAAATTATCTTTTAGCCCCAATTTTTTTTATTTTCACAAGTGTAACAAGAAAAAATGGACCACAAAAGTTGAGCAATTTCTCCTGAGAACGCCGATGCCCTATATGTGGGTGAAAACCACTGTTTGGGCGCATGGCAGAGCTCG
Source organism: Ranitomeya imitator (assembly GCF_032444005.1). Classification (NCBI taxonomy): domain Eukaryota; kingdom Metazoa; phylum Chordata; class Amphibia; order Anura; family Dendrobatidae; genus Ranitomeya; species Ranitomeya imitator. Next base: position 336,170,234 of record NC_091283.1, on the reverse strand, counting down.
AAATTGAAGGAGGGCAGTTTGACTTTTTGAACGCAAAATTGGCTGGAATTGAGAGTGGACGCCATGTCGCGTTTGGAGAGCCCCTGATGTTCCTATACAGTGGAAACCCCCAACAAGTAACCACATTTTGGGAACTAGATCCCTCAAGGAACTTATCTAGATGTGGGGTGAGCACTTTGAACCCCCAAGTGCTTCACAAAAGTTTGTAATGTAGAGTCGTGAAAACAAAAAATCGAATTATTTCCACAAAAATCTTTTAGCCCTGATTTTTTTATTTTCTCAAGGCTAAATGGAGGAAATGTATGGCAATAGTTGACAAATTTCTCCTGAGTACGCCAATACCACATACAGATGCATCTCACAAAATTAGAATATCATCAAAAAGTTAACTTATTTCAGTTCTTCAATGCAAAAAGTAAAACTCATATATTACATAAAGTCATTACAAACAGAAGTGTTTATTTCTGTTAATGTTGATGATTATAGCTTACAGCCAATGAAAACTCAAAAGTCATTATCTCAGTAAATTAGAACAAATATAGGCTTCAGCATCCACAGTCCAGGGTGCCGGATCACAGGGTAGGCAGAGTCCGGCCGGTCTGATGGCAATTCCAGAGTCCCCTTATCCAGGTGGAAATCAGTAGCCTTCCCCTTGCGCACAGTAATTGTTATGATCCAGTGACTTTGGAGCTGCATGAGAACTTTCACTGGAGATGGTGGCCACTGTACTGACCGCAATCCTGAACTTAACACCGCAACTAGAAGTAGCCGTGGAGTGTACCTAACACACCTAGACACCTCGTCACAGCCGGATGACTAATTACCCCTAAAGATGGAAAGAGGAATACTATTTTGCCTCAGAGAAAATCCCCAAAGGATAGACAGCCCCCCACAAATATTGGCTGTGAGTCGGAGAGGAAAAAACACACACAGGCAGAAAACAGAATTTAGCACAGGAGTCCACACTAGCTAAATAGGACAGAATAGGACAGAGTTCTATGCGGTCAGTAAAAAACCCTTCAAAAACATCCACTGCAGAAATAACAAAAATTACCTACATCTAACTAATAGATGTAATAGCGTAAATCTGCAACTCCAGTGAATCCTACAATCAGAGCAGGAATAAAACTGAAACCAGCACACAGCAGTGTGCCACAGATACTAAGAACCAAACACTTATCTTTGCAGAATTTGGCAGCAGGCAGGAGAAGCCAGAAAGTGATCCAACACTTCACAAGGAACATTGACAACTGGCAAGGGCTAATGAATCCTGCACACTTAAATATCCCAGTCCGAACAGCAATTAGCAGATACACCTGGCCAAGACTGTGACTCAGAGACAACTGCATTCCCACCTACAACCACTGGAGGGAACCCAAGAGCAGAATTCACAACAGTAATGTAGTAGGTCCCTACGTGCATTAGCTCCCATAGGGTCCTCACTCTTGTTACTCTTCTCTCTGTCCCCCAGATGGATAGAACAAACCCGTATGACGGTGGTGGCCTGAGGCTATTTTATAGGGACCCTAGTGTCACCCCTCCTCTGCGTTGCCACCTTGTCTGCTTAGGTTCTTGGGTCGGGCAGCCGACTTGGAATCGACTGTCCTGCCGGTCTCTGAAGTAAAGCGTAGAGTCTATTACTCCCTCGGTGTTCCGGCTACCGAATCTGCGCTCAGTGGGAGGCAGCCTGCTCCTAGCTGGTCTCCCACTGGTGTTATACTCCTGTTGCTACGACTTCGGTGCTCACTCACTATGGCACACTTCCTCCTTTGTCCTTCCTTAGGAGTCTGCCGCATGGGTTGCAGGCGCAGCTCCGTGTCCTTCTTTCCTTCCTGGGCCGAGCCCAGTCTGCTCCTCTCTTCCTGACTATCTCCTTCTCCCTCCAGTCAGAACTCCTCTCTCCTCCAACTGACTTCACTTCCTAACCAAACCCCCAGTTTTATCCAAGTGTGAGGAGTGGCCTAATAGATAGAACCCTTAGCTCCCCCTGGTGGCTGGTGTGTGAAGTGTGGCTGTGATACCTGGCAGGATGAACTCCTTTGGTGCCATCAGACGTAACATCCCTCCCCCTGGTGGAAGAACGACATTACTGCAACGACCAGGACTCTGGGGCACTACATACCTGTATCAGCAGATGACATGGCTCCCCAAACATCCCTAATTGTGGAAACTTCACACTAGACTTCAATAAGCTTGGATTGTCTGTTTCTCCACTCTTTCTCCAGACTTAGAGACCTTGATTCCCAATGTCTAGTAATGAACATTGGAAATTCCCCACATGTAACCCCATTTTGGAAACTACTCCGCATTTGGAATTTGTCTAGAGGCATAGTTTTATAGTAATGATTATAATGCTTTTGGTTTTACTAGTGTATGAATTTATAATGTGGTGTTATGTGTAAGATGTGTTGTGAATTCTGTGGCTGAATTCACTCCTGTGGTCATAAGTGGTACTGCAGCTTCTGAGCTTCCTCCCTCAGGTGTTCTGGTGAGCTCGTTAACTGCTTCATTACTTAACTCCGCCTGATGCTGCTATCCTTGCTCCTTGTCAATGTTTCAGTGTTGGATCTGAGCTTCTCCTGATTGTTCCTGTGACCTGCTGCTCTGTATAGCTAAGTGCTTTTTGCTTTTTTGTTGCTTTTTTTCTGTCCAGCTTGTCTTTTGTTTTGCTGGAAGCTCTGAGACGCAAAGGGTGTACCGCCGTGCCGTTAGTTCGGCACGGTGGGGTTTTTTTTGCCCCCTTTGCGTGGTTTTGCTTTAGGGTTTTTTGTAGACTGCAAAGTTCGCTTTACTGTCCTCGCTCTGTCCTAGAATATCGGGCCCCACTTTGCTGAATCTATTTCATCCCTACGTTTTGTCTTTTCATCTTACTCACAGTCATTATATGTGGGGGGCTGCCTTTTCCTTTGGGGAATTTCTCTGGGGCAAGTCAGGCCTATTTTTCTATCTTCAGGCTAGCTAGTTTCTTAGGCTGTGCCGAGTTGCCTAGGTAGTTGTTAGGCGCAATCCACAGCCGCTTTTAGTTGTGTTTAGGATAGGATCAGGTGTGCAGTCTACAGAGTTTCCACGTCTCAGAGCTCGTTCTTGTATTTTTGGGTATTTGTCAGATCACTGTGTGCGCTCTGATCGCTAAGCACACTGTGTTTCTGGATTGCCTTCATAACACCTGTCATTAGCAAACATAACAGTACAAGGAGCCAAACTAATGATTCTCAATAGAGGGAAAGAAAAAGTTCTGACATCATTTTTTTTTTTTTTTCTGCTCTGTGTTCACTTTTTTTTTTCCCCTAGACATTTGGGTGATTCTGGACACAGGTGTGGACATGGATATTCAGGGTCTGTGCTCTTCAATGGATAATCTCGTTATAAATGTACAAAAAATTCAAGATACTATTGATCGGAAATCTATGTTAGAACCAAGAATTCCTATTCCTGATTTGTTTTTTGGAGATAGAACTAAGTTTCTAAGTTTCAAAAATAATTGTAAGCTATTTCTGGCCTTGAAACCTCATTCTTCTGGTAATCCTATTCAACAGGTTTTGATTATTATTTCTTTTTTGCGCGGCGACCTTCAAGACTGGGCATTTTCTCTTACGCCAGGAGACCCTGCATTGAGTAGTGTCGATGCGTTTTTCCAGGCGCTCGGATTGCTGTACGATGAGCCTAATTCAGTGGATCAGGCTGAGAAAAATTTGCTGGCTTTGTGCCAGGGTCAGGATGATATAGAAGTATATTGTCAGAAATTTAGGAAATGGTCAGTACTCACTCAGTGGAATGAATCTGCGCTGGCAGCTTTGTTCAGAAAGGGTCTCTCTGAGGCTCTTAAGGATGTCATGGTGGGATTTCCTATGCCTGCTGGTTTGAATGAGTCTTTGTCTTTGGCCATTCAGATCGGTCGACGCTTGCGCGAGCGTAAATCTGTGCACCATTTGGCGGTACTGCCTGAGGTTAAACCTGAGCCTATGCAGTGCGATAGGACTATGACTAGAGTTGAACGGCAGGAATACAGACGTCTGAATGGTCTGTGTTTCTACTGTGGTGATTCCACTCATGCTATTTCTGATTGTCCTAAGCGCACTAAGCGGTCCGCTAGGTCTGCCGTCATTGGTACTGTACAGTCCAAATTCCTTCTGTCCATTACCTTGATATGCTCTTTGTCGTCGTTTTCTGTCATGGCGTTTGTGGATTCGGGCGCTGCCCTGAATCTGATGGATTTGGATTATGCTAAACGTTGTGGGTTTTTCTTGGAGCCTTTGCGGTGTCCTATTCCATTGAGAGGAATTGATGCTACACCTTTGGCCAAGAATAAACCTCAATACTGGGCCCAGCTGACCATGTGCATGGCTCCTGCACATCAGGAAGTTATTCGCTTTCTGGTGTTGCATAATCTGCATGATGTGGTCGTGTTGGGGTTGCCATGGCTACAAACCCATAATCCAGTATTGGATTGGAATTCCATGTCGGTATCCAGCTGGGGTTGTCAGGGGGTACATGGTGATGTTCCATTTTTGTCGATTTCGTCATCCACCCCTTCTGAGGTCCCAGAGTTCTTGTCTGATTATCAGGATGTATTTGAAGAGCCCAAGTCCGATGCTCTACCTCCGCATAGGGATTGTGATTGTGCTATCAATTTGATTCCTGGTAGTAAATTCCCTAAAGGTTGATTATTTAATTTATCCGTGCCCGAACACGCCGCTATGCGCAGTTATGTGAAGGAATCCCTGGAGAAGGGACATATTCGCCCATCGTCATCACCACTGGGAGCAGGGTTCTTCTTTGTAGCCAAGAAGGATGGTTCGCTGAGACCGTGTATTGATTACCACCTTCTTAATAAGATCACTGTTAAATTTCAGTATCCCTTGCCATTGTTATCTGACTTGTTTGCTCGGATTAAGGGGGCTAGTTGGTTCACTAAGATAGATCTTCGTGGTGCGTATAATCTGGTGAGAATCAGGCAAGGAGATGAATGGAAAACTGCATTCAATACGCCCGAGGGTCACTTTGAGTATCTAGTGATGCCGTTCGGACTTGCCAATGCTCCATCTGTGTTTCAGTCTTTTATGCATGACATCTTCCGTGAGTATCTGGATAAATTCCTGATTGTTTACTTGGATGACATTTTGATCTTCTCAGATGATTGGGAGTCTCATGTGAAGCAGGTCAGAATGGTTTTTCAGGTCCTGCGTGCTAACTCTTTGTTTGTGAAGGGATCAAAGTGTCTCTTCGGTGTGCAGAAAGTTTCATTTTTGGGGTTCATCTTTACCCCTTCTACTATCGAGATGGATCCAGTTAAGGTCCAAGCCATCCAGGATTGGATTCAGCCGACATCTCTGAAAAGTCTACAAAAGTTCCTGGGCTTTGCTAATTTTTATCGTCGCTTCATCTGTAATTTTTCTAGCATTGCCAAACCATTGACCGATTTGACCAAGAAGGGTGCTGATTTGGTTAATTGGTCTTCTGCTGCTGTGGAAGCTTTTCAGGAGTTGAAGCGTCGTTTTTGTTCTGCCCCTGTGTTGTGTCAGCCAGATGTTTCTCTTCCGTTCCAGGTCGAGGTTGATGCTTCTGAGATTGGAGCAGGGGCGGTTTTGTCACAGAGCGGTTCTGATTGCTCAGTGATGAAACCATGTGCTTTCTTTTCCAGGAAGTTTTCGCCCGCTGAGCGTAATTATGATGTGGGCAATCGAGAGTTGCTGGCCATGAAGTGGGCATTCGAGGAGTGGCGTCATTGGCTTGAAGGAGCTAAGCATCGCGTGGTGGTATTGACTGATCATAAGAACTTGACTTATCTCGAGTCTGCCAAGCGCTTGAATCCTAGACAGGCCCGTTGGTCGTTATTTTTTGCCCGCTTCGACTTTGTGATTTCGTACCTTCCGGGCTCCAAAAATGTGAAGGCGGATGCTCTGTCTAGGAGTTTTGTGCCCGACTCTCCGGGTTTATCTGAGCCAGCGGGTATCCTCAAGGAAGGAGTCATTGTGTCTGCCATCTCCCCTGATTTGCGGTGGGTGCTGCAAAAATTTCAGGCGAATAAACCTGATCGTTGTCCAGCAGAGAAACTGTTCGTCCCTGATAGGTGGACTAATAAACTTATCTCTGAACTTCATTGTTCGGTGTTGGCTGGTCATCCTGGAATCTTTGGTACCAGAGAGTTAGTGGCTAGATCCTTCTGGTGGCCATCTCTGTCACGGGATGTACGTACTTTTGTGCAGTCCTGTGGGATTTGTGCTAGGGCTAAGCCCTGCTGTTCTCGTGCCAGTGGGTTGCTTTTGCCCTTGCCGGTCCCAAAGAGGCCTTGGACACATATTTCGATGGATTTCATTTCTGACCTTCCCGTTTCTCAAAAGATGTCAGTCATTTGGGTGGTCTGTGATCGCTTTTCTAAAATGGTCCATCTGGTGCCCTTGGCTAAATTGCCTTCCTCCTCTGATTTGGTACCTTTGTTCTTTCAGCATGTGGTTCGGTTGCATGGCATTCCTGAGAATATTGTTTCTGACAGAGGTTCCCAGTTTGTTTCAAGGTTTTGGCGAGCCTTTTGTGGTAGGATGGGCATTGACCTATCCTTTTCCTCGGCTTTCCATCCTCAGACTAATGGCCAGACCGAACGAACCAATCAGACCTTGGAAACATATCTGAGATGTTTTGTTTCTGCAGACCAGGATGATTGGGTGTCCTTTTTGCCGTTGGCTGAGTTCGCCCTTAATAATCGGGCCAGCTCGGCTACCTTGGTTTCTCCATTTTTTTGCAATTCTGGGTTCCATCCTCATTTCTCTTCAGGACAGGTTGAGTCTTCGGACTGTCCTGGTGTGGATTCTGTGGTGGATAGGTTGCAGCAGATCTGGACTCAGGTAGTGGACAATTTGATCTTGTCCCAGGAGAAAGCTCAACTTTTCGCTAATCGCAGACGCCGTGTGGGTCCCCGACTTCGTGTTGGGGATCTGGTTTGGTTATCTTCTCGTCATATTCCTATGAAGGTTTCCTCTCCTAAATTTAAACCTCGTTTTATTGGTCCGTATAGGATTTCTGAGGTTCTCAATCCTGTGTCTTTTCGTTTGACCCTCCCAGACTCCTTTTCCATACATAATGTATTCCATAGGTCGTTGTTGCGGAGATACGTGGCACCTATGGTTCCATCTGTTGAGCCTCCTGCCCCGGTTTTGGTGGAGGGGGAATTGGAGTATATTGTGGAGAAGATTTTGGATTCTCGTGTTTCTAGACGGAAACTCCAGTATCTGGTTAAATGGAAGGGTTATACTCAGGAAGATAATTCCTGGGTTTTTGCCTCTGATGTTCATGCTTCCGATCTTGTTCGTGCCTTTCATGCGGCTCATCCTGGTCGGCCTGGGGGCTCTGGTGAGGGTTCGGTGACCCCTCCTCAAGGGGGGGGTACTGTTGTGAATTCTGTGGCTGAATTCACTCCTGTGGTCACAAGTGGTACTGCAGCTTCTGAGCTTCCTCCCTCAGGTGTTCTGGTGAGCTCGTTAACTGCTTCATTACTTAACTCCGCCTGATGCTGCTATCCTTGCTCCTTGTCAATGTTTCAGTGTTGGATCTGAGCTTCTCCTGATTGTTCCTGTGACCTGCTGCTCTGTATAGCTAAGTGCTTTTTGCTTTTTTGTTGCTTTTTTTCTGTCCAGCTTGTCTTTTGTTTTGCTGGAAGCTCTGAGACGCAAAGGGTGTACCGCCGTGCCGTTAGTTCGGCACGGTGGGTTTTTTTGCCCCCTTTGCGTGGTTTTGCTTTAGGGTTTTTTGTAGACTGCAAAGTTCGCTTTACTGTCCTCGCTCTGTCCTAGAATATCGGGCCCCACTTTGCTGAATCTATTTCATCCCTACGTTTTGTCTTTTCATCTTACTCACAGTCATTATATGTGGGGGGCTGCCTTTTCCTTTGGGGAATTTCTCTGGGGCAAGTCAGGCCTATTTTTCTATCTTCAGGCTAGCTAGTTTCTTAGGCTGTGCCGAGTTGCCTAGGTAGTTGTTAGGCGCAATCCACAGCCGCTTTTAGTTGTGTTTAGGATAGGATCAGGTGTGCAGTCTACAGAGTTTCCACGTCTCAGAGCTCGTTCTTGTATTTTTGGGTATTTGTCAGATCACTGTGTGCGCTCTGATCGCTAAGCACACTGTGTTTCTGGATTGCCTTCATAACACCTGTCATTAGCAAACATAACAAAGATGTGTGGAGTACATCAGATTATAAAAGTATGCCAATTGGATGCCAATTTTTTTGTACCATGCTTTAGTTTTTCGTATGGTACTATATGGTTTGAGAACATGATCTGAGAGATCTACACCCCCCCATGTACCAATTGTAATCCAAGTTACAATCTGGCTTTGGGACTTGTGTTGTGGTACCACGAACAGTGACGAGGGAGCTGTTGTCATGGTGTATGGTGGTGAAGATAAGGACATCCCTTTTGTCCTCATACTTGACCACCATTATGTTGTTGCTGTATTGGGCTCTGCTGTCGCCCTTTCTCAGCATTTGTTCAAATAGTGGCTTAGGCAGGCCTCTCTGATTTTTTTTGCACGGTGTTGCATGCCAATATGCCTCTGATAGAGAGGGTGTTGAAGAGCGGGTAGCTGGTGTAAAAGTTGTCAATGTAGAGGTGACCCTTACCCAGCAGGGGGTACAGCAATTCCCACACAATTTTCCCACTCATCCACAGGACAGGGGGCATTCAGGGGGTCAATTGGGGTGTCCTTCCCCTCGTAGACCCTAAATTTGTGTCTGTACCCTGAGGTACTCTCACACAGTTTCTACAGTTTAATTCCGTACCTGGCCCTTTTACTAGGCAGGTATTGTCAGATCTTTAACCCTCTTTGAATTGAACCAGAGATTCATCTAGAGTGATGTCCCTTTGTGGGTTGTACGCCTTAGCAAATTTTCTGCTGAAGTGTTCAATTTTGTATAGATGATCAAAGTTAGGATTGTCTCGGGCTGGACACTGCACATTATCATTATAATGCAAAGATGTTTGGGTCTCTTCAAATCGTATCCTTGTCATGGCCATAGAGAATATCGGTGTACTGTAGAGAATATCAGTACTCCAGTATTGCCGAATCTCTGTTTTTCTAAATATGCCCATATGCAGCACTATTCCCCAATATGTAGTCATCTCTGCCGCATTTACAGGGGTCCATCTGGTGTATTATGACATGGGATTTTGGATGAAAAATTGATCGACATACAAGTTTGTCTGGGGCACCATAAGATTTATTATTTCCTCACTGAAAAGGAATTTAAAGAAGTCAATGTTAGTGAGAGCCAGTGGTGTCAATCTGGATTCCTGAGCTGCTGGTGAAATCCGTAATAACAGGCTGATAATTTTTTTGGGGGGGTGCAATCCATATGGACTGGCGTGAGTTGAACAGTACAGAACTTTTTCCTGAGGGAAGGGGGCAGAAGGCCTAATTAAAGGTAATTAAGTTAAGCTAGGATTCCTTATCTTAGGGTACCGTCTCACAGTGGCATTTTGGTCGCTACGACGGCACGATCCGTGACGCTCCAGCATCGCTCCAATATCGCTCCAGCGTCGTAGACTGCGGTCACACTTCGCAATGCACGACGCTGGAGTGATAATTTCATGACGTATTTGCGATGTAGAAGCCGTTGGTTACTATGCGCACATCGTATACAATATCGTGCACACCTTTGTTACACCATGCGATCATGCCGCCACAGTGGGACACTAGACGACGAAAGAAAGTTTCAAACGATCTGCTACGACGTACGATTCTCAGCGGGGTCCTGATCGCAGGAGCATGTCAGACACAGCGAGATCGTAAGGATATCGCAGGAACGTCACGAATCATGCCGTCGTAGCGATCAAAATGCCACTGTGTGACGGTGCCCTTAGACAAACAGGATTTAAGCAAACAATCATATATACTAGAGAAGAAGCTACAGTGTCACCAAACTGGGAAATGAGCTATCCTACAGAGAGTTAAAGATGGAATGCGATAGCAAGGAGTGTGTTTCCCTTATCGAATGGACTTTGAGAGTACTAGTAAGAAGTCGCACTGATGTGGAGTGCCTGCTAGGACCATGGGGTACTCGGTATCGGGCCGATTCTGTTCTTAAAGGGGTGGTCACGGTGGCAGTGACCCAGTCCGTGGCCCTGAGCGTCCAGTAAAAGGGGGTTAATGAAAATGGAAATGCAGTCTAATGTAGTAATGTTCGTGACGCCACCTGTGGTATTCGGCCAGGGGTGGCCGACACTGCTTAAAGGGGTCCTCTGGAGCTGATGGTTTTGCAGCTTAGATGGTATAGCTCTCCACAGGTAGAGCTTGGTCCCCAGGGCTCCCAGTGTAGTTGGTAGGAGGGATGATTGACGGTGGGGTGCAGGAAATAATTACAGGACACAGAGATAGCAGTTTCCTTTACCTTTTTAATGGTAGAATTCAGGTACAGTCCAGGGTACAGGTAACTGGTGATGGTGGGGTCTGGGGCTTGGGATCCACTTAGCCTTAGCCAGGTGGGTTCGGAGGCCTTCCTTCCAGGCTGTATGTCTAATCCTTGCTGCCTGAAATTCTGTACGAGTCCTCTCTGCGTCTGTATTCTCAACCTGTATGGCTGACAGCCTGAACCTTTCATGGGCACTGCACTCTCTTTGGCAGCCCCAGGCTCCTGACTTTCTGTGGTACCTGCAGGTGTTAGATGGGACAGGAAACTTGCAATCTTCTGCCCTCCGGGTTCAGTGGCTGGGTCTGCAATTCCCACACCACCATGGACCCCGGTGTCTTGTCTCTTGGTGCTTTCCTCTGGGGTGAGCCCACTCGCAGCTCCAGACCCCAGGCTCCTCTCCTTTTGCCTCTTCTCCTCTCACTGTCCCTAACCGACTGTCTAACCCCTCCCCCAGGCCAGAATTTTACCGTGACGTGCCCCTGAAACCAGGTTTAGAGCTCCCCCTTCTGGTCTGGAGTCAGGATGGTGTTGCATGTCAGTATTACCTGATTAAGGGATCCCTCCTTGTTTCCAGGCATGACATCACCTCCCCCATGAGGAAGACAATATCATTGTGGCATCCGGACTCCTGGGGTGCCACAGATGTACTTTAGACTGTGAGGTCCTCACAAATCAATTGGGAGTGGAGAGGAGCTCTGAAGGGCCAAAGAAACACATCTCAGCCCGTATGGTGCCAATAGGGATGATGGGTCTTCCCATAATGGTTTGCTGGACTGTTGTACCTAGTAACAAAAGTTATGTACCGCTACATGTAACCGGAAAGTTCCTGACTCTGCATAATTCAGAAGAAGCATTTATAAAGTGTTGTGTCTGCTATATGATGTATATGAGTCGCTCGCCAGAGCCAGGTCCGGTCTTTACAGGGGGATGTCACGGTGGCGGCGGCCTGGTTCGTGGCCCTGAGCGCCCATGTAAAAGGGGAAAGTCTTTAAATGGGTTTGGTGAATAAAGTTTGTTCATGACGCTACCTGTGGTATTCGGTTAGTGGGGATGACGCTGTTTTAAGGGGTCCCCTGGGGTGATGTTATGGCAGCTAGATGGTATAACTTCCCACAGGTGAAGTATATTCCCAGGGCTCCCGGTGTGTAGATGGAAGATGGTGAATGGTGCAGTAAAGAACGAGGACACAAGTTTGCAGTCTCTTTTCCTGGTTTACTGTAGGCTTCAGGCAACCACAGTCCAGGGCACCAGATCACAGGTACAGGCATGGTTCAGCCGGCTTGGAAGCGAATCCAGAGTTCCCCTTTACCAGGTGGAGATGAAAGCCTTCCTCTAGCGCGGTGGTGTTGTAGTCCCTTACTGCCTATGGCTTCTGATAAGGTCCTCACGTTTCTTCTCTGTCCCCCATATAGGGTCTCTATCATGACCCAGGCTCTGTGTCACTGTGCCTGCTGGGTATTATGGAAGACAGGTAGCTTGCTGTCCTGCCGATCTCTGCTGTAAGCCTTTGAGTCTATTACAACCCCGGTGTTCCGGCTACCGGTGATCTGCACTTCAGAGGGAGATAGTTCATTCGTTGCTGTCCTCCCCTGATGTCACTCTCCTGTGCTTCGCTCTCCTTCACGCTCACTGAACGATGTTCTTTCCTTCTGTATGTCTCTTTCTGCAGGGGTTGTAATACTTCAGACTACAGGGCCCCTTCAGGCCTCCTGACACTCTATGTCGGTCTGCACTGCTCTCTGTAACTCACTTTCTGATCCTTTTCCCTCCAAATCAGAATTTATATAGGGAAGCCACCAATAAACAGGGTGTGGGCTCCCCTTCTGGCCTGGAGGGTGAACATGTTGTGTGCATTGTGATTACCTGATAGAGATATCCTTCATTGCTTCCAAGAGTAACATCACTCTTCCTGTGAAGAAAGCAATGTCACTGTGATTACCAGGACCCTGGGGCGTTACACTCCCCCCTGTTAAATCCAGTACTCCCGGACTGGGAAAAGAAAATAACAGTTACAGGTTAACCCCTTTCTGACATGTGATGTACTATCCCGTCGAGGTGGGGTGGGCCCGTATGACCACCGACAGGATAGTACGTCATGCCCTTTAATGCGACACAGCGACTTAAGTCGCGGTGATCGCATTAAAATTCCAATGCCATATTACCTTACGGAAGATGGCCTCGGGATCTTGTGGTATGGCGCCGCTCCCCGACCTCCCAATCGCTGTGATTGGCTGTTCAATTCTGAACAGCCAATCACAGCCTTTCTCATTGTTTCAGCCAATCAGATTGTCTGAAACAGTGAGGTCCCAGGCTAGGATCGAGTACCGATGCCAGGCATCGGCCAAAACCCTCCGGATTCGCGCAATCAACGATCACATCGATCGCGCCGATCACAGGGCACAGCGGCGGTGTTACCGCTCTGTGCCCTGCCTGTAAGTACCTGCTCCGGAGCCTTTAGTGCCTGCCTCCAGTGCCCTGCCTGCTGTGCCCTGCTCCGGATCTTGCAGTTCTGATTGGCGCGATCGATGTGATCGTTGATCGCGCCAATCACAGGGCACAGTAGCGGTGTGACCGCGCTGTACCCTGATGGTGACCTGCCGGTCACCTGCTGGTGGCCTGCCGGTGACCTGCCTATGATCGGAGCTATGAGCTCCGATCATAGGTTGGTGCCTAGCAACACCGACGTCACCAGGGCCTCCTCTGATTGGTGAAATCGATGTGATCATTCGATCCCACCAATGACAGGCCACAGCAGCGGTATGACCGCCCTGTGACCCGTCTCACCTCTCCCTGACCTGTTTGACTGCTCTGCAGGAATCCTCACACTTGTTGAGGATTCCTGCAGAGCGGTCACGCTGACAGATCCCCTCCTGTGCTGAGACTTGTGGTGCCACAGTAGCCTGTGACACCATAATTATTGCTAAAAAAAAAAGAAAGAAGACAGAAGAAAGAAGAGAGACTACAAACGTAAGTGTTCATCCCCGATCCCGGCCCGATCTTTCTTTCTTTCTTTCTGTGCCTTTCTTTTCTTTTTTTTCCACATCCCCTTGCGCGCACCCAGCCGCTGCATCTAAACCCGTGCCTTTCTTTTCTTTTTTTTCCACATCCCCGTGCGCGCACCCAGCCGCCGCATCTAAACCCGTGCCTTTCTTTTCTTTTCTTTTTTTTCCACATCCCCTTGCGCGCACCCAGCCGCCGCATCTAAACCCGTGCCTTTCTTTTCTTTTCTTTTTTTTCCACATCCCCATGCGCGCCCCCAGCCGCCGCATCTAAACCCGTGCCTTTCGTTTCTTTTCTTTTTTCCTCCACATCCCGTGCGCACACCCAGCCGCCGCCGCAGAACTTTGATAAGTGACGCGGTTCACTTATCAGAGCTCTCGTGCCTGCCATTTTTTTTTCACATCCCCGTTCACACGCCCAGCAGCCGCCGAACTTTGATAAGTAACACAGTTCACTTACCAGAGCTAGGGTCTGCTGTTTTAGACTTTTCCTTTCACAGGTATTTTTTTCTCCCTATTTGCTTTTTTTTCCTTTAGCTTTTTCTTTTCAGAATAGTTTGCACCAAACACTATCCCCCCCACACGTACACATAGTTATCAATAAATTACACCCAAGCACCATACTCACAAAAAAAATGTCCCGTTCATCCCAGCAGCACTATTCAGCGGAGGAGACATATTCTTTCCTTGCCTCCGACACTGATAGCGAGAGAGAGGATCCCACATTCCTTTACTCTTCAGATTCTTTATCCTCTTCCTCCTCCTTCTCATCTTCCTCCTCAGGTCCTGCGGAACCACCATGCAGATGCCCCAGGATAGAAGATGGGGCAGCGCCCACTCCTGAAGATGAACCAACGTGCCCCTCTTCGGACCCCATATGGATCTCGCCCCCCAAAAATTACGAGCCGCTGATTCCTGATTTTGTGGCAGAATCAGGAATCAAGTTTGACACCACTGGCCTCACAGAAATAGACTTTTTTAAAGTCTTTTTCTCTGAGGATTTTGCTAACCTCATGGTGGATAAAACTAATTTGTATGTTCGGCAATTTTTGGAGCAAAATCCCGGTTCATCATTTTCTAACTGGTCTCCTGTAGACGCAGTTGAAATGATGCAGTTTTGGGGCTTGGTCCTCCACATGGGGATCCTGAAGAAGCCAGAAATTTGGTAATATTGAAGTGTTGATATTTTATATAACACTCCAGTGTTCCGAATGGTCATGGTTTGGACGCATTTTGAGGCCATCCAAAAGTTCCTGCATTACAATGATAATGCACAGTGTCCTGTTGTGAATTCCGCTCTTAGACTCCCTCCGGTGGTTGTAAGTGGCACTTTTGTGAGTTCTGCTCTTGGGCTCCCTCCGGTAGTTTTAAGTGGTATGACTGCTCCTTGGATTTAGCAGTCTGCAGCTGCTTCCACTGATTGTCTTTCTGCTCGGCTATTTATGCCTGGCTCTTCCCTTCAGCCAGTGCCACTTGTCAATGGTTCCTGGTTGGATTCACATCTCTCTTGGATTTCCCTGATATCCTGACCAGTCCTGCAAAGTTAAGTCCTTGCTTTGCTCTTTTCTGTCCTCATGTTGTGGATTTATGCATTCTGTGCATTCTATGTTTTGTCCAGCTTGTTAGTATGGATTAATTCAGTTAAGCTGGAAGCTCTGGGAAGCAGATTTACCCTCCACACCTTTAGTCAGGTGTGGAGATTTTTGTAAACTCTGTGTGGATTTTTGTAGTTTTTAATACTGACCGCACAGTATTCTATCCTGTCTTATCTATCTAGCTAGACTGGCCTCCTGAGCTACATCCTGGTTTCATTCTGTGTATGTCTTTTCCCTCTCCACTCACAGTCATTACTTGTGAGGGGCTTTCTATCCTTTGGGGATTTTCTCTGAGGCAAGATAGTTTTCCTGTTTCTATCATTAGGGGTAGTTAGTTCTCAGGCTGTGACGAGGTGCCTAGGGAGTGACAGGAGCATCCCACGGCTACTTCTAGTGTTGTGTTGAGCTTAGGGACTGCGGTCAGTACAGGTACCACCTCCTTCAGAGCTCGTCCCATGTTGCTCCTAAACCACCAGTTCATAAGTGTCCCGCACGAGATGACCCCAATTTTGACTGTCTGTTCAAAGTTCGGCCGGTCATCGAACACTTCAGGAAAAAGTTTGCTGAAGTGTACATGCCCAAAAGGGACATCTGCATGGATGAGTCCTTGGTTCATTTTAAGGGGCGGCTCAGATTCCATAAATACCTGCAAAACAAGAGGGCCAGGTACGGAATCAAACTCTACAAGTTGTGTGAGAGTACCTCAGGGTACACCTACAGCTTTAGAGTGTATGAAGGGAAGGACAGCAGGATTGAACTGCCTGAGTGTCCTTCTATCCTGGGAGTGAGTGGGAAAATCGTGTGGGATTTGGTGCACCCACTGCTGGATAAAGGTTATCACCTCTACACCGATAACTTTCATTCCAGCATCCCACTCTACAAATCCCTCTCTGTGCGAGTTACCGCAGCCTGCGGTACTGTCTGCAAAAATCAGAGAGGCCTCCCGAAGACGCTACTTGGGCAGATGCTCAGAAAAGGTGAGAGCAAAGCCCAATGTAGCGACCACCTGCTGGTGGTCAAGTACAAGGACAAGAGGGATGACCTTCTCTTGACCACCATACACGGTGATGGCAGTGCCCTCAGCAGTGTACGGGGTACCTCTACACAGGTCAGCAAACCGGACTGTACTGGGGTACAACAAAAACATGGGGGCGTTGATCTCTCCGATCAACTCCTCCAACCATACAGTGCTTTGAGAAAAGTCATGGTGTGGTACAAAAAGCTGTCCATATACATCGTACAAAAGGCAATTCTAAACGCTTTCCCGCTGTCACAATGTGCACAACACACTGATACGTCGTACCGTCAGTTCCAGGAGGTAGTGGTTAAGGCCCTGATGTTTGGCACGAGGGAAGGAGCGGGCCCCAGTACTTCCGGAACTGAGGGTGCTCGTATCGTACCAGGTCAGCATTTTCCGAGTGTGGTCCCGCCAACTGATAGAAAAGGTAAGCCGCAAAAAAGGTGCCGAGTGTGCTACAAAAGAGGAATACGCAAGGACACCATCTATCAATGCGACACCTGCCCAGACAAACCTGGCCTGTGTATGAAGGATTGCTTCAAATTGTACCACACCTCCATGCACTACTAATTTACTTAACAGGAACCAGTAGATTAGTTCCAAAGAGGGGGCACATCTAAGTAAGTTCCTTGGGGGTCTAGGTTCCAAAATGATGTCACTTGTGTTTTTTTTTTTTTACTGTTTAGGCACATCAGGGGCTCTGCATACGGAACATGACGCCCTCAGACCAGTCCATCAAAGTCTGCATTCCAAATCCTCACTGCTTCCCTTCTGAATCCCGAAGTGTGCCCAAACAGTTTTTTCCCACATATGGGGTACCAGCGTACTCAGAACAAATTGGACAGTACCTTTTGGGGTCCAATTTCTCTTGTTACCCTTGGGAAAATAAAAAATTGGGGACTGAAAGATCATTTTTGTGGGAAAATAATAGAATTTTTTATTTTCACGCCGGGCGTCATAAACTTTAGTGAAGCACTTGGGGGTTCAAAGTTCTCACCACACGCCTAGATAAGTTCCTTAGGGGGTCTAGTTTCCAAAATCGGGTCACTTGTGGGGGGTTTCCACTGTTTAGGCACATCAGAGGCTCGCCAAACGCGACATGGCATCCGATCTCAATTCCAGCCAATTTTAGCTTGAAAATGTCAAACGGCGCTCCTTTCCTTCTGAGCCCTGCTGTGCGCCAAAAAAGTGGTTCCCCCTCACATGTGGGATATCAGCATACTCAGGACAAATTGGACGACAACTTTTGAGGTCCATTTTCTCTTTTTACTCTTGGGAAAATAAAAACATTATTGCTGAAAAATCATTTTTGTGACTAAAAAGTAAAATATAAATTTTTTCCTTCCATGTTGCTTCTGCTGCGGTGAAACACCTGAAGGGTTAATAAACTTCTTGAATGTGGTTTTGAGCACCGTGAGGGGTGCAGTTTTCAGAATGGTGTCACTTTTGGGTATTTTCTGCCATATAGACCCCTCAAAGTGACTTTAAATGTGAGGTGGTCCCTAAAAAAAATGGTTTTGTAAATTTTGTTGTAAAAATGAGAAATTGCTGGTCAAATTTTAACCCTTATAACTTCCTAGCAAAAAAAATGTAGTTTCCAAAATTGTGCTGATGTAAAGTAGACATGTGGGCAATGTTATTTATTAACTATTTTGTGTCACATAACTCTCTGGTTTAAGAGAATAAAAATAAAAAATTTGAAAATTCTGAAATTTTCAAAATTTTTGCCAAATTTCTGCTTTTTTCACAAATAAACGCAAGTTATATCGAAGAAATTTTACTACTGTCATGAAGTATAATATGTCACAAGAAAACATTCTCAGAATCGCCAAGATCCATTGAAGCGTTTCGGAGTTATAACCTCATAGAAAGACAGTGGTCAGAATTGTAAAAATTGGCCCAGTCATTAACGTGCAAACCACCCTTGGGGGTAAAGGGGTTAAATAATGCAAACATTTTGAAAAACATTTGAACAATTATAAACTTTGGCTTCCCTTTATGGGAGGTACTTTTGGCTTTGAACGTTGCAAAAACAAAGTTACAAATGTACATCTGTTCTTATACCAGGGTGTCCTTTTTTATAATTGAAAGTGCCTATGCGAGGGAACAGTCATAACTAGGGTTGAGCGAAACGGGTCGGCCACTTTCAGAAGTCGCCGACTTTTGGCAAAGTCGGGTTTCATGAAACCCGACCCGACCCCTGTGTGGGGTCGGCCATGAAGTCGGCGATCTTCTGAATCTGGTTTCGGAATTCCGATCCCGAGTTCCGATATGTTTGCAATATCGGAAATCGGTATCGGAATCCATATTTAAGTGTAAAATAAAGAATTAAAATAAAAAATATCGCTATACTCACCCTCTGACGCGCCCTGGTACTAACCGGGAACCTTCCTTCCTTCGAATCAGCGCTTGCAGGACCTTGCGGTGACGTCGCGGCTTGTGATTGGTCGCGCGGCCGCCCATGTGACCGCTCGCGCGACCAATCACAAGCCGCGACGTCACGCAAGGTCCTGCATGCGCTGATTCTTAGGAAGGAAGGCTGCCGGAAAGAAGCAGGGCGCGTCCGAGGGTGAGTATATACCTAATAGGAATATACTCACCCTCGGACGCGCCCTGCTTCTTTCCGGCAGCCTTCCTTCCTAAGAATCAGCGCTTGCAGGACCTTGCGTGACGTCGCGGCTTGTGATTGGTCGCGCGAGCGGTCACATGGGCGGCCGCGCGACCAATCACAAGCCGCGACGTCACCGCGACGTCACCGCAAGGTCCTGCAAGCGCTGATTCGAAGGAAGGAAGGTTCCCGATTAGTACCAGGGCGCGTCAGAGGGTGAGTATAGCGATATTTTTTATTTTAATTCTTTATTTTACACTTAAATATGGATCGCAGGGCCTGAAGGAGAGTTTCCTCTCCTTCAGACCCTGGGAACCATTGGAAACCCAATGCACTGCATTGGGTTTCGAGTTTCGGCCGACCCCGACTTTTTTATAGGATCGGCCGATTTCACTCGACCCGACTTTTGAAAAAGTCGGGTTTCGTGAAACCCGACCCGATCCTATATAAGTAAAAGTCGCTCAACCCTAGTCATAACCCCCAACATACAGTCATGGCCAAAAACATTGACACCCCTGCAATTCTGTCAGATAATACTCATTTTCTTCCTGAAAATGATTGCAAACACAAATTATTTGGTATTATTATCTTCATTTAATTTGTCTTAAATGAAAAAAAAACACAAAAAGAATTGTCCTAAAGCCAAATTGGATATAATTCCACACCAAACATAAAAAAGGTGGTGGACAAAAGTATTGGCACTGTTCGAAAAATCATGTGATGCGTCTCTAATTTGTGTAAATAACAGCACCTGTAACTTACCTGTGGCACATAACAGGTGTTGGCAATAACTAAATCACACTTGCAGCCAGTTGACATGGATTAAAATTGACTCAACCTCTGTCCTGTGTCCTTGGGTGTACCACATTGAGCATGGAGAAAAGAAAGAAGACCAAAAAACTGTCTGAGGACTTGAGAAACCAAATTGTGAGGAAGCATGAGCAATCTCAAGGCTACAAGTCCATCTCCAAAGACCTGAATGTTCCTGTGTCTACCGTGCGCAGTGTCATCAAGAAGTTTAAAGCCCATGGTACTGTGGCTAACCTCCCTAGATGTGGATGGAAAAGAAAAATTGACAAGAGATTTCAACACAAGATTGTGTGGATGTTGCATAAAGAACCTCGACTAACATCCAAACAAGTTCAAGCTGCCCTGCAGTCCGAGCATACAACAGAGTCAACCCGTACTATCCGTCGGTATCTGAATGAAAAGGGGCTGTATGGTAGGAGACCCAGGAAGACCCCACTTCTTACCCCAAGACATAAAAAAGCCAGGCTGGAGTTTGCCAAAACTTACCTGAAAAGGCCTAAAACGTTTTGGAAGAATGTTCTCTGGTCAGATGAGACAAAAGTAGAGCTTTTTTGGCAAAGGCATCAGAGTTTAGAGTTTACAGGACAAAAAAAAGGCATTCAAAGAAAATAACACGGTCCCTACAGCCAAACATGGCGGAGGTTCCCTGATGTTTTGGGGTTGCTTTGCTGCCTCTGGCACTGGACTGCTTAACCGTGTGCATGGCATTATGAAGTCTGAAGACTACCAACAAATTTTGCAGCATAATGTAGGGCCCAGTGTGAAAAAGCTGGGTCTCCCTCAGAGGTCATGGGTCTTCCAGCAGGACAATGACCCAAAACACACTTCAAAAAGCACTAGAAAATGGTTTGAGAGAAAGCACTGGAGACTTCTAAGGTGGCCAGCAATGAGTCCAGACCTGAATCCCATAGAACACCTGTGGAGAGATCTAAAAATGGCAGTTTGGAGAAGGCACCCTTCAAATATCAGGGACCTGGAGCAGTTTGCCAAAGAAGAATGGTCTAAAATTCCAGCAGAGCATTGTAAGAAACTCATTGATGGTTACCGGAAGCGTTTGGTCGCAGTTATTTTGGCTGAAGGTTGTGCAACCAAGTATTAGGCTGAGAGTGCCAATACTTTAGTCTGGCCCATTTTTGGAGTTTTGTGTGAAATGATCAATGTTTTGCTTTTTGCTTCATTCTCTTTTGTGTTTTTTCATTTAAGACAAATTAAATGAAGATAATAATTCCAAATAATTTGTCTTTGCAATAATTTTCAGGAAGAAAATGAGTATTATCTGACAGAATTGCAGGGGTGTCAATACTTTTGGCCATTACTGTAGGTCTTTGGCGGGCTACAAGGAAGGCATATGCAGACCCAGGGTTCGCCACACCCAACGATTTTGCTTCGGGTCTGTGAAGAAACGAGCAAACAAGGCCCTGCCCACGCTGGCAATGTGGGCAGAACCAGGGTGCACCTTGAGGGTGCCAACTACCGTATGTACAAATACAGTTTTTGAGTAATTCACTGTCCATTACCCTATTGTCCATTTTAAACCTGTAACAAATGTAAGCAAGCAATTCAAACAGGTAACATAAATTATTGACATTTTTAATCCCTGTACCTGGCTGGGATTTGACCTTTGGTACTATGGGTAGACCTACGCAGTTCCTCGGCTAACATGTCTGCTATTACTGTAGTGGACCCACTAGTGTGTGTACTACTTGTAGGTCTGCATTGTACTGGCAAATTGGTCAAGCGCCTGCGTCTTCTTAGATTCACTATAGGTCTGACAGATTCACCAATAGTAGAGGGAGGATTCTCTGGTCCCACTGCTGGGGTGATGTTTGCTGCTTGAGCCTGCTGGTGTAAAGTCTCTTCTAATTTAGGATGGTCTGGAATCACATTTTGTTCTGGTATTTGCAGCAGGGGAAAAGTAAAGACAGGTATTACTATGGCCTGATGTATTTGAGTCCAACACTGGGGAAAATCTCCAAGAACGGTGTAGATTCTCTTTTCTTCTTCCTCCATTGGTTGTGAAGTTCCTGGATTTTCTTCTATGTTCCTCAGTTTGCCAGGGCATACTTTAAGGTGATCTCTGGATACCGCAGTTGAAGTTTCTCCTCCATCTTCACTTATACGGCATACTTTTGTGTTGTAGAAGTTTGAAGGTAGGATAGTATACGGTTCTGCTTCCCACTGGTCGTCAAGTTTGTGCATTCTTTTTTTACGTTTTAGCACTTGTTCACCTGATGACAAGGGAATTGCAGGGGCATGTTGATTATAGTCTCTCTCTTGTTTTTGTCTCACTTGTGATAGACTTCTTTCGAAGCACTCTTGTACTTGGCGGTACTTTTGTTGTCTCTTAGTATCCCAATCTGCATCAGGTGAGGTATTTTCTGGGGTTAGGACACCCATGTCTAGATCAACTGGAAGTTTACTAGATCTTCCTCTCATCAGGTATGCTGGAGTGCAGTTGGTGGAATTCACTGGAATGTGGTTGTACAAATCTACCAAGTCTGTTAACTTTTCTGGCCATAAGTTTCTTTCATGTAAAGGCAAGGTCTTCAGTAAGTCAATCACCACTTGGTTCATCTTTTCACACATTCCGTTGGTTTGTGGGTGGTACGGTGTTGTTCTGATTTTTTTATGTACAGGTTGCAGAACTCTTGAAACACTTCCGCTTCAAAGGCTGGGCCTTGATCAGTGAGTACCTTTTCTGGGTATCCGTGTGGTCGGCAAAAGTGTTGCTGGAAGGCTTTGGCTGCTGTCCTCGCTGTCTTGTCCTTGACAGGTACGACTACCAGGAATCTGGGTTTAGGGTATGTGCACACGATGCGGATTTTGCTGCGGATCTGCAGCGTTTCCACAGCTGCGGGTCCGCAGCATTTTCCCATGAGTCTACAGTTCAATGTAACTCTATGGGAAACCAAAAACGCTGTGCACTTGCTGCGGAAAAAAACGAGCGGAAACGCAGTGGTTTACATTCCGCAGCATGTCACTTCTTTCTGCGGATTCCGCAGCGGTTTTACAGTTGCCCCTATGGAAAACCGCAGTTGTAAAACCGCAGTGAAAACTGCAGAAAAACAGCAGTAAATCCGTCATAAATCTGCAGCAAAAACGCAGCGTTTTTGCCCTGCAGATTTATCAAATCTGCTGCGGAAAAATCCGCAGTGGCCAAGAATACGTGTGCACATACCCTCATGGTCCACAATAGTCAAAGCTTAGACATAGCCTGACCGGCTTGGAGTTAGCTTCACGTGGACTAAGGCAACCAGTTCAAGTGGCTGTTTGGTGACTATGGGCTGTAGGAGTGCCCTTTGACTGTCACGGTCCATTCTGCACAGGTTACATGGGCCACACTCTCGGCACCACTTTTCGATTACTTTTCTCGTGCCAATCCATTAGAACCTTCCACGAAGTAGGATTTCTAACTTCTTCCATCTGAGGTGTCCTGCTCCATCGTGGTACGCTTCCAGAACCATCGGCGCATTTTGTCTTGTGACCACTATCTGCCAGACCAGCTCGTGAGTGCATGGGTCAATACTCCTCCAACACAGCTTACCATGGTACATAAACAGTTTGCCTTTCTCTTTCCACAGCTGTTGAGTCTTTTGTGGAGCATCTGGAACAGGGTGTGAATTGGCTTGCGTCAGCAGCTCCTTGACCAGACGGACTGCGGGGTCACTATGCTGCATCTCCGCCCATCCATGATGAGGCAGTGGGTTCATCGTTGTTTCTTGCTTGACCTTGCGCCTGTTCCTCACATAATGGGAATACTGATTCAAAAAGAAAAAAATGTCCAGCTTCATGAGGTCATGATTAAGGGAGCTTAGTCTCCAGAAACGCGTTGAGATTTGTACGCATATGGCTTGTGCTCCGTGATTAAGTTTGTGAATAAAGAAAACTCTTTTCACGGATTCGGTGAAACTGGACATTTTTTTTCTTTTGGATTCTACACGCCTGGATACAACAGTTTCCTGCTCCCAAAGCTCTGCTTATGCATCACGGGTGAGCTGGTTTATATTCCTTCTTTTCAGAATACTGAGTCGCCGTGGGGTGATGGAAAGCTGGTAACTCTATCTCTTCGAGTGTTTCTGAATCTTCTCCCATCTCTGGCAAGTTGAGCATCCTGGACAATGCATCGACATGTGCATTCTTGTGTCCTGCACGGTACTTGATGGTGAACTTATAATTGGACAACCGGGCCATCCATCGTTGCTCCAAAGCACCTAGTTTTGCTGTCTCCAGGTGTGTCAGCAGATTGTTGTCCATGAAGATGGTGAATCTTGCCAAGGCCACGTAGTGCTTGTATCTCTCTGTCACCGCCCAGACGATAGTGAGGAATTCCAGCTTAAAGGAACTGTAGTTTTCGGGGTTCCTTTCGGTGGGGCGAAGTTTCCTGCTGGCATAGGCAATTACCCTTTCTTTGCCTTTCCATACCTGGGACAACACGGCTCCGAGTCCCATGTTGCTGGCATCCATGTACAGCACAAACAGTTGGTCATATTCAGGGTAAGCCAGTACCTCATCTCCCATGAGAGCCAACTCCAGCCTGGCGTCCCAGTCAAATGGGGTATTATTTCCCTTGGTTTTCTTGGATTGGCCCACTAACAGGTCTTGTAGTGGTGCAGCTATCTTGGTGAAGTCTTTGATAAATCTTCTGTAGTAGCCTAGCAACCCAAGGAACTGCCGGACTTCATGGAGGTTGATAGGCTTTGGCCAGTCTCTGATCACGGTGACCTTGTCAGGGTCTGATGCCACTCCTTCAGCGCTCACCACATGGCCCAGGTACTGCACTTTGGACAGATGGCATTTGGATGGTTTTACATTTAGGCCAAAGTTGGACATAGCTTCGAACACCTCGGCCAGGTGTTTCAGGTGGTCCTCATAAGTCTTGGAGAAGACGATGACATCGTCTAGGTACAGCAAGATGGTTTTGAAATTCTTGTGCCCGAGACAGCACTCTATCATCCTCTGAAATGTTACTGGTGCTTTGCACACTCTGAACGGCATGTATTTGAATTCACAGAGACCCCTCGATGTGGTGAAGGCCGTCTTTTCCTTATCTGCCTCTACCACGGGAACCTGCCAGTACCCACTGGTGAGATCCAAGGTAGAGAAATTAGCAGATTTTAAAGCAGCTAATGACTCTTCTATTCTGGGCAATGGGTATGCATCTTTGTGTGTAATGCGGTTTATCTGCCTATAATCAACACACATTCTCATTGTGCCATCCTTTTTCCTGACGAGGACTACTAGAGCTGCGCAGGGGCTACAACTATCGCTGATTACCCCAGCCTCCTTCATCTCTCGTAACATGTCTTTGGCACACTGATAATGAGCTGGAGGTACAGGCCGGTATTTCTTCTTAATGGGCGGATGATCTCCCGTGGGGATATGATGTTGAATCCCATTTACCTGCCCAAAATCTAGTGGGTGTTTGCGGACCACCCAATAAGCCCCACGTTTCTGGTGTGATGGGGTAGAGTCAGTGCCCACGAGTAACTTCTGACACCAATCCTCTAACTGTTCTGCAGAGCCATTGTCCTCCGCCTGGTCTGATGGGATCAAGGGTTTTGTCGCCTGTATTAAATTATTATCAACAGTAAACCGTTTGGCAAGTGTGGCATATATGGTTAGGTGGACCTCTTTCTCTCCACAGTTAAGGACACGTACTGGTACCCTCCCCTTGCGGACTTCAATTACCCCTATGGCTGTCAGGATTGTGGGCCTACTAACTGAATATACAGGTTCTACCAGGGCCTGGTAGTCTTTACCTCTGAGGCCTATTGCTGCCGGACACCATATTGACATTTCACTCCTGGGGAGTATTGTGATGGGGATTGAATCACACACTGTGGCACGGCCAATTTCTCCACCAGATAGTTCTACCTGCTATCTCTGCACCAGAGCTCTGATTTCTTTCAGCAGAGACACGTTGTTCACTGGAACCAACAGTTTCGGCCACCTATTGTAATAAGACAATAACCTCTACAAGACAATTTTCTATGACATTAGTACCAATGGTCATCATAGGGTTATGTTCACATCGGTCAATATCAACAATCACCATTCCTTGGGCCTTCAATTCTACCCGCCCCACCTCAGTGGGGACTTCTTTGTACCCCACCTGTGGCAACAGCTGACCGTTACTGGCTACTATTGTCAAATCATCATCTGGGCCCCGAGTAATGTCTGTGTCAGCCCAGTACCATTTATATAGAATGTAAGGCATAGTTGTCACCTGAGAACCAGTGTCCAACAAAGCATTCATCAGGATGCCGTCGATCACAATAGGGAGGACTGGTCTACTTGGCTCTCCAGTTTTGTGGCCCTGGTCGTCCTATTTCTGGGGGTTGACCCTCTGCCCCA
Source organism: Ranitomeya imitator (assembly GCF_032444005.1). Lineage (NCBI taxonomy): Eukaryota > Metazoa > Chordata > Amphibia > Anura > Dendrobatidae > Ranitomeya > Ranitomeya imitator. Next base: position 336,144,451 of record NC_091283.1, on the reverse strand, counting down.
GGGGTCGCTCGTTTAAATGATAGTACCTTGCGATGTGCCTTGCCTGGTCACAGCGGCGGCAGATGGGTCGTCCATCCTGATGATAGCGATCGTTGTCTCATCCTCTGGTCAGCGGGATCCTCTTCTGTCGTTGCCAGGGAACGTCCTCCGGTCTGGAAGCCAGCTTGGTCTTCTCCTTCGGAGATTCCTGCAGGGACTGCACAGTCTTAGCTAGTGCAGCTACGCTTTTAGTCAGTTACTGGACCTGGAGGTGCAGTCCTGCTGAGGGATCATCATCCAGGATCTGTGCATCGGCCTCAGCTGGGACCTGATGGCAGGGTTCCACCTCTTGGTTGTACATGAGGGCTGGATGCATAGGGGGCACTGTGCGGCTGGGCTGAGGTTCGTACAGCACCCGGATGGCCCTGTCCTTAAATTGTGCAAAGTCGAGGTCAGGGTTTTGCAGGGCCAGGAAGCACAATTGTGTCCTGTGGGTGCTGGCCAGGAGACCCTCAATGAACTGTTCCTTTAAGAGCTTGTCTCCATCCTGCACGCTGTTAGGGTCATGTGTCTGATGGCCCGCAGTGCCTCCTGGAGATTAAGGGCATAGTCCCGTATGCTATTCTGTGCTCTCTGTTTGCACCCAAAAAACTTCATTTCTGCAGCGGTGCGTGTGTCAAAGGTGGTTTTAACGCCTTGCGCAGGCGTGTACTATGGAGGACAGAGAATGAACTTCAATCCAATAATGCAGCCAGCATGCAGCCAGCGGGTAAGGAAAGGGTGAATCAAAAACCCCAAAACCCCGCCTCCATGGCTGAAGATTGTTCCCTCCAAATTCAGGTGACAGTGTCCCTTTAATGTATGGAATTTCCCGGAATATTGTGGAAGCCAGGCCGCTCCAGGAATATAGGGCATGAACAGCGGCATGATGGGCACTGTAGCTGCAGCGGGGTCCGGCCTGGGGGTAGAAGCTGCGGGGCCTGCGGGAAGTATGGGGCCTGCAGGTGTGTCTGCGGCAGCTGCGTACCCCACAGGGTCTGGGGGTATCACAGGGGCTGTGGCTGTGTCCACCTCGAGGTCTTGGGGCATCACAGGGGCTGCGGCTGCGTCCGCCGCCATGTCTCCCCCCTGGTTTGACATAGCTTCTTGCCCTTGCTAACCTTATAGGGGCCGGCACCTCTTCTCCGGAGCCTGTAGCGGTTCTCTTATCAGCGGTCTGCAGCAGTTCCTTTGCGTGTGGTTGGGCACTTCTCCAGGCCCTCCGTCCAGGGCCTCTGCACGGCACCTTCACTTCCGACCCTGCTGCACGGCGTCCTCACTGCTGCGTTTCTCTGGCAGCGCGGCACCCTTTTCCTTCTTCGCTCTCTTTTTTGGCTGGCTCCGCCCACAAAGGTATGTCCCTACTTCCCTCGCGCTCCTAGTGGTGCTATAATGGCAGCAGTTTTGGCTGCAATTCACAATGCACAGTCTCTCAGCACAACACAATCTTTTAGGCACACATGACCCGATTTGCTGGGTCAGTCCATCCTGTTCGTGATGCCAAGATGAGTCGCCCGCCAGGGCCGTGGGGTACCCGGTACTGGGTCCGGTGTTTACAGGGGGATGTCATGTGGCAGTGACCCGGTCCGTGGCCCTGAGCGCTCATGTAAAAGGGGAAAGTCTTAAAAGGGGTTTGGTGAATAGAGTTTGTTCGTGACGCCACCTGTGGTATTCAGTCAGTGGGGACCGACGCTGCTTTAAGGGGTCCTCTGGGGTGATGTTATGGCAGCTAGATGGTATAACTTTCCACAGGTGAGGTGTGTGGATGGAAGATGGTGAATAGTGCAGTAAAGAAGGACACAGGTTTGTAGGCTTCAGGCACCCGCAGTCCAGGGCACCAGATTACAGGTACAGACATGGCCTGGCCGGCTTGGAAGTGAATCCAGAGTTCCCCTTTACCAGGTGGAGATGAAAGCCTTCCTCTAGCGCGGTGGTGTTGTAGTCCCTTACTGCCTATGGCTTCTGATAAGGTCCTCATGGTTCTTCTCTGTCTCCCATATAGGATAGGACACAAACCCTTATGACAGGTGACTCAGGCCTTTTTATAGGGTCTCTATCATGACCCAGGCTCTATGTGTCACTGTGCTTGCTGGGTATTAGGGAGAACAGGTAACTTGCAGTTCAGCTGTCCTGTCGGTTTCTACTGTAAGTCTTAGAGTCCCTTACAACCTTGGTCTTCTGGCTACCGGTGATCTGCACTTCAGAGGGAGATAGTTCATTCGCAGCTGTCCTCCCCTGATGTCACTCTCCTGTGCTTTGCTCTGCTTCACACTCACTGAACAATGTTCTTTCCTTCTGTATGTCTCTTTCTCCAGGGGTTGTAGTACTTCAGACTACAGGGCCCCTTAAGACCTCCTGACACTCTGTCGGTCTGCACTCCACTCTGTAACTCACTTTCTGACCCTTTTCGCTCCAAATCAGAATTTATATAGGGAAGCCACCCATAAACAGGGTGTGGGCTCCCCCTTGTGGCCTGGAGTGTGAACATGTTGTGTGCATTGTGATTACCTGATAGAGATATCCTTCATCGCTTCCAAGCATAACATCACTCTCCCCGTGAGGAAAGCAATGTCACTGTGACGACCAGGACCTTGGGGCGTCACATATATACCTCTCATCAAGTTCTTTTTAAGTAAAGAAAAGTTCATTTTTGAATTTTTGTTTCTCTCATTTATCTATGTACAATCTGTTCCAGGCCTGCCAAGTAGAACTGCAGCATGCGGTCTGGAGAGTCAGGAGATATGACTCCGCCAAATATAACTAATTTTTTTTCCTTTTGATGTTTGGAGCCCAATTCCAGCTGTTGCTGTGGGACCTGTGATTTCTATCTACACCACTGTATATAGGAAAATAGAGTATAATAAAGTTGTTATGGACGTGACTTAACTAACATTGTACAGTGACTTCAGATGCTGACAGGGGGATGATGGGGAAAGGAGCGCGCCGATGCAGTTACAGTAGCGTAGCTCCGGGTGGGCCCCATCAGAGCGCTGGGCCTCAGGCGATGGCCCCCTCTGCCACCCGTTAGCTACGCTACTGTTCAGACCCCTCATAGAGTATAATATAGTCACGTCATAGAGCATAATGCAGCCCCTTAAGAGTATAATGCAGACCCCTCAGAGTGTAATGCAGCTCCCTCAGAATATAATGGAGCCCCACACACAGAGTATAATTCAGCCCCCCAACAAACACTCACACACAGTATAGTGCAGCACCCTCACATACACAGTATAATGCAACCCCTTTAGAGTATAATGCAGCACTTTCAGACTATAATACAGCCCTTTAAGAGTATAATGCAGCCCCACACACATACAGCATAATGCAGCCCCCCAGAGTATAATGCAGCCTCCACATTATAAAGCATCCCCCTCAGAGTATAATGCAGCCCTACACACATAATAATGCAGCCCCCAATCACACAATATACTGCAGCCCCCACACACAGTATAGTGCAGCCCCAAAATGCACAGTATAGTTCAGCTCCCACACACACACACAGTATAATGCAACCCCCCACACAGTATAGTGCAGTCCTCTCACACACCATATAGTGCAGCAGACACACACTCAGCATAGTGCAGTCCCCCCACACACAGTATCGTGCAGCAGATACACACACAATATTTACCTCTCCTACCTGTTTCCCCACTGCTCTGGCTTCTGCAGAGCATCTCCGCAGCTGCACTGCTGGCACACACTGAGTCAGAGGCAGAGGGCACTACTTTATGCCAATAAGTTGAATGTGCGATGTGTAAAATAATACATTTCCTCATATGTTTTCCTTATTCTCGCCAGTAATTGTATTATTACACAGGATTTTTATGATGTTACATCGGCTCATCTTCTTCTTCTCGTTCAGGTCTCTACAATATCGGATCCTATCAGTGAAGATCTTCTATAGAAGAGAATTTTCCTGATTTACCCATCAAGGATGGATGTGGACAGAGACAAGATGGCGGAGAGGCTATTACACCTCACCCTAGAGATCCTCTTTCGGCTTACTGGAGAGGTGAGAAATTCTGAAGACGTCACATTACATCATTCTTATCTATGGGAAAAACAGATGGACAGAACTGGAGAGGTGACGACTCTGGAAATGTCTGTAGTGAGATTTATTAATGTGTCTCTCCATAACCAGGATTACACAGTGGTGAAGAAGACCTCTAGTGAGCGCTGTCAGGACCCTGTGTATGAGGAATGGGGAAGACCCCAGAGCCCAATCACGGGGCCTCCACAGCACCCTCTGATACATGAGGACATCAATGACCAGAAGATCCTAGAACTCACCTACAAGATGATTGAGCTGCTGACTGGAGAGGTGACACTACTGGGAATGCTGGGACATTATACAGTAATGCTTGCGAAGGGATCGGGATTGGGGGAATGACAATATCATTGTATGTGTCAGGTTCCTATAAGGTGTCAGGATGTCGCCGTCTATTTCACCATGGAGGAGTGGGAGTATTTAGAAGCACAGACAGATCTGTATAAGGACGTCATGATGGAGGTTCCCCAGCCCCTCACATCACCAGGTAATAGACAGGACTAAATACACACGGCCTATAATTATCTGTATGTAAAAAATGAATTCGGTCTCAGTATATGTTTCCTCCAGTTCTATCCACTAAGACGACAACACCAGAGAGATGTCTCCTTTCTCTTCTTCCACATGACTGTAAACAAGAAGATGCCAATGTACCTCAGGATCATCAGGTAGATGGAGAGAAGGTGTCAGGAGATCTCCCCTATGATGTGTAGACGCTGTGAAGGTCTTGTGCTCAGTCTTGTTTTATCCACCAGTTTTATATGTTTTATACTTAGAATCATAGTTTCAGTTTCATTCCATTGATCATCGGGTTTCCATGTGTAAATTAGAAAAGGATCATCCCTCTACACTGTGCCATCCCTTCAGATATTTGTAGACAGTTATTAAGTTTTCTCTTTGCCTTCTTTTTTGCAAGCTAAACATTCCCAGATCCTTTAACTGTTCCTCGTAGGACATACTTTGTAGTCCGCTGACCATCCTGGAAGATCGTCTCTGTACTTGCTCCCACTTTTCAATGTTTTATTTTTTAAATATGGTGCCCAGAACTGGACACAGTATTCCAGAAGATATCTGACCAAGGAAGACATGATCTAGACTCTATGCTTCTCCAGTGTAGATGGCAGGATTAGAGCTGATCATAGATGTGACTTCTCCATCTGTCCGTGACTTTTACAATATTTGTTTCAGTGTGAAGATCTGACCCATATTAATACTACAGAGACATATGTGAGGGGTGATGAGCGGTGTAAAGAGGAGATTCCTACGTATGACTACCTAGGTGAGTTATAACCATTAAATGCAGAGAAGTAGCGGATTCATCTCAGTCACCAGCTGTGAGTGCTTTATTGGTCGAGTAGTCCAGCTGTATCACAATCTTGCAATCACCAGTTTTCTTCTAGACCACAACATTCGCCACAAAATTTTGTTCAAATGACTTTGGACACTGAAAACCCTTTTCTGTAGAACATGCAACCTGGAATATCCACCTACTTCAATTAGAAGATGCTGACCCTTACCAGCCCAGATCTGTAAACTACAAAGCCAAATGACAGCATGCGTAGAATGTGCTGACAAGTTAGAAAATCACTTGAAGAAAGATATTATGATGGGTCTCTAAGATAAAGCAGAGGGTAATGATGCTGTTGGCTTCCTAGAACCCTGATATCTTACTGGATGAATAAACCTCTCCATTCTGTTCTGAATGAGCTCATATGTTCCCTACAAGACCAGGTCCAGTTTTTCTGACCAAACTTCGCTTTTATGATCGACAACATTAAATGTGCAGTAAGGGTCAAATATGAATTTCTGAACAATATCAACAGAGTTTCCCTTTATCTTGACTTTTCAATTTCTTTTGAAACCGAACTGCTTCAAACAGGAGTTGGAATTGAGATTACTGCACAATTTCTCTTGATACTGGGAGCAATAAATAATTACAGAAATCAGTAGCTCCAATGTTCCACCCTAAATAAGTACAACTCTGGTTTAGTGATGGAGCTCTCACCCCAAACTTTTCTTTTATTCTATGTCTTTTGTACAGGTTAATTTTGTATGGTAGTTCGATGGAGGTGGGATCGGATTGCCTCACTGTGTGAGTCTGTAACTATCTGGTAGCTTTTAAAAGAAGATCTCCATTACATATTCCAAAAGCCCAAGATCTACATTTAAGACACCTCAGCTCTGCACTATTATAAAAAGTTCTCTATGAATGTCTAATATTTCTTCTTGAAACTCATCTGACAGAAAATATTGGCCCTTACAATAGTTTAGATCCAAGATCCACCAAGCTACATACTCTAATTACCCAGAGAGTTTTCACCAGGATCATAGGAAACCAATAAACTTTCCAAATTATTTTCCAACTTCTCTTAAATCCGACAATACCTTATATATGTGGTTATACACTACTGTCAGGGCACATGGCAGGGTTAAAAAGGGAAGGTGTGCCATTTATCTATTTGAACAGAGATCTTGCTGGAATAGTTTGCAGACACAATTTATTGGGAGCACTGTTCATGATCACCTGGCAGATCAAAAGATTGCCACCACAAACAGGCTTGGCACTCCATTTAAGGTACCTTCACATTAAGCGACGCTGCAGCGATACCGACAACGATCCGGATCGCTGCAGCGTCGCTGTTTGGTCGCTGGAGAGCTGTCACACAGACCGCTCTCCAGCGACCAACGATGCCGGTAACCAGGGTAAACATCGGGTAACTAAGCGCAGGGCCGCGCTTAGTAACCCGATGTTTACCCTGGTTACCATCCTAAAAGTAAAAAAAAACAAACAGTACATACTTACCTACAGCCGTCTGTCCTCCAGCGCTGTGCTCTGCTCTCCTCCTGTACTGTCTGTGAGCACAGCGGCCGGAAAGCAGAGCGGTGACGTCACCGCTCTGCTTTCCGGCTGACCGACGCTCACAGCCAGAGCAGGAGGAGAGCAGAGCACAGCGCTGGAGGACAGACGGCTGTAGGTAAGTATGTACTGTTTGTTTTTTTTTACTTTTAGGATGGTAACCAGGGTAAACATCGGGTTACTAAGCGCGGCCCTGCGCTTAGTTACCCGATGTTTACCCTGGTTACCAGTGAAGACATCGCTGGATCGGTGTCACACACGCCGATCCAGCGATGTCAGCAGGAGTCCAGCGACGAAATAAAGTTCTGGACTTTATTCAGCGACCAACGATCTCCCAGCAGGGGCCTGATCGTTGGTCGCTGTCACACATAACGATTTCATTAACGATATCGTTGCTACGTCACAAAAAGCAACGATATCGTTAACAATATCGTTATGTGTGAAGGTACCTTTACTCCATTTTCAAGATCCCAGGGATTGCCTTGCTCATCATCCACCCTCTACATGGATCTGTACTTACACAGATACCCCTAGGCTTGGGCCATGGTATTACCTGCTATTGTATGGTGTCAGATAGTAAGATGAATAGTCAGGTAGTTGGGTCAGAACCAGGAGCCTAGAGAAAGAACAAAATCAGAAGATGCTATAGTAGTCAGTAAGCGGGCTGGGATCACAACAGGAAACACATACAAAAGCCGGGAGCTGAGCAGAGGACTGAACCAAGGCTGTATCTGGCAGCTTCTGGCAATATACTTCAAGCTTTAGTAGGGTTTGGTGCTTTCCAATTGGCTGAAGCACGTAGCAGGTTGCTTCAGCTGGACAGCACACAAACCCATACTGCCAGACTGGATGGTACTACTGGTCTCAGACACTGTAATCTTAGTGGCTGGACAGAGCCAGCACCATCCAGAGCCTCTGGTTTCTCCTCTGTTACCAGCAATACCAGCAGAATAAATAAGGTACCGCTTGGTGATTGAAGCAGACATCGCAGGAGCAGATTCCAGTGGAGAGGGGACATGCCAATTGCAGATGCCCTAATGTACTCAAATTGCAGAGAACTAAAGCAGGAAAAATCCCCATAAAGTGACTCCATGTTGGAAATTATAACCCTCAATGAATTATTCTATGGGAGTAGTGACTATTTTGACTCCATAGCCACTTTCCGGAAATTAGCTCGCACTGAATGTTGCAACTGGAAAATTGCACATTTACCATTTTATTATCCTACTCATAGTGATCAGATTGTGATCCAGGAGACACACACACCGTAAATTAAGTGGGACTGTCTCACTATAGTAATGCCAAATATATGGATGCTAAATGTGGTTTGTGCACACTGCAAGTCTCAGAAGCAAGTAGAAATTTGACTTTGGGAGAGCGGATATTCCTGGATTGGTTTATGGAAGCCATGTTGCTTTTCAAGAGCTTTTGAGCCACTAATAATGTGGAAACCATTTTTTTTCCCACTGACAAATGATGGACCTGAGTGGGGACTTGTATTTCGTGAGATGAGCAGATGTTTTATTAGTATAATTTTCACCTACATAACATTGTTTGGTAGCTTTTTATTCCATGTTTGGGAGGCAGATTGAAGAAATCCTTGATCACCACAATCCACTGGTTCATGCTATGAGGCTTTCGATTAGACTGTGAACTGTCATTATCTTTGTAAATAATTAAATATTTTTACATTACTTTTTTAACTAATTTTTACAAACAGCCTAAGTAGAAATGTTCAAAAGTATAACATTTGATGATATTTTAATCAAAATTAATAATTGGTTTTACTTTTAACAGATGACTTCCCCAGGAGATCAGAGGGAATGCTGACATCTTCAATTTTTAAATCAGATGATCTTGAGACCACACAGGATATAATTGAAGTGAATTCCATTACTCCAGATATACCATCATCCCTTCACAGCAAAGATTTGTCCTCTGATCCTTTGAAACAGGTTCTGTCTTCTGGCTCATTACCAACTACTAAGGAAAAGCAAAGTCACAATATAAGACTTGTAAAACTAATTGATTTTAAAGGAAAGAAGCCATTTTCATATTCAGAATATGGAAATAGTTTTCTTGAAAAGACTTTTCTTAAACATGAAAAACTTCACACAGCAGATAATAGATTTTCGTGTTCAGAATGTGGGAAATTTTTTAACCAGAAATCAGATTTGGTTAAGCACCAGAGAACTCACACAGGGGAGAAGCCTTATTCATGTTCAGAATGTGGGAAATGTTTTAACCAAAAATCAGATTTGGTTGTGCACCATAGAACTCACACAGGGGAGAAGCCTTTTTGCTGTTCAGAATGTGGGAAATGTTTCAACCGAAAATCAGATTTGGTTAAGCACCACAGAATCCACACAGGGGAGAAACCTTATTGCTGTTCAGAATGTGGGAAATGTTTTAATCGCAAATCAGATTTGGTTGAGCACCATAGAACTCACACAGGGGAGAAGCCTTTTTGCTGTTCAGAATGTGGGAAATGTTTTAACCGGAAATGGAATCTTGTTATACACCAAAGAAATCACACAGGGGAGAAGCCTGTTTCATGTTCAGAATGTGGGAAATGTTTTACCCAGAAATTGCTTCTTGATATCCACCTGATAACCCACACAGGAGAGAAGCCTTTTTCATGCACAGAATGTGGGAAATGTTTTAACCAGAAAGTGCTTCTTGATAGCCACCAGAGAACTCACACAGGGGAGAAGCCTTTTTCATGTTCAGAATGTGGGAAATGTTTTAACCAGAAAGTGCGTCTTGATAGCCACCAGAGAACCCACACAGGTGAAAAGCCTTTTTCATGTTCAGAATGTGGGAAATGTTTTAACCATAAATCAAATTTTGTTAAGCACCAGAGAACTCATACAGGGGAGAAGCCTTTTTCATGTTCAGAATGTGGGAAATGTTTTAACCAGAAATCAAGTTTTGTTAAGCACCAGAGAACTCACACAGGGGAGAAGCCTTTTTCCTGTTTAGAATGTGGGAAATGTTTTAACCATCAATCAAATTTGGTTAAGCACCACAGAACTCACACAGGGGAGAAACCTTTTTCCTGTTCAGAATGTGGGAAATGTTTTAACAATCAATCAAATTTTGTTAGACACCAGAGAATTCACATGGGGGAGAAGCCATTTTCCTGTTCAGAATGTGAAAAATGTTTTGTAAAGAAATCATCTCTTCTTAGTCATCAAATAACTCACACGGGAGATAAGTCTTTTTCATGTTCCTAATGTGGGAAATGTTTTCCACCTAAATCAATTCTTAATGAACATCAGGGTGCTCACATAGGAGAAGCCTTTTTCATGTTCAGAATGTTGGAAATATTTTAACTGAAAATTGTATCTTCTTAAAGGGGTTGACCACTCCTAAGATAATTCTTTTTCATTCCTCATGTTTGGTCACGTTAAAATAAAAGCACTCATTGTACGAGAATGAGCAGTACTAGATGTGTTGAACAGCCATGTCGCACTGAGTTGCCATTTTGGAGAAGCTTTCGATAACTAACTTTGCCGCTATTGAGATGCCGTTATGGGAGTTCTAGCCAGAATGGAGACATAAAATGACATCAGAATCATTAGCAGGGATGGTTGGCATACACAAAGGTTAATAGGAGTAGCTACAGGGCATTGTGAGAGTAAATAAATGGTGTCATATGGTAGTAGGTAGTATCTGTGACAAGGATAATACAGTTGCCAATATGTGAAGAGTTATGTGAGTAACGACATTTATTAAAAGGGACATGGGGATTTATGGATTGTAATGGAGTTTGGTGAAAAACTCCTAATTATTGTCATGTTGTATTATCACTTTCTTTGTTGTTCTAAAATAAATGTATTTCCTTGCAGTATGAGGTTATCATGTATAAGTCTTTTGCCGCAATATGTAGTTCCTTTGTCCAGGTACGGACTGGGGCTGAAATTCAGCCCTGGCATTTGAAACCACACAGGCCCATGTTGTCCTCGTCCCCAAGAACCAGATGGGCTATATTACTAATATTACCCTGGATGGAGGAAAGAAAGATTTACTACATGACCAATATTTCAAATGATACCCATGCCATGTTGGGTAAGTGACGGAGTCAGTGACTTTGTGCTTCATCACAACTGTTAACAGTATGGGTGTCCTGAGAACATCGATTCTGTTAACAATGTAGCAGACAAAGCAGCCCACAACCAGACCGGCCCTTCTGGCATTTGCCAGAATTGCCCAATGGCCAGTCCGGCCCTGCCTTTGTCTAACCATATATAAAAAGCCCAAACAAGGTCCAACATATATTCAGGAGTAGAAATCAGTAACATAGCCTAGAAACGTTACTCCCATAAACACAATTTCAGTATGAAATCTATATTTATTTCAACAAAACACATAAAAATAAGACATTATACAGGGAAAAATCATTAGGTAAGTATATAAAACGTGTTTAAATCTATCCCAAAGTATAATTTAGAAAAATCATTTACATATATATAATTTTAGGTGGAAAACCCATATGGAAGAAGTATAATAATTATACACCATATCATCCTATATCTTTATCAATCTCAGATGTAAGGTCTCCACCGAGTGGTAAATAGCAATTCACAATAAACCCAGATACAAAAGCATACGTAGAATAATATACAGTGGGGCAAAAAAGTATTTAGTCAGTTAGCAATAGTGCAAGTTCCACCACTTAAAAAGATGAGAGGCGTCTGTAATGTACATCATAGGTAGACCTCAACTATGGGAGACAAACTGAGAAAAAAAATCCAGAAAATCACATTGTCTGTTTTTTTTATCACTTTATTTGCATATTATGGTGGAAAATAAGTATTTGGTCAGAAACAAACAATCAAGATTTCTGGCTCTCACAGACCTGTAACTTCTTCTTTAAGAGTCTCCTCTTTCCTCCACTCATTACCTGTAGTAATGGCACCTGTTTAAACTTGTTATCAGTATAAAAAGACACCTGTGCACACCCTCAAACAGTCTGACTCCAAACTCCACTATGGTGAAGACCAAAGAGCTATCAAAGGACACCAGAAACAAAATTGTAGCCCTGCACCAGGCTGGGAAGACTGAATCTGCAATAGCCAACCAGCTTGGAGTGAAGAAATCAACAGTGGGAGCAATAATTAGAAAATGGAAGACATACAAGACCACTGATAATCTCCCTCGATCTGGGGCTCCACGCAAAATCCCACCCCGTGGGGTCAGAATGATCACAAGAACAGTGAGAAAAAATCCCAGAAACAGGCGGGGGGACCTAGTGAATGAACTGCAGAGAGCTGGGACCAATGTAACAAGGCCTACCATAAGTAACACACTACGCCACCATGGACTCAGATCCTGCAGTGCCAGACGTGTCCCACTGCTTAAGCCAGTACATGTCCGGGCCCGTCTGAAGTTTGCTAGAGAGCATTTGGATGATCCAGAGGAGTTTTGGGAGAATGTCCTATGGTCTGATGAAACCAAACTGGAACTGTTTGGTAGAAACACAACTTGTCATGTTTGGAGGAAAAAGAATACTGAGTTGCATCCATCAAACACCATACCTACTGTAAAGCATGGTGGTGGAAACATCATGCTTTGGGGCTGTTTCCCTGCAAAGGGGCCAGGACGACTGATCCGGGTACATGAAAGAATGAATGGGGCCATGTATCGTGAGATTTTGAGTGCAAACCTCCTTCCATCAGCAAGGGCATTGAAGATGAAACGTGGCTGGGTCTTTCAACATGACAATGATCCAAAGCACACCGCCAGGGCAACGAAGGAGTGGCTTCGTAAGAAGCATTTCAAGCTCCTGGAGTGGCCTAGCCAGTCTCCAGATCTCAACCCTATAGAAAACCTTTGGAGGGAGTTGAAAGTCCGTGTTGCCAAGCGAAAAGCCAAAAACATCACTGCTCTAGAGGAGATCTGCATGGAGGAATGGGCCAACATACCAACAACAGTGTGTGGCAACCTTGTGAAGACTTACAGAAAACGTTTGACCTCTGTCATTGCCAACAAAGGATATATTACAAAGTATTGAGATGAAATTTTGTTTCTGACCAAATACTTATTTTCCACCATAATATGCAAATAAAATGTTAAAAAAACAGACAATGTGATTTTCTGGATTTTTTTTTCTCAGTTTGTCTCCCATAGTTGAGGTCTACCTATGATGTAAATTACAGACGCCTCTCATCTTTTTAAGTGGTGGAACTTGCACTATTGCTGACTGACTAAATACTTTTTTGCCCCACTGTATATATATATATATATATATATATATATATGAGTATCTTACCTCTCTGGTTTCCTGTTCATGCTGTTAGTTGTGAGCGGAGTGAATTCCCCGTATTGAACTGAGTTGACCTTACTCTTTGAGCTTGGCACTAAGGGGAATTCCATCCCAGAGCTTCCCCCCTGACGCGGCGGTCAGCTCCTTCTTTTTCTCTGTTCTCGGTGCCTGCTCTTCAGGCAGTGAAGTAAGAGCTCAATTTGCTTTTTATTTAAATAAGTGCTTTTACAGAATTTTATTAAATGTGAAATAAATAAAATGAACATGGATATAAATATTTATGAATCCACTAAAACACATATCAGAACACGAGGAACATCCATCCCATAATTTACACTATATTTAGCTACCAGGTCATTTCACCTAGTATCAACCCAAAAGCAAAAACTAATCACACCGACCTATAACTCTCTTCTTGGTTCTATTATTCTCTTATTACCAGATCGCATCTCAAAAAGGACATGACCTCGATACTAATGTACTGTAACTAGTGTTCAGCATTCCGATACTGAAATATCGGTATCGACCGATATTCGCTGTATCGGAGTTCCGATACTGAGTTCCGATACTTTTAGAATATCGAATACCGGAATCGGAAGTTCCCATAATGCAATGAGCCAGTTTGATTTTATTCAGCCAATGAGGATCCTAAGAAGTGTGGGCACATCCTGTTAGGCATGTTAACTAATGGCATGGCTGTGATTGGCTGCTGAAATGATGTCATGATGCACTATAAAAGCCGCCGCCATTTTGGGTTCACTCTGCTGTGAATTTACTTAGGGACAGGATGCTGCTGTTCTGACTCTGAGGGACAGTTTGAGCTAGTGATTTGCTTTATTGTGCTTTACCCAGGCTACTTTAGCAACCGCTGTGTGAGAAGCTTTCTTTTGCCTTGCAGCGCTGTTTACGGCTGTCTGCGAGGTCTCTGTGTGTGAGTGCAGCTCACACTGTAGTGTGTTCTGCAGCCACCTCTGGTTGTAGTCCACTCAGTGTGCGTCACTGCCTCATACATTGTCCTTTTTTGCATTAGTGCTGCTCATTTTTCCTGATTTCTCCTATTAGTGTGGTTCCATCCGTATTCAGCTAGATTGCTTGCAAACACTATATAGGAGTAGATAGAGGAGCGTTTCTGCAGCCTTGCAGCGCTAGTGCACAGTTCTCTGCCCTGTTCACGGCTGTCTGCAAGGTCTGTGTGTGTGAGTGCAGCTCATGCTGTAGTGTGTTCTGCAGTCACGTCCAGTTGTAGTCCGCTCAGCATGCATCACTGCCTCATACATTGTCCTTTTTTGCATTAGTGCTGCTCATTTTTCCTGATTTCTCCAATTAGTGTGGTTCCATTGGTATCCAGCTAGATTGCTTGCAAACACTATATAGGAGTAGATAGAAGAGCCTTTCTGCTGGCTTTTGCCCTGCAGCCCCAGCCAGATTATTAGCCTATTTTTTGGAGCCTCATCTATTGCATTGTAGGTTACCTTCCTGCATTGTAATAGCTACAAAAAGTTTGTGATACTATCGGTTTTACATCTTTGGGCACATCCAGTGTCTTTTTGTGAATAATAAAAGAAAATAAAGTTCACCAAACACTCCACTTTACAGTTGTGTAGGCCACATTAGCTCATATTAAAGTCTAGTGCACACTTTATAAAATTAGTATTTCTTATACCTGTTAGCATCTGTTCAGGAATAAGCACACTAAGCCCTTAGTACTTTTCTGCCTATCTTTATCCGTCTACCAAGATGAAGAAGGCAGGGAGTAAGGCACGTGGTCGTGGGCGTGGAGTTTCTGCAGGGAGAGGATGTGGGGATTCTGTACCTGCTGCGGGCACCAGTGACTCAGCATCCCCCAGTTTTACCAGGGAACAGTCCTTTATGCGCAGCTTTATAGGAGCTCGCCATACCCCACTGCTGCGGGAGGACCAAATTGAAGCCGTTGTCGGATGGATGGCAGCTAATGCATCGACTTCAATTAGTTCCAGATCCTCTCAGGTCCTGAGCACTGTCTCTTCACCACCTGCCAAATTGCCCAGGCAGTCAGAGAGCCCTGGTCATGAGCCATCTCTACTTCTGTTCTCTGATTCTCTTGGCTTAGAAAGAGGTTGCCAGCCAAGTAGCATTCTAGAATTTGAAGAAGAGGTTGTATGCAGTGATGCGCAACAGCTTTGTCTCTCTGAATCTGAAGAGGCGGGTGGGCCAGTGCCTATGGTCAGCACACCTCAGTACGCATCTGATGATGAGACTCAGGTGCCACTTTCTGGTGCGTACTGTGCTGTCGCGACTACCCAGGAGAAGCAGTCGATTGAAGAGGGTAGTGTAGATGATGAGGTCCTTGACCCATCATGGCATGAGGTACAGGAAGTTGGTGGGAGCAGCTCTAAGGAAGAGATTCCCCGAATGGCCAAAAAAGGAGGGAGAGGGAGGGGCAGACTCGGTTGCCTGTAGCCTCCACTTCGGCACCCGTTAGGAGCATGCATCTTCCAAAACCCAAAATGGGCATTCCCAAGACTTGCAGTGCCTGGTCCTTTTTTGACACAGTTGCAGATGACATTTGCTTTGTCCAATGCAAGCTGTGTGATCAGAAAGTGAAAAGAGGGAAAAGTGTCAGCAACATCAATACCACAAATATGTGGAAACATGTGCGGACCAAGCACGTGGTGGAGTTGCAAAGACACACTGAAGACCTAGGCCAACCTACAGCGCCACCTACCACCTCTTCACCTCGTGTTGTAGCCTCTTCCTCCAGCTCACACACAGCTGGGTCGACTTTCTCACAGGATCGCCATGGAAGAAGCTCTGGCACTGTTGTACAGACACACAGTGTCATTCCACCCACAGCACCATGTTCCCTGTCATCCTCACACTCCCAGGCCATTCTAAAGCCATCGGTAGCACAGGCATGGGAGAAAAGGCGCCCATACTCAGCAAACCACCCCCGAGCAAAGGCTCTGAATGCTGGTATTTCAAAACTACTGTCACTTGAAATGCTATCATTCAGGCTGGTGGAGACTGACACCTTCCGTAACTTCATGGCATTGGCAGTCCCACAATACAATGTGCCCAGCCGCTTTTATTTCAGCAGGCAAGCCGTCCCTGCCCTGCAAAAGCATGTGAAGGGAAAAATTAAACATGTGCTACTAAACGCCGTCAGTAGCAAGGTCCACCTGACCACCGATGCGTGGACCAGTAAGCATGGACAGGGACGATACCTTTCCCTCACTGCCCATTGGGTAAATGTTGTGGAACCGGGTACAGATCTTGAGAGTGGTGCTGTACGTGTTCTGACAACTCCAAGGATTGCAGGAATCCAGTCTGTACACATTGACTCCTCCTCATATTCCAGTTCCTCTGAATCATTGCTGCAGGAGCCGTCACGGTCTACCTCCACATGGACCCGTGAACGCTTACCTGTTACGACCAATATGAGCACAGCCGTGGCCAAACGTCAACAGGCCGTATTGAAATTAATTTCTTTGGCAAATCGAAGCCACAGCGCAGGATCTCTGGAATGCCATCAAGCAGCAGAGCGACGTGTGGTTTGCGCCAGCGAATCTCCAGCCAGGCATGGTAGTGTGTGACAATGGCCGAAATCTGGTGGCAGCTCTGGGCCTAGGCAACCTCACTCACATCCCATGTCTGGCACATGTGCTCTACTTGGTCGTGCAGAGATTTTTGAGGTACTATCCGGATCTTGATGCACTGAGCACAAGGTCCGCATAGAGAGCGCTCCCTTGCGGCGTTCCAGCATGGCAAGATCGCGCATTGTAGCTCTGCAGCACCGATTCCGCCTTCTGAAACATCACATCATATGTGCCCTACCCACCAGGTGGAATTCAATGTTATATATGTTGGAGAGGTTGTGTGAGCAGCAGGCAGCAATAATGGAGTACCAGCTGCATCAGGCGCAAACAAGTCACACTGCGCGCCGTTCACACTTCACCACCACTGAGTGGGCCTCTATGAAGAAGATCTGCCATGTTTTGCGTGCCTTCGATGATTCCACGCAGATGGCGAATGCAGATGATGCACTAGTCAGCATGACTATCCCCCTTATCTGCCTGCTTGAAAAAACACTGCAAGCATTAAGGGAGGAGGTTTTGGAAGAGGTAGAGGATGAGGAGTCACAAATGCCATCTGCTTCTGGACAGTCTGCGCAACGTGGTTCCTTACAAAGGCCTAGGCAGGGGACACTTTGTGAGGAGAATGAGGAGGAGTCAATGGAGGAGGAAGACATCTGTCCAGAGGAGGGAGGTACACAATGCTCTAGTAATCAGTATGTAGAGCGAGGGTGGGGTGATGCAGAGCAGGCAGAGATCACGCCTCAAGCAGGGGACAGCATTTCTTGGCCAGTTGGCAGTCTGCAGCACATGGTTGATTTCATGCTGCAGTGCCTGAGAAACGACCGCCGCATCGCCCACATTCTCAACACGGCTGATTATTGGGTGTTCACCCTCCTAGATCCTCGCTACCGGGACAACTAACAAAGCCTCATAACACCGTTGAACTGGGAGCGTAAAGTGTGGGAATACCAAGACGCACTGGTGCATTCCATCATGTTTTCCATTCCACCCGAGAGCAGTGCTGCTAGTGCTTTACAAAGCAGCTCAGTGCGTCGAGGCAATGGAGGAAGCTCTGCACAAAGAGGGAGCAGAAGCAGTGCCTCAGTACAAGGCAAGACCAGTATGGCCCAACTGTGGCAAAGTTTTGTGTGCCCGCCACAAATGTGTACACCATCACAGACGGCTACAGTCAGCAGGAGGCAATGTTTCCGTCAGATGGTGACAGATTACATGTCTTACCCTCTCAGTGTACTCCCAAACGGCTCTTCCCCCTTCAAGTTTTGGGTCTCTAAGCTGGATACATGGCCAGAGCTTAGCCAGTATGCATTGGAGGTGCTGGCTTGCCCTGCTGCTAGTGTATTATCGGAAGGCGTCTTTAGTGCCGCAGGTGGGGTACTAACAGACCTTCGCATGCGACTATCCTCCGATAACATTGATCGGCTTACTTTTCTGAAAATGAACAAGGCCTGGATCTCGCAGGAATTTGCCAGTCCTCTTCCAGATTAAATAATTGGTTGGCAACAGTATCCAGGTCTCCTGTTGTGTTCATGTTTCTACCACCTGAACTGTAATCCCTGGGCTCCAACACCGCCAGTTGCTGCTCAGAAGTGCCGTCTGCACAGTCAACACATGCTCCAGTGTTATTGGGTTCAGTAACATCAGCTGATCCCCTGTTGTGTGTCCGGTAATTTCTCCTGCTCTGTCCACATTCACACTACTACTGGTTTTAAACTTGCTCCAATTAGGACTCTGCCTCCACTCTGTTTCTAGTATTTACCCTGGGCTCCAGCACCTCCAGCTGTTTCCCGGCAGTGTCTTTGGCACGGGTACTCCCTCCTGTGCAGCCTGGTTCCAGCACGCCAGCTTTTTCCGGGTAGTGTCAACGTCACTTTGCCTCCAATACGTTGTCCTATCGTGTTGCGGTCGGGTTAGCCGACTCTATGGTGCCTGCAGTTTAGGTGCTTCCTATGTCGGCTGCGGGATCTGGCAATGAAGGCTGGTTCCGTAGTGCCAATAGGACAATCACCCCCTGTAGGACTGTGGGTTTCGGTAACTCTGGCCGGCTCGCGGGCTTGCAACTTTTTTTCATGGGTACCTTCTGCTGCCTATCTGAGTTCCAGTACCATTAGCTGGTTCTTTGGAAGTCAATCTTGAATATGTCCCCCTGGGTTCCAGTAACATCAGCTGGTTCCAGGCAGTGCCTTTAGATTAGGTGCCTCCTTCTCAGTATGCGAGTTCCACCAACATCTGCTGGTCCTTGGTAGTGCTTTCTGGCACTGGTACCTCCTGCTTAGTAACCGGGTTCCAGTACCATCAGCTGGTCCTCGGTAGTTCCATTGGCTCTTGTACCTTCTGCTACCCATCCGGGTTCCAGTACCGTCAGCTGGTTCTCGGCAGTTCCTCAGCCTTCTTGTACCTTCTGCTACATTTCCAAGTTCAAGCTTTTTGAAATGGTTTTTGGTAATCACTCTGGATCTCCCTGATGATGGCCCTAAAGACGACGACCCTGACGACGACCCTAAAGCCGACGACCCTGAAGACCACCCCGAAGACGACGTCCCCGAAGATGACAACCCTGAAGACGACGACCCTGAAGACCACCCCGAAGACTATGACCCTGAAGACGATGACCCTGAAGACGACGACCCTGAAGACCACCCTGAAGAAGACGAGGACCCCGAAGATGACGACCCTGAAGACCACCCCGAAGAAGACGACGACCCTGAAGATGACGACCCTGAAGACCACCCCAAAGAAGACCAAGAAAATGACCCTGAAGAAGATGACCAAGAGGACAAAGAACAAGAAGACAACCGCCAAGATACAGAAGAACAAGAGACAGAAGACCAAGAAGCAGAAGAACAAGAAGCTGCAGAACAAAAAGCAGAAGAACTAGGGTTGAGCGACTTTTACTTTTATAGGATCGGGTCGGGTTTCACGAAACTCGACTTTCTCAAAAGTCGGGTCGAGTGAAATCGGCCGATCCTATAGAAAAGTCGGGGTCGGCCGAAACACGAAACCCAATGCAGTGCATTAGGATACTATGGTTCCCAGGGTCTGAAGGAGAGGTAACTCTCCTTCCGGCCCTGGGATCCATATTTAAGTGTAAAATAAAGAATTAAAATAAAAAATATTGCTATACTTAGCCTCTGACGCGCCCTGGTACTAACCGGCAGCCTTCCTTCCTTAGAATCAGCGCGTGAAGGACCTTAGATGACTTCGCGGCTTGTGATTGGCCGCGCGACCGCCCATGTGACCGCTCGTGCGACCAATCACAAGCCGCGACGTCACCGAAGGTCATTCAAGCGCTGATTCTTAGGAAGGAAGGCTGCCAGAAAGAAGCAGGGCGTGTCCGAGGGTGAGTATATACCTAATAGGAATATACTCACCCTCGGACGCGCCCTGCTTCTTTCCGGCAGCCTTCCTTCCTAAGAATCAGCGCTTGAATGACCTTCTGTGACGTCGCGGCTTGTGATTGGTCGCGCGAGCGGTCACATGGGTGGTCGCGCGACCAATCACAAGCCGCGATGTCATCTAAGGTCCTTCACGCGCTGATTCTAAGGAAGGAAGGCTGCCGGTTAGTACCAGGGCGCGTCAGAGAGTAAGTATAGCAATATTTTTTATTTTAATTCTTTATTTTACACTTAAATATGGATTCCGATACCGATTTCCGATATTGCAAACATATCGGAACTCGGTATCGGAATTCCGATACCAGATTCAGAAGATCGCCGACCTCATGGCCGACCCCACACAGGGGTCGGGTCGGGTTTCATGAAACCCAACTTTGCCAAAAGTCGGCGACTTCTGAAAATGGCCGACCCGTTTCGCTCAACCCTAAGAAGAACATTAAGCATAAGACTAAAAAACAGAGCAAAAGATATTATCTAAATTATAAGCAGAAGAAGACTAAGTAGTGTATGGTGGTGAGTCCGTTCCTCCTCTTGGTGCCCCTGGAAAATACCAGCTGCTGCAGGCCAAACTGAACGCGGACAAATCCTGTTGTAAATCTTTTGTGACAGGCAGAACGGAAGGTGTAATCTTCAAACTTTTATAGATAACAACTACAGGAATGCCTGTCACAAATAAGAATATGATGAAGAAGAAGAATATGAAGAAGATGAAGAAGTAGAATATGAAGAAGAATAATAGTTGAATATGAAGAATGTAAAAAAAAAGAATAATAGGAAGAAGGTGAAGAAGAATAAGATGAATAAGGTGAAGAAGAAGTTGATGAAAAAGATGCTGCTGCTGAGGATGATGAAGGAGAAAGTGTGGGAGAAATAAAAAAGAAGGTGAAGAGCATGGGAGTAGTGAAACATAAATATCTGACAAAATAAAAAAAAAGCTTAACATAGTCAATATCTTTGTAACTCCGAACGTCTTAAAAAAAAATGTAATTCCTGCTATTCCATTTGATTGGGCTAAACCTCTACGCCTTTAATGTCTCCTCCACCTCCCCCAATACATCCTACATTATTCTTCGTTGTTTTCCTTCATGTAGAATTAACCTACAAGGAAAGAAAGGGCTTATTTTCATTCCAATATTTGTGTCCAGAGGCGTAGCTAAGCGTTCAGCTCAGGGGGGGCGAAAAATCTGAGTCGGCCCCTAACCGGTAACCCCGATTACAACTCAGGTGGCGCACTCTAGTCGTGGATATTGGGGAATATCAGCAGATGACAGAGCTATAAAGTGACAAAAATCTCTATACAATGGCCAAGACTGATATTACCACCACATGGTGACCATATACTGGTAGATAACAGTGCTGCAGAATATACAAGAGTTTACAATAGAGTTACACATAACTTACAGGTTACGTATTTTCTGATAGTCGTTCATTTTGACATCTTACTCAGACCGACATGACAACTTCTCCAGCCAGTACTTGTATGCACAGATTACAACAGACACATCTGACTAACATTTCCAGCACCATCTCCATCTATTCCCAACATGTACAAATGCCTTAACGTGCTGTCACCCCAATACTGAGCCGCTGCTGCCGTATGTGTTCCTATTACTGCACCTGATATCCCAATACTGAGCCACTGCTGCCGTATGTGTCCCTATTACTGCGCCTGACACCCCAATACTGAGCCGCTGCTGCCGTATGTGTCCCTATTACTACACCTGATAACCCAATACTGAGCCTCTGATGCCGTATGTGTCCTCATTACTGCCCCTGATACCCCAATACTGAGCCGCTGCTGCCGTATGTGTCCCTATTACTCCACCTGATACCCCAATACTGAGCCACTGCTGCCGTATGTGTCCCTATTACTCCACCTGATACCCCAATACTGAGCCTCTGCTGCCGTATGTGTCCCTATTACTCCACCTGATACCCCAATACTGAGCCACTGCTGCCATATGTGTCCCTATTACTGCCCCTGATACCCCAATACTGAGCCTCTGCTGCCGTATGTGTCCCTATTACTCCACCTGATACCCCAATACTGAGCCGCTGCTGCCGTATGTGTCCCTATTACTCCCCCTGATACCCCAATACTGAGCCACTGCTGCCGTATGTGTCCCTATTACTGCACCTGATAACCCAATATTGAGCCTCTGCTGCCGTATGTGTCCCTATTACTGCAACTGATAACCCAATACTGAGCCTCTGCTGCCGTATGTCCCTATTACTGCCCCTGATACCCCAATACTGAGCCGCTGCTGCCGTATGTGTCCCTATTACTGCCCCTGATACCCCAATACTCAGCCGCTGCTGCTGTATGTGTCCCTATTACTGCCCCTGATAACCCAATACTGAGCCTCTACTGCCATATGTGTCCCTATTACTGCCCCTGATACCCTAATACTGAGCCACTGCTGCCGTATGTGCCCCTATTACTGCTCCTGATACCCCAATACTGAGCCTCTGCTGCCGTATGTGTCCCTATTACTGCCCCTGATAACCCAATACTGAGCCTCTGCTGCCGTATGTGACCCTATTACTGCACCTGATACCCCAATACTGAGCCGTTGCTGCCATATGTCCTTATTACTGCACCTGATACCCCAATACTGAGCCACTACTGCCGTATGTGTCCCTATTACTGCCCGATACCCCAATACTGAGCCGCTGCTGCCGTATGTGTCCTTATTACTGCACCTGATACCCCAATACTGAGCCGCTGCTGCCGTATGTGTCCTTATTACTGCACCTGATACCCCAATACTGAGCCGCTGCTGCTGTATGTGTCCCTATTACTGCCCCTGATACCCCAATGAGCCGCTGCTGCCGTATGTGTCCCTATTACTGCATCTGATACCACAATACTGAGCCGCTGCTGCTTTATGTGTCCCTATTACTACACCTGATACCCCAATACTGAGGCGCTGCTGCCGTATGTGTCCCTATTACTGCACCTGATACCCCAATACTGAGCCTCTGCTGCCGTATGTGTCCCTATTACTGCACCTGATACCCCAATACTGAGCCTCTGCTGCCGTATGTGTCCCTATTACTGCACCTGATACCCCAATACTGAGCCGCTGCTGCCGTATGTGTCCCTATTACTGCACCTGATACCCCAATACTGAGCCGCTGCTGCCGTATGTGTCCCTATTACTGCACCTGATACCTCAATACTAAGCCACTGCTGCCGTATGTGTCCCTATTACTGCCCCTGATACCCCAATACTGAGCTGCTGCTGCCGTATGTGTCCCTATTACTGCACCTGCTGTGTGGTACAAGTGCTGAGATCCTCTTTCTGCCTCATACTAATGCCACCAATGTGCCGTATACATAGTAGAATGTCCCTTTTGTGCCCTCACAGTAGCTCCCACACTGTATATAGACCCCAGTTTATGACAGCCCCCACAGTAACTCCCTCACTTTATATAGGCCCCGATACTTTGATGACGACCCCTACAGTAGCCTTTAAACTGTACTGTATAATGGCCCTCACATAGCTTCAACACTGTATAATGGCCCCCGCCATAGCTATAATTCAGTATACTGGCCCCCGCATTAGCCCTCATACTGTATAGTGACCCCCACATTTGCTCATCCGCTGTATAACAGTCCCTGAATTAGTTCTAACACTATAATTGCCCCTGCAATAGCGATCACGTTGTATACTGGCCCCTGTATTAGCTCTCACACTGTGTAATGGACCCCGCAGTAGCTCCCACGCCTTTGATTCTGCTCTGTCTGTGTGCTACAACTTGCACAGGCCTGATATATATGACAAGGAGCTAAATAGAAGAAAATAGAAACAGCCAGTAGGTGCATACAGAGTCCAGGATATGGGTAGAGCTCCCCGAATGTATCCAGGTAACCCTAAAAAATACTCTTGTCTGGACAAGAACCCAAAGAGGGAAATGGAAATGAGGGAATTTGAAGAGGGGGAGGTAGAATGTTACTCATGTAAAGAAGAAAGTGCACCCCTGGTACATCTCTTTTTTCCTTTTTCTGCCTTTGGGTGTCTTGTTGTCCAGACTGAATATAAGTTCGGGGGTCTACACCTATATGTGAATATTTATACGCACCTACTGGCTGTTTGTATTTTCTTCTATTTGGCTCTTTATTATATATATCTATATATATAATTGTCTAAGGGTTTTTCCGTCTGTCTGTCTGTCTGTTTGTCTGTCTGTCCTGGAAATCCTGGCTCTCTGATTGGTCGAGGCCGCCAGGCCTCGACCAATCAGAGACCGGCACAGCATCGACGTAGAAATCCCGTGTCTCTGATTGGTTGAGGCCGCCAGGCCTCGACCAATCAGCAACGGGCACAGCGACGATGATGTCATAAAGGACGTAGACATCTCACGTTTCTGATTCAGCGATGGGAACAGTATCGACGTAGATGTCATAATGGTTGCCATGGCGACGATGATGTCATAAAGGTTGCCTCGACCAATCAGCGACGGGCACAGTGTGCCGCGAATTCTGGAATCATCATTGTCCATATACTACGGGGACATGCATATTCTAGAATACCCGATGCGTTAGAATCGGGCCACAATCTAGTATATATATATATATATATATATATATATATATATATATATATATGTATATATACATCCATCCTCAACTTTATTGGATTTATTTTAATAAAAATATTTGGGTTTTCATGCTTGCCACCCTGGATTTACAATATGACATCTAGGAGCCTGACCCCAACTACAGGACTACGTCACATGGCGTGTATATACTGTACACGTACATATACGATATATAATATATATATATATTATATATACATACAGCAAAGAGATGTGAAAGCAGCACTAGCAAACTGTGTATTATACGGCTGCCAAACCTTCCAGGCATTTACTGATCCTCAATATAGTAGCAAAAAAATGAAAGCAGCACACAATTTAGACAAAATGAAAAAATAGTGTTTCGGTTCTCTTGGAAAAAGGTTCTCAGTAGAACCAAAATGTCGCTGAGCCCCAATAGGCTATTAAAACACTTTTTTTTTCATTTTGTCAATGGTGTAATCTCTGCTGTGCTGCAGCAGGGGTCACGTCTGTCAGTGCAGGGCATGATATTGACTACTCATGTCAGTCTCTATCTGGGGCACAAAGATTTATGGCCGCTGGATTGAAGTCTTTAACACATATGGTGATGCTCCAGAGATTTAAGACCCCAAACACAAGATAAGAAATCATCCAGGACTTGTCAGGAGGTGATAAGCTTTCTGGCACCTCCTCACTGCACAGACACCTCCGAGCCCCCTGATGCGGGCAGCAGCCTGAGCTCCTACTTACAGCATCACAGTCTGTCTGTCCTTTCTCCTGCTCCTCTCAGCAGGAAGAAGCCGATGCCCTGCACTGTGAGGTCTCCCCTGCAGACACAGTGTGCAATGTGGGGTGTCTGCAGTTTGACCCCTGCAGCAGAGGTACACAGTTCCGGGCCGGCATTCAGCGTCCCGGTCTATAGAACAGACAGCTGTAGTGCAGGCAGATCATGTCTCTCTGCACTACAGTGGAGCTTACCTATATCGGCGTGCTGTGCATGCTGATATAGTTAACATTGGCAGTAGCTCCAGGTGGGCCCCTGTTGTGAATTCTGTGGCTGAATTCACTCCTGTGGTCACAAGTGGTACTGCAGCTTCTGAGCTTCCTCCCTCAGGTGTTCTGGTGAGCTCGTTAACTGCTTCATTACTTAACTCCGCCTGATGCTGCTATCCTTGCTCCTTGTCAATGTTTCAGTGTTGGATCTGAGCTTCTCCTGATTGTTCTTGTGACCTGCTGCTCTGTATAGCTAAGTGCTTTTTTGTTGCTTTTTTTCTGTCCAGCTTGTCTTTTGTTTTGCTGGAAGCTCTGAGACGCAAAGGGTGTACCGCCGTGCCGTTAGTTCGGCATGGTGGGTTTTTTTTGCCCCCTTTGCATGGTTTTGCTTTAGGGTTTTTTGTAGACTGCAAAGTTCGCTTTACTGTCCTCGCTCTGTCCTAGAATATCGGGCCCCACTTTGCTGAATCTATTTCATCCCTACGTTTTGTCTTTTCATCTTACTCACAGTCATTATATGTGGGGGGCTGCCTTTTCCTTTGGGGAATTTCTCTGGGGCAAGTCAGGCCTATTTTTCTATCTTCAGGCTAGCTAGTTTCTTAGGCTGTGCCGAGTTGCCTAGGTAGTTGTTAGGCGCAATCCACAGCCGCTTTTAGTTGTGTTTAGGATAGGATCAGGTGTGCAGTCTACAGAGTTTCCACGTCTCAGAGCTCGTTCTTGTATTTTTGGGTATTTGTCAGATCACTGTGTGCGCTCTGATCGCTAAGCACACTGTGTTTCTGGATTGCCTTCATAACACCTGTCATTAGCAAACATAACAGTACAAGGAGCCAAACTAATGATTCTCAATAGAGGGAAAGAAAAAGTTCTGACATCATTTTTTTTTTTTTTCTGCTCTGTGTTCACTTTTTTTTTCCCCTAGACATTTGGGTGATTCTGGACACAGGTGTGGACATGGATATTCAGGGTCTGTGCTCTTCAATGGATAATCTCGTTATAAATGTACAAAAAATTCAAGATACTATTGATCAGAAATCTATGTTAGAACCAAGAATTCCTATTCCTGATTTGTTTTTTGGAGATAGAACTAAGTTTCTAAGTTTCAAAAATAATTGTAAGCTATTTCTGGCCTTGAAACCTCATTCTTCTGGTAATCCTATTCAACAGGTTTTGATTATTATTTCTTTTTTGCGCGGCGACCCTCAAGACTGGGCATTTTCTCTTGCGCCAGGAGACCCTGCATTGAGTAGTGTCGATGCGTTTTTCCTGGCGCTCGGATTGCTGTACGATGAGCCTAATTCAGTGGATCAGGCTGAGAAAAATTTGCTGGCTTTGTGCCAGGGTCAGGATGATATAGAAGTATATTGTCAGAAATTTAGGAAATTTAGGAAATGGTCAGTACTCACTCAGTGGAATGAATCTGCGCTTGTTCAGAAAGGGTCTCTCTGAGGCTCTTAAGGATGTCATGGTGGGATTTCCTATGCCTGCTGGTTTGAATGAGTCTTTGTCTTTGGCCATTCAGATCGGTCGACGCTTGCGCGAGCGTAAATCTGTGCACCATTTGGCGGTACTGCCTGAGGTTAAACCTGAGCCTATGCAGTGCGATAGGACTATGACTAGAGTTGAACGGCAGGAATACAGACGTCTGAATGGTCTGTGTTTCTACTGTGGTGATTCCACTCATGCTATTTCTGATTGTCCTAAGCGCACTAAGCGGTCCGCTAGGTCTGCCGTCATTGGTTCTGTACAGTCCAAATTCCTTCTGTCCATTACCTTGATATGCTCTTTGTCGTCGTTTTCTGTCATGGCGTTTGTGGATTCGGGCGCTGCCCTGAATCTGATGGATTTGGATTATGCTAAACGTTGTGGGTTTTTCTTGGAGCCTTTGCGGTGTCCTATTCCATTGAGAGGAATTGATGCTACACCTTTGGCCAAGAATAAACCTCAATACTGGGCCCAGCTGACCATGTGCATGGCTCCTGCACATCAGGAAGTTATTCGCTTTCTGGTGTTGCATAATCTGCATGATGTGGTCGTGTTGGGGTTGCCATGGCTACAAACCCATAATCCAGTATTGGATTGGAATTCCATGTCGGTATCCAGCTGGGGTTGTCAGGGGGTACATGGTGATGTTCCATTTTTGTCGATTTCGTCATCCACCCCTTCTGAGGTCCCAGAGTTCTTGTCTGATTATCAGGATGTATTTGAAGAGCCCAAGTCCGATGCTCTACCTCCGCATAGGGATTGTGATTGTGCTATCAATTTGATTCCTGGTAGTAAATTCCCTAAAGGTCGATTATTTAATTTATCCGTGCCCGAACACGCCGCTATGCGCAGTTATGTGAAGGAATCCCTGGAGAAGGGACATATTTGCCCATCGTCATCACCACTGGGAGCAGGGTTCTTCTTTGTAGCCAAGAAGGATGGTTCGCTGAGACCGTGTATTGATTACCGCCTTCTTAATAAGATCACTGTTAAATTTCAGTATCCCTTGCCATTGTTATCTGACTTGTTTGCTCGGATTAAGGGGGCTAGTTGGTTAACTAAGATAGATCTTCGTGGTGCGTATAATCTGGTGAGAATCAGGCAAGGAGATGAATGGAAAACTGCATTCAATACGCCCGAGGGTCATTTTGAGTATCTAGTGATGCCGTTCGGACTTGCCAATGCTCCATCTGTGTTTCAGTCTTTTATGCATGACATCTTCCGTGAGTATCTGGATAAATTCCTGATTGTTTACTTGGATGACATTTTGATCTTCTCAGATGATTGGGAGTCTCATGTGAAGCAGGTCAGAATGGTTTTTCAGGTCCTGCGTGCTAACTCTTTGTTTGTGAAGGGATCAAAGTGTCTCTTCGGTGTGCAGAAAGTTTCATTTTTGGGGTTCATCTTTACCCCTTCTACTATCGAGATGGATCCAGTTAAGGTCCAAGCCATCCAGGATTGGATTCAGCCGACATCTCTGAAAAGTCTGCAAAAGTTCCTGGGCTTTGCTAATTTTTATCGTCGCTTCATCTGTAATTTTTCTAGCATTGCCAAACCATTGACCGATTTGACCAAGAAGGGTGCTGATTTGGTTAATTGGTCTTCTGCTGCTGTGGAAGCTTTTCAGGAGTTGAAGCGTCGTTTTTGTTCTGCCCCTGTGTTGTGTCAGCCAGATGTTTCTCTTCCGTTCCAGGTCGAGGTTGATGCTTCTGAGATTGGAGCAGGGGCGGTTTTGTCACAGAGAGGTTCTGATTGCTCAGTGATGAAACCATGTGCTTTCTTTTCCAGGAAGTTTTCGCCCGCTGAGCGTAATTATGATGTGGGCAATCAAGAGTTGCTGGCCATGAAGTGGGCATTCGAGGAGTGGCGTCATTGGCTTGAAGGAGCTAAGCATCGCGTGGTGGTATTGACTGATCATAAGAACTTGACTTATCTCGAGTCTGCCAAGCGCTTGAATCCTAGACAGGCCCGTTGGTCGTTATTTTTTGCCCGCTTCGACTTTGTGATTTCGTACCTTCCGGGCTCTAAAAATGTGAAGGCGGATGCTCTGTCTAGGAGTTTTGTGGCCGACTCTCCGGGTTTATCTGAGCCAGCGGGTATCCTCAAGGAAGGAGTCATTGTGTCTGCCATCTCCCCTGATTTGCGGCGGGTGCTGCAAAAATTTCAGGCGAATAAACCTGATCGTTGTCCAGCAGAGAAACTGTTCGTCCCTGATAGGTGGACTAATAAACTTATCTCTGAACTTCATTGTTCGGTGTTGGCTGGTCATCCTGGAATCTTTGGTACCAGAGAGTTAGTGGCTAGATCCTTCTGGTGGCCATCTCTGTCACGGGATGTACGTACTTTTGTGCAGTCCTGTGGGATTTGTGCTAGGGCTAAGCCCTGCTGTTCTCGTGCCAGTGGGTTGCTTTTGCCCTTGCCGGTCCCAAAGAGGCCTTGGACACATATTTCGATGGATTTCATTTCTGACCTTCCCGTTTCTCAAAAGATGTCAGTCATTTGGGTGGTCTGTGATCGCTTTTCTAAAATGGTCCATCTGGTGCCCTTGGCTAAATTGCCTTCCTCCTCTGATTTGGTACCTTTGTTCTTTCAGCATGTGGTTCGGTTGCATGGCATTCCTGAGAATATTGTTTCTGACAGAGGTTCCCAGTTTGTTTCAAGGTTTTGGCGAGCCTTTTGTGGTAGGATGGGCATTGACCTATCCTTTTCCTCGGCTTTCCATCCTCAGACTAATGGCCAGACCGAACGAACCAATCAGACCTTGGAAACATATCTGAGATGTTTTGTTTCTGCAGACCAGGATGATTGGGTGTCCTTTTTGCCGTTGGCTGAGTTCGCCCTTAATAATCGGGCCAGCTCGGCTACCTTGGTTTCTCCATTTTTTTGCAATTCTGGGTTCCATCCTCGTTTCTCTTCAGGACAGGTTGAGTCTTCGGACTGTCCTGGTGTGGATTCTGTGGTGGATAGGTTGCAGCAGATCTGGACTCAGGTAGTGGACAATTTGATCTTGTCCCAGGAGAAAGCTCAACTTTTCGCTAATCGCAGACGCCGTGTGGGTCCCCGACTTCGTGTTGGGGATCTGGTTTGGTTATCTTCTCATCATATTCCTATGAAGGTTTCCTCTCCTAAATTTAAACCTCGTTTTATTGGTCCGTATAGGATTTCTGAGGTTCTCAATCCTGTGTCTTTTCGTTTGACCCTCCCAGACTCCTTTTCCATACATAATGTATTCCATAGGTCGTTGTTGCGGAGATACGTGGCACCTATGGTTCCATCTGTTGAGCCTCCTGCCCCGGTTTTGGTGGAGGGGGAATTGGAGTATATTGTGGAGAAGATTTTGGATTCTCGTGTTTCTAGACGGAAACTCCAGTATCTGGTTAAATGGAAGGGTTATGCTCAGGAAGATAATTCCTGGGTTTTTGCCTCTGATGTTCATGCTTCCGATCTTGTTCGTGCCTTTCATGCGGCTCATCCTGGTCGGCCTGGGGGCTCTGGTGAGGGTTCGGTGACCCCTCCTCAAGGGGGGGGTACTGTTGTGAATTCTGTGGCTGAATTCACTCCTGTGGTCACAAGTGGTACTGCAGCTTCTGAGCTTCCTCCCTCAGGTGTTCTGGTGAGCTCGTTAACTGCTTCATTACTTAACTCCGCCTGATGCTGCTATCCTTGCTCCTTGTCAATGTTTCAGTGTTGGATCTGAGCTTCTCCTGATTGTTCCTGTGACCTGCTGCTCTGTATAGCTAAGTGCTTTTTGC
Source organism: Ranitomeya imitator (assembly GCF_032444005.1). NCBI lineage: Eukaryota > Metazoa > Chordata > Amphibia > Anura > Dendrobatidae > Ranitomeya > Ranitomeya imitator. The sequence continues at coordinate 336,113,500 of NC_091283.1, read as the reverse complement.
TTTTTTGTTGCTTTTTTTCTGTCCAGCTTGTCTTTTGTTTTGCTGGAAGCTCTGAGACGCAAAGGGTGTACCGCCGTGCCGTTAGTTCGGCACGGTGGGTTTTTTTTGCCCCCTTTGCGTGGTTTTGCTTTAGGGTTTTTTGTGGACTGCAAAGTTCGCTTTACTGTCCTCGCTCTGTCCTAGAATATCGGGCCCCACTTTGCTGAATCTATTTCATCCCTACGTTTTGTCTTTTCATCTTACTCACAGTCATTATATGTGGGGGGCTGCCTTTTCCTTTGGGGAATTTCTCTGGGGCAAGTCAGGCCTATTTTTCTATCTTCAGGCTAGCTAGTTTCTTAGGCTGTGCCGAGTTGCCTAGGTAGTTGTTAGGCGCAATCCACAGCCGCTTTTAGTTGTGTTTAGGATAGGATCAGGTGTGCAGTCTACAGAGTTTCCACGTCTCAGAGCTCGTTCCTGTATTTTTGGGTATTTGTCAGATCACTGTGTGCGCTCTGATCGCTAAGCACACTGTGTTTCTGGATTGCCTTCATAACACCTGTCATTAGCAAACATAACAGTACAAGGAGCCAAACTAATGATTCTCAATAGAGGGAAAGAAAAAGTTCTGACATCATTTTTTTTTTTTTTTTCTGCTCTGTGTTCACTTTTTTTTTCCCCTAGACATTTGGGTGATTCTGGACACAGGTGTGGACATGGATATTCAGGGTCTGTGCTCTTCAATGGATAATCTCGTTATAAATGTACAAAAAATTCAAGATACTATTGATCAGAAATCTATGTTAGAACCAAGAATTCCTATTCCTGATTTGTTTTTTGGAGATAGAACTAAGTTTCTAAGTTTCAAAAATAATTGTAAGCTATTTCTGGCCTTGAAACCTCATTCTTCTGGTAATCCTATTCAACAGGTTTTGATTATTATTTCTTTTTTGCGCGGCGACCCTCAAGACTGGGCATTTTCTCTTGCGCCAGGAGACCCTGCATTGAGTAGTGTCGATGCGTTTTTCCTGGCGCTCGGATTGCTGTACGATGAGCCTAATTCAGTGGATCAGGCTGAGAAAAATTTGCTGGCTTTGTGCCAGGGTCAGGATGATATAGAAGTATATTGTCAGAAATTTAGGAAATTTAGGAAATGGTCAGTACTCACTCAGTGGAATGAATCTGCGCTTGTTCAGAAAGGGTCTCTCTGAGGCTCTTAAGGATGTCATGGTGGGATTTCCTATGCCTGCTGGTTTGAATGAGTCTTTGTCTTTGGCCATTCAGATCGGTCGACGCTTGCGCGAGCGTAAATCTGTGCACCATTTGGCGGTACTGCCTGAGGTTAAACCTGAGCCTATGCAGTGCGATAGGACTATGACTAGAGTTGAACGGCAGGAATACAGACGTCTGAATGGTCTGTGTTTCTACTGTGGTGATTCCACTCATGCTATTTCTGATTGTCCTAAGCGCACTAAGCGGTCCGCTAGGTCTGCCGTCATTGGTTCTGTACAGTCCAAATTCCTTCTGTCCATTACCTTGATATGCTCTTTGTCGTCGTTTTCTGTCATGGCGTTTGTGGATTCGGGCGCTGCCCTGAATCTGATGGATTTGGATTATGCTAAACGTTGTGGGTTTTTCTTGGAGCCTTTGCGGTGTCCTATTCCATTGAGAGGAATTGATGCTACACCTTTGGCCAAGAATAAACCTCAATACTGGGCCCAGCTGACCATGTGCATGGCTCCTGCACATCAGGAAGTTATTCGCTTTCTGGTGTTGCATAATCTGCATGATGTGGTCGTGTTGGGGTTGCCATGGCTACAAACCCATAATCCAGTATTGGATTGGAATTCCATGTCGGTATCCAGCTGGGGTTGTCAGGGGGTACATGGTGATGTTCCATTTTTGTCGATTTCGTCATCCACCCCTTCTGAGGTCCCAGAGTTCTTGTCTGATTATCAGGATGTATTTGAAGAGCCCAAGTCCGATGCTCTACCTCCGCATAGGGATTGTGATTGTGCTATCAATTTGATTCCTGGTAGTAAATTCCCTAAAGGTCGATTATTTAATTTATCCGTGCCCGAACACGCCGCTATGCGCAGTTATGTGAAGGAATCCCTGGAGAAGGGACATATTTGCCCATCGTCATCACCACTGGGAGCAGGGTTCTTCTTTGTAGCCAAGAAGGATGGTTCGCTGAGACCGTGTATTGATTACCGCCTTCTTAATAAGATCACTGTTAAATTTCAGTATCCCTTGCCATTGTTATCTGACTTGTTTGCTCGGATTAAGGGGGCTAGTTGGTTAACTAAGATAGATCTTCGTGGTGCGTATAATCTGGTGAGAATCAGGCAAGGAGATGAATGGAAAACTGCATTCAATACGCCCGAGGGTCATTTTGAGTATCTAGTGATGCCGTTCGGACTTGCCAATGCTCCATCTGTGTTTCAGTCTTTTATGCATGACATCTTCCGTGAGTATCTGGATAAATTCCTGATTGTTTACTTGGATGACATTTTGATCTTCTCAGATGATTGGGAGTCTCATGTGAAGCAGGTCAGAATGGTTTTTCAGGTCCTGCGTGCTAACTCTTTGTTTGTGAAGGGATCAAAGTGTCTCTTCGGTGTGCAGAAAGTTTCATTTTTGGGGTTCATCTTTACCCCTTCTACTATCGAGATGGATCCAGTTAAGGTCCAAGCCATCCAGGATTGGATTCAGCCGACATCTCTGAAAAGTCTGCAAAAGTTCCTGGGCTTTGCTAATTTTTATCGTCGCTTCATCTGTAATTTTTCTAGCATTGCCAAACCATTGACCGATTTGACCAAGAAGGGTGCTGATTTGGTTAATTGGTCTTCTGCTGCTGTGGAAGCTTTTCAGGAGTTGAAGCGTCGTTTTTGTTCTGCCCCTGTGTTGTGTCAGCCAGATGTTTCTCTTCCGTTCCAGGTCGAGGTTGATGCTTCTGAGATTGGAGCAGGGGCGGTTTTGTCACAGAGAGGTTCTGATTGCTCAGTGATGAAACCATGTGCTTTCTTTTCCAGGAAGTTTTCGCCCGCTGAGCGTAATTATGATGTGGGCAATCAAGAGTTGCTGGCCATGAAGTGGGCATTCGAGGAGTGGCGTCATTGGCTTGAAGGAGCTAAGCATCGCGTGGTGGTATTGACTGATCATAAGAACTTGACTTATCTCGAGTCTGCCAAGCGCTTGAATCCTAGACAGGCCCGTTGGTCGTTATTTTTTGCCCGCTTCGACTTTGTGATTTCGTACCTTCCGGGCTCTAAAAATGTGAAGGCGGATGCTCTGTCTAGGAGTTTTGTGGCCGACTCTCCGGGTTTATCTGAGCCAGCGGGTATCCTCAAGGAAGGAGTCATTGTGTCTGCCATCTCCCCTGATTTGCGGCGGGTGCTGCAAAAATTTCAGGCGAATAAACCTGATCGTTGTCCAGCAGAGAAACTGTTCGTCCCTGATAGGTGGACTAATAAACTTATCTCTGAACTTCATTGTTCGGTGTTGGCTGGTCATCCTGGAATCTTTGGTACCAGAGAGTTAGTGGCTAGATCCTTCTGGTGGCCATCTCTGTCACGGGATGTACGTACTTTTGTGCAGTCCTGTGGGATTTGTGCTAGGGCTAAGCCCTGCTGTTCTCGTGCCAGTGGGTTGCTTTTGCCCTTGCCGGTCCCAAAGAGGCCTTGGACACATATTTCGATGGATTTCATTTCTGACCTTCCCGTTTCTCAAAAGATGTCAGTCATTTGGGTGGTCTGTGATCGCTTTTCTAAAATGGTCCATCTGGTGCCCTTGGCTAAATTGCCTTCCTCCTCTGATTTGGTACCTTTGTTCTTTCAGCATGTGGTTCGGTTGCATGGCATTCCTGAGAATATTGTTTCTGACAGAGGTTCCCAGTTTGTTTCAAGGTTTTGGCGAGCCTTTTGTGGTAGGATGGGCATTGACCTATCCTTTTCCTCGGCTTTCCATCCTCAGACTAATGGCCAGACCGAACGAACCAATCAGACCTTGGAAACATATCTGAGATGTTTTGTTTCTGCAGACCAGGATGATTGGGTGTCCTTTTTGCCGTTGGCTGAGTTCGCCCTTAATAATCGGGCCAGCTCGGCTACCTTGGTTTCTCCATTTTTTTGCAATTCTGGGTTCCATCCTCGTTTCTCTTCAGGACAGGTTGAGTCTTCGGACTGTCCTGGTGTGGATTCTGTGGTGGATAGGTTGCAGCAGATCTGGACTCAGGTAGTGGACAATTTGATCTTGTCCCAGGAGAAAGCTCAACTTTTCGCTAATCGCAGACGCCGTGTGGGTCCCCGACTTCGTGTTGGGGATCTGGTTTGGTTATCTTCTCATCATATTCCTATGAAGGTTTCCTCTCCTAAATTTAAACCTCGTTTTATTGGTCCGTATAGGATTTCTGAGGTTCTCAATCCTGTGTCTTTTCGTTTGACCCTCCCAGACTCCTTTTCCATACATAATGTATTCCATAGGTCGTTGTTGCGGAGATACGTGGCACCTATGGTTCCATCTGTTGAGCCTCCTGCCCCGGTTTTGGTGGAGGGGGAATTGGAGTATATTGTGGAGAAGATTTTGGATTCTCGTGTTTCTAGACGGAAACTCCAGTATCTGGTTAAATGGAAGGGTTATGCTCAGGAAGATAATTCCTGGGTTTTAGCCTCTGATGTTCATGCTTCCGATCTTGTTCGTGCCTTTCATGCGGCTCATCCTGGTCGGCCTGGGGGCTCTGGTGAGGGTTCGGTGACCCCTCCTCAAGGGGGGGGTACTGTTGTGAATTCTGTGGCTGAATTCACTCCTGTGGTCACAAGTGGTACTGCAGCTTCTGAGCTTCCTCCCTCAGGTGTTCTGGTGAGCTCGTTAACTGCTTCATTACTTAACTCCGCCTGATGCTGCTATCCTTGCTCCTTGTCAATGTTTCAGTGTTGGATCTGAGCTTCTCCTGATTGTTCCTGTGACCTGCTGCTCTGTATAGCTAAGTGCTTTTTGCTTTTTTGTTGCTTTTTTTCTGTCCAGCTTGTCTTTTGTTTTGCTGGAAGCTCTGAGACGCAAAGGGTGTACCGCCGTGCCGTTAGTTCGGCACGGTGGGTTTTTTTTGCCCCCTTTGCGTGGTTTTGCTTTAGGGTTTTTTGTGGACTGCAAAGTTCGCTTTACTGTCCTCGCTCTGTCCTAGAATATCGGGCCCCACTTTGCTGAATCTATTTCATCCCTACGTTTTGTCTTTTCATCTTACTCACAGTCATTATATGTGGGGGGCTGCCTTTTCCTTTGGGGAATTTCTCTGGGGCAAGTCAGGCCTATTTTTCTATCTTCAGGCTAGCTAGTTTCTTAGGCTGTGCCGAGTTGCCTAGGTAGTTGTTAGGCGCAATCCACAGCCGCTTTTAGTTGTGTTTAGGATAGGATCAGGTGTGCAGTCTACAGAGTTTCCACGTCTCAGAGCTCGTTCCTGTATTTTTGGGTATTTGTCAGATCACTGTGTGCGCTCTGATCGCTAAGCACACTGTGTTTCTGGATTGCCTTCATAACACCTGTCATTAGCAAACATAACAGTACAAGGAGCCAAACTAATGATTCTCAATAGAGGGAAAGAAAAAGTTCTGACATCATTTTTTTTTTTTTTTCTGCTCTGTGTTCACTTTTTTTTTCCCCTAGACATTTGGGTGATTCTGGACACAGGTGTGGACATGGATATTCAGGGTCTGTGCTCTTCAATGGATAATCTCGTTATAAATGTACAAAAAATTCAAGATACTATTGATCAGAAATCTATGTTAGAACCAAGAATTCCTATTCCTGATTTGTTTTTTGGAGATAGAACTAAGTTTCTAAGTTTCAAAAATAATTGTAAGCTATTTCTGGCCTTGAAACCTCATTCTTCTGGTAATCCTATTCAACAGGTTTTGATTATTATTTCTTTTTTGCGCGGCGACCCTCAAGACTGGGCATTTTCTCTTGCGCCAGGAGACCCTGCATTGAGTAGTGTCGATACGTTTTTCTTGGCGCTCGGATTGCTGTACGATGAGCCTAATTCAGTGGATCAGGCTGAGAAAAATTTGCTGGCTTTGTGCCAGGGTCAGGATGATATAGAAGTATATTGTCAGAAATTTAGGAAATGGTCAGTACTCACTCAGTGGAATGAATCTGCGCTTGTTCAGAAAGGGTCTCTCTGAGGCTCTTAAGGATGTCATGGTGGGATTTCCTATGCCTGCTGGTTTGAATGAGTCTTTGTCTTTGGCCATTCAGATCGGTCGACGCTTGCGCGAGCGTAAATCTGTGCACCATTTGGCGGTACTGCCTGAGGTTAAACCTGAGCCTATGCAGTGCGATAGGACTATGACTAGAGTTGAACGGCAGGAATACAGACGTCTGAATGGTCTGTGTTTCTACTGTGGTGATTCCACTCATGCTATTTCTGATTGTCCTAAGCGCACTAAGCGGTCCGCTAGGTCTGCCGTCATTGGTTCTGTACAGTCCAAATTCCTTCTGTCCATTACCTTGATATGCTCTTTGTCGTCGTTTTCTGTCATGGCGTTTGTGGATTCGGGCGCTGCCCTGAATCTGATGGATTTGGATTATGCTAAACGTTGTGGGTTTTTCTTGGAGCCTTTGCGGTGTCCTATTCCATTGAGAGGAATTGATGCTACACCTTTGGCCAAGAATAAACCTCAATACTGGGCCCAGCTGACCATGTGCATGGCTCCTGCACATCAGGAAGTTATTCGCTTTCTGGTGTTGCATAATCTGCATGATGTGGTCGTGTTGGGGTTGCCATGGCTACAAACCCATAATCCAGTATTGGATTGGAATTCCATGTCGGTATCCAGCTGGGGTTGTCAGGGGGTACATGGTGATGTTCCATTTTTGTCGATTTCGTCATCCACCCCTTCTGAGGTCCCAGAGTTCTTGTCTGATTATCAGGATGTATTTGAAGAGCCCAAGTCCGATGCTCTACCTCCGCATAGGGATTGTGATTGTGCTATCAATTTGATTCCTGGTAGTAAATTCCCTAAAGGTCGATTATTTAATTTATCCGTGCCCGAACACGCCGCTATGCGCAGTTATGTGAAGGAATCCCTGGAGAAGGGACATATTTGCCCATCGTCATCACCACTGGGAGCAGGGTTCTTCTTTGTAGCCAAGAAGGATGGTTCGCTGAGACCGTGTATTGATTACCGCCTTCTTAATAAGATCACTGTTAAATTTCAGTATCCCTTGCCATTGTTATCTGACTTGTTTGCTCGGATTAAGGGGGCTAGTTGGTTAACTAAGATAGATCTTCGTGGTGCGTATAATCTGGTGAGAATCAGGCAAGGAGATGAATGGAAAACTGCATTCAATACGCCCGAGGGTCATTTTGAGTATCTAGTGATGCCGTTCGGACTTGCCAATGCTCCATCTGTGTTTCAGTCTTTTATGCATGACATCTTCCGTGAGTATCTGGATAAATTCCTGATTGTTTACTTGGATGACATTTTGATCTTCTCAGATGATTGGGAGTCTCATGTGAAGCAGGTCAGAATGGTTTTTCAGGTCCTGCGTGCTAACTCTTTGTTTGTGAAGGGATCAAAGTGTCTCTTCGGTGTGCAGAAAGTTTCATTTTTGGGGTTCATCTTTACCCCTTCTACTATCGAGATGGATCCAGTTAAGGTCCAAGCCATCCAGGATTGGATTCAGCCGACATCTCTGAAAAGTCTGCAAAAGTTCCTGGGCTTTGCTAATTTTTATCGTCGCTTCATCTGTAATTTTTCTAGCATTGCCAAACCATTGACCGATTTGACCAAGAAGGGTGCTGATTTGGTTAATTGGTCTTCTGCTGCTGTGGAAGCTTTTCAGGAGTTGAAGCGTCGTTTTTGTTCTGCCCCTGTGTTGTGTCAGCCAGATGTTTCTCTTCCGTTCCAGGTCGAGGTTGATGCTTCTGAGATTGGAGCAGGGGCGGTTTTGTCACAGAGAGGTTCTGATTGCTCAGTGATGAAACCATGTGCTTTCTTTTCCAGGAAGTTTTCGCCCGCTGAGCGTAATTATGATGTGGGCAATCAAGAGTTGCTGGCCATGAAGTGGGCATTCGAGGAGTGGCGTCATTGGCTTGAAGGAGCTAAGCATCGCGTGGTGGTATTGACTGATCATAAGAACTTGACTTATCTCGAGTCTGCCAAGCGCTTGAATCCTAGACAGGCCCGTTGGTCGTTATTTTTTGCCCGCTTCGACTTTGTGATTTCGTACCTTCCAGGCTCTAAAAATGTGAAGGCGGATGCTCTGTCTAGGAGTTTTGTGGCCGACTCTCCGGGTTTATCTGAGCCAGCGGGTATCCTCAAGGAAGGAGTCATTGTGTCTGCCATCTCCCCTGATTTGCGGCGGGTGCTGCAAAAATTTCAGGCGAATAAACCTGATCGTTGTCCAGCAGAGAAACTGTTCGTCCCTGATAGGTGGACTAATAAACTTATCTCTGAACTTCATTGTTCGGTGTTGGCTGGTCATCCTGGAATCTTTGGTACCAGAGAGTTAGTGGCTAGATCCTTCTGGTGGCCATCTCTGTCACGGGATGTACGTACTTTTGTGCAGTCCTGTGGGATTTGTGCTAGGGCTAAGCCCTGCTGTTCTCGTGCCAGTGGGTTGCTTTTGCCCTTGCCGGTCCCAAAGAGGCCTTGGACACATATTTCGATGGATTTCATTTCTGACCTTCCCGTTTCTCAAAAGATGTCAGTCATTTGGGTGGTCTGTGATCGCTTTTCTAAAATGGTCCATCTGGTGCCCTTGGCTAAATTGCCTTCCTCCTCTGATTTGGTACCTTTGTTCTTTCAGCATGTGGTTCGGTTGCATGGCATTCCTGAGAATATTGTTTCTGACAGAGGTTCCCAGTTTGTTTCAAGGTTTTGGCGAGCCTTTTGTGGTAGGATGGGCATTGACCTATCCTTTTCCTCGGCTTTCCATCCTCAGACTAATGGCCAGACCGAACGAACCAATCAGACCTTGGAAACATATCTGAGATGTTTTGTTTCTGCAGACCAGGATGATTGGGTGTCCTTTTTGCCGTTGGCTGAGTTCGCCCTTAATAATCGGGCCAGCTCGGCTACCTTGGTTTCTCCATTTTTTTGCAATTCTGGGTTCCATCCTCGTTTCTCTTCAGGACAGGTTGAGTCTTCGGACTGTCCTGGTGTGGATTCTGTGGTGGATAGGTTGCAGCAGATCTGGACTCAGGTAGTGGACAATTTGATCTTGTCCCAGGAGAAAGCTCAACTTTTCGCTAATCGCAGACGCCGTGTGGGTCCCCGACTTCGTGTTGGGGATCTGGTTTGGTTATCTTCTCATCATATTCCTATGAAGGTTTCCTCTCCTAAATTTAAACCTCGTTTTATTGGTCCGTATAGGATTTCTGAGGTTCTCAATCCTGTGTCTTTTCGTTTGACCCTCCCAGACTCCTTTTCCATACATAATGTATTCCATAGGTCGTTGTTGCGGAGATACGTGGCACCTATGGTTCCATCTGTTGAGCCTCCTGCCCCGGTTTTGGTGGAGGGGGAATTGGAGTATATTGTGGAGAAGATTTTGGATTCTCGTGTTTCTAGACGGAAACTCCAGTATCTGGTTAAATGGAAGGGTTATGCTCAGGAAGATAATTCCTGGGTTTTTGCCTCTGATGTTCATGCTTCCGATCTTGTTCGTGCCTTTCATGCGGCTCATCCTGGTCGGCCTGGGGGCTCTGGTGAGGGTTCGGTGACCCCTCCTCAAGGGGGGGGTACTGTTGTGAATTCTGTGGCTGAATTCACTCCTGTGGTCATAAGTGGTACTGCAGCTTCTGAGCTTCCTCCCTCAGGTGTTCTGGTGAGCTCGTTAACTGCTTCATTACTTAACTCCGCCTGATGCTGCTATCCTTGCTCCTTGTCAATGTTTCAGTGTTGGATCTGAGCTTCTCCTGATTGTTCCTGTGACCTGCTGCTCTGTATAGCTAAGTGCTTTTTGCTTTTTTGTTGCTTTTTTTCTGTCCAGCTTGTCTTTTGTTTTGCTGGAAGCTCTGAGACGCAAAGGGTGTACCGCCGTGCCGTTAGTTCGGCACGGTGGGTTTTTTTTGCCCCCTTTGCGTGGTTTTGCTTTAGGGTTTTTTGTAGACTGCAAAGTTCGCTTTACTGTCCTCGCTCTGTCCTAGAATATCGGGCCCCACTTTGCTGAATCTATTTCATCCCTACGTTTTGTCTTTTCATCTTACTCACAGTCATTATATGTGGGGGGCTGCCTTTTCCTTTGGGGAATTTCTCTGGGGCAAGTCAGGCCTATTTTTCTATCTTCAGGCTAGCTAGTTTCTTAGGCTGTGCCGAGTTGCCTAGGTAGTTGTTAGGCGCAATCCACAGCCGCTTTTAGTTGTGTTTAGGATAGGATCAGGTGTGCAGTCTACAGAGTTTCCACGTCTCAGAGCTCGTTCCTGTATTTTTGGGTATTTGTCAGATCACTGTGTGCGCTCTGATCGCTAAGCACACTGTGTTTCTGGATTGCCTTCATAACACCTGTCATTAGCAAACCTAACAGGCCCCTGCGAGCTCCTTCCCTTCCGAGCTCTCCAGTGCGCCCAAACAGAGGTTTACCCCCACATATGGGGTATCCGCATACTCAGGACAAATTGTACAACAACTTCTGGGGTCCAATTTCTTCTCTTACCCTTGGAAAAATAAATAATTGAGGGTGAAAAGATCATTTTTGTGAAAAAATATGATTTTTTATTTTTACGGCTCTGCAGGGCCGCGCTTAGTAACCCGATGTTTACCCTGGTTACCATCGTTAAAGTAAAAAAAACAAACGCTACATACTTACCTACCGTTGTCTGTCCCCGGCGCTCTGCTTCTCTGCTCTGGCTGTGAGCGGCGGGCAGCTCCCTGCGCTTAGTAACCCGATGTTTACCCTGGTTACCCGGGGACTTCGGCATCGTTGAAGACGAAGTCTTTCCCCTGATCGTTGGTCGCTGGAGAGCTGTCTGTGTGACAGCTCTCCAGCGACCAAACAGCGACGCTGCAGCGATCCGGATCGTTGTCTGTATCGCTGCAGCGTCGCTAAGTGTGACGGTACCTTTAGACAGTGTAGGACTGTCCCGATGTCTTCGCTGGTAACCAGGGTAAACATCGGGTTACTAAACGCAGTTACCGTGACGAGGTGTGATGGCTTTTGTGCTATTTTTTGATAAAAAAAATAGTATTACTGAAAACTCTGTGTTATTTAAATGCACTTTTGCTTTTTTACTTAGTTACATCAGGGTTTTCGTTTACTTTTTCTCTTGTAGGTTTTAATGTTTTGTGGCCAATTAACATGCGTTTAACCTCTGCATGTGTACCAACTCAAGTTAAGCTCAGTTTTGTGTTTTTTTTTCCCCTAAGGAACTTATCTAGATGTGTGGTGAGCACTTTGAACCTCCAAGTGTTTCACTACAGTTTAAAACGCAGAGTTATGAAAAGAAAAATTATTTTTTTTTTCCACAAAAATTGTTTTTTAGCCCCAGTTTTGTATTTTCCAAAGGGTAACAGGAGAAAATCGACCCCAAACGTTGTTGACCAATTTGTCCTGAGTACGCTGATACCCCATATGTGGGAGAAAACTACTGTTTGGGTGCATAGCAGAGCTCGGAAGGGAAGGAGCGCCGTTTGGAATGCAGACTTAGATGGAATGGTCTGCAGGCGTCACATTGCGTTTGCAGAGCCCCTGATGTACCTAAACAGTAGAAAACCCCTACAGGTGACCCCATATTGGAAACTAGACCCCCAAGGAACTTATCTAGATGTGTTGTGAGAACTTTGTACCACCAAGTGTTTCACTACAGTTTATAACGCAGAGCCTTGAAAATAAGAAATAATTTTTTTCCCACAATAATGATTTTTTAGCCCCCCAAATTTTTATTTTCCCAAGGATAACCAGAGAAATTGGACCCCAAAAGTTGTCCAATTTGTCCTGAGTATGCTGATACCCAATATGTTGGGGGTAAACCCCTGTTTTGGTGCACGGGAGAGCTCGGAAGGGAAGGAGCACTGTTACTTTTTCAATGCAGAATTGGCTGGAATTGAGATCGGATGCCATGTTGCGTTTGGAGAGCCCCTGATGTGCCTAAACAGTGGAAACCCTCCAATTCTAACTGAAAACCTAACCCAAACACACCCCTAACCTCAACCATAACCCTAACCACACCCCTAACCCGAACATACCCCTAACCCTAATCCAAACCACATCCCTAACCCCAACACACCACTAACACTAATCCCAACCCTAACCACACCCCTAACTCCAACACACCCCTAACACTAATCCCAACCATAACCCTAACCACACCCCTAACCCTGACACACCCCTAATCCCAGCTGTAAATGTAATCCCTAACTTTAGCCCCAACTCTAACCCTAACTTTAGCCCCAACCCTAACCCTTACTTTAGTCCCAACTCTATACCTAACTGTAGCCCCAACCCTAACCCTAACTTTAGCCCCAACCCTAACTGTAGTTCCAACCCTAACTGTAGCCCCAACCCTAACTTTAGCCCCAACCCTAACCCTAGCCCCAACCCTAACCCTAATTGTAGCCCCCACCCTAACTGTAGCCCCAACCCTTACTGTAGCCCTAATCCTAACTTTAGCCCCAACCCTAACCCTAACTTTAGCCCCAACCCTAACCCTAATGGGGGTGATGAAGGGGGTGATGAAGGGGGGTTTGATTTACTTTTCTAGTGGGTTTTTTAGTGGATTTTTATGATTGGCAGCCATCACACACTAAAAGACACTTTTTATTGCAAAAAATATTTTTTGCGTCTCCACATTTTGAGAGCTATAATTTTTCCATATTTAGGTCCACGGAGCCATGTGAGGTCTTGTTTTTTGCGGGACGAGTTGACGTTTTTATTGGTACCATTTTCGAGAATGTGACTTTTTGATCGCTTTTTATTCCGATTTTTGTGAGGCAGAAAAAACAAAAACCAGCAATTCGTGAATTTCTTTTGGGGGGCGTTTATACTGTTCCACGTTTGATAAAATTGATAAAGCAGTTTTATTCTTCGGGTCAGTATGATTACAGCAATACCTCATTTACATTTTTTTATGTTTTGGCACTTTTATAGGATAAAATCTATTTTATATAAAAAATAATTATTTTTGCATCGCTTTATTCCGAGGACTATAACGTTTTTATTTTTTTGCTGATGATGCTGTGTGGTGGCTCGTTTTTTGCGGGAAAAGATGATGTTTTCATCGGTACCATGTTTTTTTATATCCCTCTTTTTGATCACGTGTTACTCCACTTTTTGTTTGGCAGTATGATAATAAAACATTGTTTTTTGCCTCTTTTTTTTTTACGTGATTACTGAAGGGGTTAACTAGTGGGACAGTTTTATAGGTCGGGTCGTTACAGATGCCGCGATACTAAATATGTGTACTTTTATTTTTTTTATTTAGACAAAGAAATGTATTTATTGGAACAGTATTTTTTTTCTTTATTTAGGTTTTTTTTTTACACATGTAAATATTTATTTTTACTTGTTTACATTGCCCCAGGGGGAACATGACTGTATAGTGTCAGATCGCTGATCTGACACTTTGCAGTGCACTGTGTCAGATCAGCGATCTGACAGACACTGCAGGGAGGCTTGCCGACACGCGCTCTGAGCAGGCGCTTGCAAGCCACCTCCCTGCAGGACCCGGAATCCGGGCCTTCAGGGAGGAGGAGGTAGGAGACCCTCGGAGCAATGTGATCATATTGCATTGCTCGAAGGGTCTCAGGGAAGCACGCAGGGAACCCCCTCACTGCGCAATGCTTCCCTATGCCGCCAGTACGCTGCGATCATGTTTGATCAGTGTCTTGGGTCCGTGACCGCTCCTGGCACATAGTGCTGGGTGTCAGCTGCGATAGTCAGCTGATACCCGGCCCCGATCGGCCGCGTTCCCCTCGTGAGCGCGGCTGATCGGTGATAACGTACTATCCCGTCGGTGGTCATAAGGGCCCATACCACCTCGACGGGATAGTATGTCATATGTCAGAAAGGGGTTAATGTTATTATACCCAATAGTACCTTATTAATATTTCTTTTTTATTAAAATGTGTGAAGAAGTATTGATGAAATGTGATGATGCAATCAGGATCAAAAACACATTTCCCCCTTAATACAAAAAATATTATTTTATGAAAAAAATTCATTTGTAAAAACCAAAATAAAAAAATAATTATTTTATAACTGTCATATCAGCTTCATACCATTTATTTGTCTGAAGATGTGACCATCTATGTAACCATTAAAAAAAACACTGTGTACTGTATACTGTATGAATATGTAAATATATCTACAAAACTATAGAATTACAGAATTAGACTGTTTAAAATAATTACAAATTACTAAATAATACATTGTATAACACTTTTACACAATTCCTAAACCAAATCTTATCTCTGTCGATAATGTCCTGAAAAGCTCTATTTAAAATTGCCATTTTTAAATTTACAGATTCTTTGAAGAGCTCCGATAATGGAATCTTCAGCTTACCTCCCATTATGTGGCTCTCTGAAGCCATCTGCTTCTGTCTGTCAATTTCCGCCATTTGTCTTTTTACAGAGAGATCTGAACCTTCAATTTTTAACTCTTTATGTGCAACTCCTTTAGTGGACCCTTGGATCATTTGGTAGGGCTTATAACAAATATGTAATTTTCTTCGTACTTCATAGATTTGATTTTGGTAATAACTCAGTTTTGGAGATTTTGATTTTGGCTTCTGATAAGATTTTATTCTGTCTGTTTTCAAAAACTTAGTATAATTTATTTTCATTTCAAGATTCTCATGTTTTCTAGAAAAATCAAGGGATTGCGCACATTCAAAATAAAGAATCTTTTTGTGACGCAATAACACAAGATACAGAATTTAGGAATCCAAATTTGTTTACAAAATATTTTATCATTGATTGTGTATTGACATTTTTAATCACAGTTTTGTGCAACCTTTTAAATATGGACATGAATGTAAAATTACATTATTTCCAGCCAATGCTTAATTTTAGAAGAATATCAATATCTGGATCATTTTCTTTTAATCCACAGAATATCAGAATTCTTAATCTTTCTATATTGGTTAACCCCTTCACCCCAAAGCCTGTTTTCACCTAAGTGACAGGGCCAATTCTGACCACTGTCACTTTATGAGGTCATAAGTCTGAAACGCTTCAACGGATCCTGGTGATTCTGACATTGTTTTCTTGTGACATATTGTACTTCATGAAAGTGGTAAAACTTCTTCGATATGACTTGTATTTATTTGTGAAAAAAACAAAAATTTGTCGGAAATTATGAAATATTAGCAATTTTCAAACTTTTAGTTTTTATGCCCTTAAATTAGAGAGTTATATCACACAATATAGTTAATAAACAACATTTCCCACATGTCTGCTGTACATCAGCACAATTTTGGAAACATAATTTTTTTTTGTCAGGGAGTTATAAGGGTTAAAAGTTGACCAGCGATTTCTCATTTTTGCAACAAAATTTGCAAAACCATTTTTTTTACGGACCACCTCACACTTGAAGTGACTTTCAGGGGTCTATATGACAGAAAATGCCCAAAAGTGACACCATTCTAAAAACTGCACCCCTCAAGGTACTCAAAACCACATTCAAAAAGTTTATTAACCCTTCAGGTGCTTCACAGGAATTTTTTGAATGTTTAAAAAAAATTTAACATTTAACTTTTTTTTCACAAAATTTTTACTTCAGGTCCAATTTGTTTCATTTTACCAAGGGTAACAGGAGAAATTGGACCACAAAAGTCGTTGTACAATTTGTCCTGAGTACGCCGATACCCCATATGTGGGGGTAAACCACTGTTTGGGCACATGGCAGAGCTCGGAAGGGAAGGAGCGCCATTTGACTTTCCAATGCAAGATTTGCTGGAATTGAGATCGGAGCCCATGTCACGATTGGAGAGCCCCTGACATGCCTAAACAGTGGAAACCCCCACAAGTGACACCATTTTGGAAAGTAGACCCTCTAAGGAACTAATCTAGATGTGTGGTGAGCACTTTGAACCTCCACGTGCTTCACAGAAGTTTATAATGTAGAGCCGTAAAAAAAAATTCTTATTAATTTTCACAAAAAATGATCTTTTTGCCCCAAATTTTTTTCCCAAGGGTAACAGGATAAATTGGACCCCAAAAGTTGTTGTGCAATGTGTCCTGAGTACGCCGATACTTCATATATGGGGATAAACCACTGTTTGAGCGCATGGCAGAGCTCGGAAGGGAAGGAGCGCCATTTGACTTTTCAATGCAAAATTGGCTGGAATTGAGATCGGAACCCATGTCGCATTTGGAGAGCCCCTGACGTGCCTTAACAGTGGAAACCCCCCACAAGTGACCCCATTTTGGAAAGAAAACCCCCTAAGGAACTTATCTAGATGTGTGGTGAGCACTTTTAACCCCCAATTGTTTCACTAAAGTTTAGAATGTAGCGGTGTGAAAATTAAAAAATAATTTTTTCTTTCCACAAAATGATGTTTTAGCCCGCAATTTTTTTTTCGCCAAGGGTAACAGGAGAAATTGGACCACAAAAGTTATTGTCCAATTTGTCCTGAGTACGCTGATACCCCATATGTTGAGGGGAACCACTGTTTGAGTGCATGGCAGAGCTCGGAAGGGAAGGAGCGCCGTTTGAAATGCAGACTTAGATGGATTGGTCTGCAGGTGTCATGTTGCATTTGCAGAGCCCCTGATGTACCTAAACAGTAGAAACCCCCCACAAGTGACCCCATATTGGAAACTAGACCCCCCAAGGAACTTATCTAGATGTGTTGTGAGAGCTTTGAACCAACAAGTGTTTCAGTACAGTTTATAACGCAGAGCCGTGAAAATAAAAAATATTTTTTTTCCACGAAAATGATATTTTAGCCCCCACGTTTTTATTTTCCCAAGGGTAACAGGACAAATTAGACCCCAAAAGTTGTTGTCAAACTTGTCCTGAGAACGCTAATACCCCATATGTTGGGGGGAACCACTGTTTGGGTGCACGGCAGAGCTCGGAAGGGAAGGAGCGCCGTTTGAAATGCAGACTTAGATGGATTGGTCTGCAGGCGTCATGTTGCATTTGCAGAGCCCCTGATGTACCTAAACAGTAGAAACCCCCCACAAGTGACCCCATATTGGAAACTAGACCCCCCAAGGAACTTATCTAGATGTGTTGTGAGAACTTTGAACCAACAAGTGTTTCACTACAGTTTATAACGCAGAGCCGTGAAAATAAAAAATATATTTTTTTCCATGAAAATGATATTTTAGCTCCCAGGTTTTTTGTTTCCCAAGGGTAACAGGACAAATTGGACCCCAAAAGTTGTTGTCCAACTTGTTCTGAGAACGCTGATACCCCATATGTTGGGGGGAACCAATGTTTGGGCACACGGGAAAGCTCGGAAGGGAAGGAGCACTGTTTTAGTTTTTCAAAGCAGAATTGGCTGGAATTGAGATCGGACGCCATGTCGCGTTTGGAGTGCCCCTGATGTGCCGAAACAGTGGAAACCCCCCAAATTCTAACTGAAACCCTAATCCAAACACACCCCTAACCCTAATCCCAATGGTAATCCTAACCCTAGCCCCAACCCTAGCCCTAACCCTAGTCCTAACCCTAGCCCTAACCCTAATGGGAAAATGGAAATAAATACATTTTTTTACATTTTATTATTTTTCCCTAACTAAGGGGATGATGAAGGGGGGTTTGATTTACTTTTATAGCGTTTTTTTGGCGGATTTTTAGGGTTGGCAGCTGTCACACACTAAAAGACGCTTTTTATTGCAAAAAATAGTTTTTGCATCACCACATTTTGAGAGCTATAATTTATCCATATTTTGGCTCACAGAGTCATGCGAGATCTTGTTTTTTGCGGGACGAGTTGACGTTTTTAATGGTACCATTTTCGGGCAGATGACATTTTTTGATCGCTTTTTATTCCGATTTTTATGAGGCGGAATGAACAAAAAGCAGCAATTCCTGAAATTCTTTTAGGGGGGGCGTTTATACCGTTCCACGTGTGGTAAAATTGATAAAGCAGCTTTATTTTTCAGGTCAGTACGATTACAGCGATACCTCATTTATATCATTTTTTTATGTTTTGGCGCTTTTACACAATAAAAACTATTTTATATAAAAAAATAATTGTTTTTGCATCGCTTTATTCTGAGAGCTATAACTTTTTTATTTTTCTGCTGATGATGCTGTATGGCGGCTTTTTTTTGCGGGACAAGATGACGTTTTCAGCGGTACCATGGTTATTTATATCCGTCGTTTTGATCACGTGTTATTCCACTTTTTGTTCTCCTGTATGATAATAAAGCAATGTTTTTTGCCTTCTTTTTTATTTTATTTTTTTGCGGTGTTCACTGAAGGGGTTAACTAGTGGGATAGTTTTATATAGCGGGTCGTTACGGACGCGGCGATACCAAATATGTGTACTTTTATTGTTTTTTTTAATTTACATAAATAAATGGATTTACTGGTAAAAAATTTTTTTTTCTTTATTTGGGGATTTTTTTAATTTTTTTTTTATACATTCTATTTTTTTTTTTTTTACTTTCTACCATTATCCCAGGGTGGGACATCACTGTATTAGATCAGATCATTGATCTGGCAGTGTGCATAGCACTCTGTCAGATCAACGATCTGACAGGCAAGTTCAGGAGGCTTTCCGGCGTCTGCTCTCAGCAACTCTCAGCAGGCGCCGGCTAGCCAGGTCATCTCATGACCCGGAAGGAGTCCCGCGGCCATATTGGATCCGGGGACTCCTTCCGGGTCACCGGAGCAACGCGATCTCATTGCGTTTCTCCGGTGGGAGAGCGCAGGGAGCCCCCGTCCCTGCGCGATCCCCCTCAATGCCGCTGTCACTACTGACAGCAGCATCAGAGGGGTTAAATGCCCGCGATCGGCGCTACCGCCGATCGTGGGCATTGCTGCGGGGTGTCAGCTGTCATATTCAGCTGACACCCGCACCCGATCACCGCGGCGCTCAGCGCGAGACCGCGGTGATCGGTGCGCCGTACTAGTACTGCTGCACAAATGCAGTGCCGGCAGCGCAGTACTAGCAGGGCCGGCGTCAGCACCCGGCGCAGCGGGCAAATGCCGGGGCCCTGGGGAGAGAGGGGGGCCCACTCACGCTGTCATAGATACAGCTGGGAGAGCAGAGCAGGATATAACATGCTCTCTCCGCCCACAAAGTCACTGCTGGCTGCGTTCTCTTAACCCCTATGTGCCAGCTCTGACACAAGCATCTTCTCACTCAGTCAGTGCAGCCAGGCAGGCACACATAGGGGTTAAGAGAAGGCAGCCAGTGTGACATTGTTTGTGGGTGGAGAGAGTGCATGTTCTCTGCTCTGATCTCCGCCCCTGGCTGGCTGCCGTGCTGCTGAAGTTATGAGGCAGATTCAGGAGGAGCTCCTAGTCCTACCAGTGACTGAGTGAGTGGCGCTGCTATATACTACGTGGGCTGCGCTGCTATATACTACGTGGGCTGCGCTGCTATATAGTACGTGGGCTGCGCTGCTATATAGTACGTGGGCTGCGCTGCTATATAGTACGTGGGCTGCGCTGCTATATACTATGTGGGCTGCGCTGCTATATACTACGTGGGCTGCGCTGCTATATACTACGTGGGCTGCGCTGCTATATACTACGTGGGCTGCGCTGCTATATACTACGTGGGCTGCTATATACTACGTGGGCTGTGCTATATACTACATGGGCTGCTATATGCTACGTGGGCTGCTATATACTACATGGGCTGCTATATACTACGTGGGCAGTGTTATATACTACATGGCTGTGTTTATATGCGATCATGAAACGGGGTATGTGTTAAAGGGGGGGGGGCACTGAGACTCTTTCGCCCGGGGCCCTCAAAAACCTGGAGCCGGCCCTGAGTACTAGTACGGCGCATGTCACGAAGGGGTTAAATCTCCACATGAGTCGTTATCCTAAGACATTTTTAATGATAACCTTCTGGAAAAAGTTACAGGAAGCCACATTTTAAACAACTGATTTTTCTTCTCATTAGTCAAATCAAACTTATCAGCAAAACTCTCAAATATCTCTGAATTTCTGCACACATGGATTTTGTTATCATATGCAGGAATAATTTTGCATAATTTTAACAAGTTTTTCCTAACTTTAATTTGGAGTTGGGCCTCTGTGTGGTCTTCTATTTTTAGTGGCCCTTGTACATCTGTCCCTAGTATGTCATCTTTGTCAGTTCTCATGCCTCCTCCCATGTTTCCTCCATCTTTTTTTTTCATCATGAGACACAATGTCAGCTTGAGATGGCCATTACAGACATGTGTCTCACATCTTGTTCACTGTCCACATTACCAGGGGTGAACCTAGCCTCTCTGCCGCCTGAGGCGAACTTTAAAACGGCACCCCCATAGTAAATTTTTAAAATTGGTAGAAATTAATCTGGTTCATACAGATTTATATCTATCCTGTAAAAATTTGTACAATAATGGACATTCAAATTTAGAGAAACAGAAAATAAGATGTCCGAACACAAGTATCTTAGCGCCATCACTGCATATACAAGAACCACACAGAAGAATCCAGAACAAGGATCATTTATGGCAATGGCAGGCTTGGCACAAGCATACAGACACACAGTGATGGCTGCAGTGCCGTGGCACACGCCTACAGAACTCTGGATGTTACGCCGCTATCTCATACTTACCTGTCCGGCCGGCGCACTCCCGATGCTCTTTCCTGCTCTCCGTCTTCCAGCTTCTCCGGCGCTCGTCCATTCTGCGGTCCGCGCATGCGCAGACGTGCTCCTTTCGTCGCTGGGGCTTCTGGGAGGTCGTGACCCCGCGGCTCCACCTCCAATATGGTGGTGCCCGTCGGGTACTTCTTCCCAGCGCCTGCCCTGCTCAGACGCCTTTGCGTCTATTGTGTTTGCTGTTTTTTTGCAAGCATCTCTGTAGGTTCTTTGGCTCCGGTCTCTGCATCCTTGCTGTGACTCTTAGGCTATGTTCACACCTTGCGGCGTCCCTCTGCGGGTTTTCCCGCAGCGGATTTGATAAATCTGCAGGGCAAAACAACTGCGGTTCTCCCTGCAGATTTATCGCGGTTTGTTCCGCGTTTTCCGCTGCGGGTTTCCGCCTATACTATTGATGCTGCATATGCAGCAATATGCAGCATCAATAGTAATGTTAAAAATAATAAAAATTGGTTATACTCACCCTCTGACGTCCCGATCCCTCGGCGCTGCACCCGGCGGTCCGGTTCCAGAGATGCTGTGCGAGAAGGACCCTTCGTGACGTCACGATCATGTGACCGCGACGTCACCGCAGGTCCTGGTCGCACAGCAACTCTGACCGGACAGCCGCGTGCAGCGCCCAGGAGCTCCGGACATCAGAGGGTGAGTATAACCAGATTTTTTATTTTTTAACCCCAAATATGGTTCCCAGGGCCTGGAGGAGAGTCTCCTCTCCTCCACCCCGGGTACCACCCGCACTTTATCCGCTTACTTCCCGCAATGTGGGCACAGCCCCATGCGGGAAGTAAGCGGTTCAATGTATTCCTATGGGTGCAGAATCGCAGCGATTCTGCACAAAGAAGTGACATGCTGCGGGTTGTAAACCGCTGCGTTCCCGCGCGGTTTTTCCCGCAGCATGTGCACAGCGGTTTGCGGTTTCCATAGGGTTTACATGTTACTGTAAACGCTATGGAAACTGCTGCGGACCCGCAGCATCAAAATCGCGGCGGTTCCGCGGTAAAAACCGCTAAGTGTGAATATAGCCTAATTAATCCCAGTCCTGTGTTCCTGCCTTTCTAGCAAGTCCTGTTTCCTGCCGTGCCTACCAGTCCTGTGTTCCTGCCGTGCTTTCCAGTCCTGTGTTCCTGCCTTTCCAGCCAGTCCTGTGTTCCTGTCGTGTTCCGTCAAACGTGTGTTTTCATCTTACCGGTCAGTACTTTATCTTTGCTGCCGCCGTCCGTCTTATGCCTCCGCCATACTGGTCTCTTCTGTAGCTCCAACCTTCCCCCATCTTCTGTTCTCCCTCAGTCCTATCCTCAGTCTTCCCTTTGGCTCCGGCAGTTGTGGCTTCACCATCCTTGGGCCTGTCCCTAACGCTCCCTGTACAGGAGGTGGCTCCATCTGGTTTGCTCACCCTCGGGGGCTCTGACGCCGTGACCAAGAGGGTCCACTTCTCTAGTCCTCATACTGGACAGCTCCAATGTGGCCGCTACCTGGCACTAACTAGTCATCCCACCATGCAGCATCGTCCACACACCACATACAATGACCTGGAGTCTGAGCATGAACAAGCCACCACTGCACTAAGCTGGTAAAATGGCATGTCTTCTCCAACAGACCACGCCTCATTCTCTTAACCAATTGCAAGTGCTGCACACAGGGCTGTCCAGAGCTAATAGCAGGAGCCTTCCAATGGGGAAAAATGTGAAATGTTTTCATATAGTATAATGCACCCCCATAGTTCTTCATATAGTATAATGCAAACCCATAGCCTTCCATATAGTATAATGCATGCCATAGTTTTCAATATAGTCCTCCATACATTATCATGCCAATCCCCATAGTCTTCCATCAGTGTACTCACAGATTTACAATAAAAATACTCAACTCTCTCCTTGCTGCTCCAGTCTCCTCAACGTGTGTCTCTCGCTCTGCACGGCTCAGTAAAGGGGCTCTAAGTGATGACAGTATCGCTCCCCATCGTGCTGAGCTGCAGAGGTTAGACAGCGGCATCCAGCACCTGGAAGAATTCATTTAAACTATAGAAGCTGGAGTGGCATCCACGGGGGGGCACATACTACCACTAGACCCCCTGCGGATGCCGCCCTCTGTTTACCAGCAGGTGAAGCAGCCTGAGGCAACCAATTCAGGTCACATCATGATGAGGGCGCCCCTGTCTCCCAGATGCCTAGAGATTAGCAAATCCCACTGAAACCTGGTGGATTGGAAGAGGAAGAGGTGTGAGGATGGTGTAATTGAGGTATGGAGTGGAATGAAAAGAGGCAGAGGTGGATATACCATGGATGCTGCCTGTGCAGCTGCACAGCAGACCAAGAAGCATGGGGGTCCATGTCTATGACCAAAGCCAGAGGAATTGTGCATTATGATGAGTTATTGGGCTCTAAAGACCCCTTATATTGTTCTTGCATAGACTCTGCTTCTGTCTGTGTCTGCTCCTGAAAAGAGTTGTTTCTATGGGTAACATTTTGGGTGTCAAACTTGGACACTCAATCTCTTACCTCTTAGGATGGTTTCACACTTCCAATTTTTTCTATGTGTTTGAATCCATCGCAAACTGGATGCACACAGATCAGTTTTTGGCCCCATTGACTTTCAATGGAGACGGAAACACTTGCGTGTGCATCCAGGTGTCACCGTTTTACCCTGGATCTGTGTGGATCCGTGGCAAAATTTATTTTTCATTGAGACAAAATCTGCAACGAGATGTGTTTTTGGTCTCCGTGAAAAGTAACATGATGCTGTGGATCTACATTGATCTGTAGCACCATGTGAAAATTTACAATGGGTGTCTATGGGCACGGAAACAGCTGGACAGTACAGACCCCGGCGGAGCCGTACTTCCAGGCTTTGATGCATGAACTGTGCATGTGCAGAGATGCAGCTCTAAATGACACGCCCCCTAGGGGGTGTCATTATGGATCCTATGGATCCATGAAACATACGCAAACAGATGCTGCTTGCAGCATCCATTTTGTATAGTGCGTGGGAATCCGTGGGCATACTGGGCTTTCCGGTTATGGGCCAGGTGCGAACTTTCAAATGGCCCCCGCCAAAATATTTTCCACCCAAATCCGCATCCTGCCCATGATCCTGCCCAATGTGTCCCCACATTCTGCCCCATCTCACTCCACATTTTGCCCCATCTGCCCCCACATTCTGCCCCATCTCACTCCACATTTTGCCCCATCTGACTCCACATTCTGCCCCATCTGACTCCACATTCTGCCCCATCTGACTCCACATTCTGCCCCATCTGACTCCACATTCTGCCCCATCTGACTCCACATTCTGCTCCATCTGACTACACATTCTGCCCCATCTGACTACACATTCTGCCCCATCTGACTCCACATTCTGCCCCATCTGACTCCACATTCTGCCCAATCCGCCTACACATTCTGCCCCATCTGACTCCACATTCCGCCCCATCTGACTCCACATTCCACCCAATCTAACTACACATTCCGTCCAATCTGACTCCACATTCTGCCCAATCTCTCTTCACATTCTGCCCCATCTGACTCCACATTCTGCCCCATCTGACTCCACATTCTGCCCAATCCGCCTACACATTCTGCCCCATCTGACTCCACATTCTGCTCCATCTGACTACACATTCTGCCCCATCTGACTCCACATTCTGCCCCATCTGACTCCACATTCTGCCCCATCTGACTCCACATTCTGCCCAATCTGTCTCCACATTCTGCCCCATCTGACTTCACATTCTGCCCAATCCGCCTACACATTCTGCCCCATCTGACTCCACATTCTGCCCCATCTGACTCCACATCTCACCGGAAAGGCAGGAACCGGAAATCTGCAGCTGGCTGATACCAGAGAACATGAGCTGCACACAACCAGGATGGAGCTGCTGCTGAGAGCAGAAGGACCTGTGGTGATGTCATCGTCATGTGATCAGGAGGCAGAGCTGATAAATGGTGAAGGGCCTATGATAATGATAACATCACCACAGGTCCTTCAGCTCTTGCTCTCTAAGGGTACCGTCACACTATACGATTTACCAACGATCACAACCAGCGATACGACCTGGCCGTGATCGCTGGTAAGTCGTAGTGTGGTCGCTGGAGAGCTGTCACACAGACAGCTCTCCAGCGACCAACGATGCCGAGGTCCCCGGGTAACCAGGGTAAACATCGGGTTACTAAGCGCAGGACCGTGCTTAGTAACCCGATGTTTACCCTGGTTACCAGCGTAAAAAAAAAACAAAAAAAACAGTACATACTTACATTCCGGTGTCTGTCCCTTGCCGTCTGCTTCCCGCACTCACTGACTGCCGGCCGTAAAGTGAAAGCACAGCACAGCGGTGACGCCACAGCTGTGCTCTGCTTTCACTTTACGGCCGGCAGTCAGTGAGTGCGGGAAGCAGACGGCAAGGGACCTGACGGACACCGGAATGTAAGTATGTACTGTTTGTTTTTTTTTACATTTACGCTGGTAACCAGGGTAAACATCGGGTTCCTAAGCGCGGCCCTGCGCTTAGTAACCCGATGTTTACCCTGGTTACAAGCGAACGCATCGCTAGATCGGTGTCACACACACCGATCTAGCGATGACAGCGGGAGATCCAGCGACGAAAGAATGTTCCAAACGATCTGCTACGACGTACGATTCTCAGCAGGATCCCTGATCACTGCTGCGTGTCAGACACAGCGATATCGTATGGATATCGCTGGAACGTCACGAATCGTACCGTCGTAGCGATCAAAATGGCACGGTGTGACGGTACCCTAACAGTTCAGGTGTTGGGTGGTCAGGTGGAGGGCAGGTCTGTCTGTTGCCATGTGGGAGGAATCTCCTGCATGGCAACAGATTTTAACTTTTTGCTGGTGATGGCATGCCTCTGACCTGCCTGGCCCCTGACCCCCCTGGGCCCAGTTGCAGTGGTGACTGCTGAGACTGTGGTAGCTACACCCCTGCCTGCTCCACAGAACCTGCACTTCCAATATCTGTTTATAAAGATGGTTTGCTGGAACCTTCTCTCCTTTCTTCTCTATCCATTCAGAGAGGAAATTTGAATAAAATGACCCCTGGGATTCTACTGCAGAAACATACGGTAATCACACACAAATCAGTGGTATACACTGTATACTACACACACCGCACTGTACCCTACATAAAGCAGCCAGTATGTGAGCTGAAAAGTTACCTGAAGTTGCACTGAGGGCAGGAACTGGTGTTGTGCTTGGTCACCATGTCCTGTGAGCAGTGTATCCCTTCACAAAGCTGCCAGTGCAGACTATGAGGGCATGGTGTGTAAGGTAACACAACCATGGTGACTCATCACTACAAGGGAGAGCATGCCTGTGCCACCCCAGGAGAATAGAAGAGGGAGCATTTATCTTCTGAAGGTCAGGTATGTGATGAACACACAGTCACTTGCTTCAGAGAGGTAATATGGCCAATCACACTTTCAGGGCTGGAGGGGGTGGAAGAGGCAGAACCAACTGCATTTTATATTAAAAGTGAAAGTAGTCAGGCAGCCTCCTCCCAGTCCTCCCTCCCGAGTTCCACAGCTCTTCTCTGTTATCTTCTTCTCACACAGTGACTCACACTGACAAACTGGATTGCTGGATCCACGTTATCTGACTGCAGGGTGGCTGCCGCCCTCTGTCTCCCTGCCGCCTGAGGCCAAATGCTCAACTGGCCTCATTATAGGTGCACCCCTGCACATTACAGTCAATCTTGGGAACATCACTAATTTCCTTTGACACTCTTTCTACACAGTCTTTTGGATTTCCCTCACACAAACTTGTGAAATACGTCAGCCAAATGTAAAATATTTTTTCAAATTTTATTTTTCTCTATTGTACATTAGCTTAGAATCTGTCTTTAGAGTTGCTATCTTGCATTCTGCATACAAAAACTGAGCCAAATGACTTCTACATTTTTAGACTCTTCATTTAAAGATATACATTTCAGTTGTCTTGACTTCGAATACAAATTAATTAAATCCATTTTTCTTACCTTGAAATATCTCAGCTTGTAGTTCCTTTGTTGGACAACACTGGGCTCTGGTCATCAGCATGTCTATCTTCAGTATGTCTGGCACTTGTAGTACTTCTAGTACTTGTCAATCCATCTGGCACCTGTTAGTGTCACTCATAGGTTCTGTATGATCCTTGTGACTTGAAGTATCTTAGTGGAATTTCTGAAAACTTGCACAACTAACTTTAGCGAAGCTCTACTCTCTTCCCCAGTGTGCAAGTAGAAGCAAATTCACAAAAATAGCACACAAAAAATCAGGTCTGGCTGGCTTGGCCAAATGTTAAATATGCTTATTTTGCATATGTATTTAATCAGGACTCTTTACCAGATGTCTCATAAAAATGTATTGGTTTATTGGATTGTCCATCAAAAACACATCATTGCAGCAAAACATAAAGTAGGTGAAATAGTTACAAAGAGATCAACAAGAAGATCAACTCTCCACTCTACTCTCAAGATCGCATCTCACCACCTGTGCACTTGACCCAATCTCTTCCCACTTCATCCCAAACCTCGCCACAGTCTTTCTCCCAATTCTAACCCATCTCTTCAACCTATCACTAACAACTGGTGTTTTCCCCTCAAGCTTTAAACATGCCTCAATCACACCTATCCTCAAAAAGCCCTCTCTTGACCCATCCTCTGTATCTAGCTATCGCCCTATATAACTTCTCCCCTATGCCTCAAAACTACTGGAACAACACGTCCATCTTGAACTGTCCTCCCATCTATCTTCCTGCTCCCTTTTCGACCGCTTACAATAAGGCTTCCTGTCACACCACTCCACTCAAACTGCCCTAACTAAGGTTACCAATGACCTATTAATCGCCAAGAGCAAGTGACACTACTCTGTCCTCCTCCTCCTGGACCTCTCCTCTGCCTTTGACACAGTGGACCATTCCCTCTTACTACAGACCCTATCATCCCTTGGCATCACAGACTTGGCCCTATCCTGGATCTCATCATACCTAACTGACCGAACATTCAGCGTCTCCCATTCACACACCAGCTCCTCACCTCCTATCTGTCGGAGTCCCGCAAGGTTCAGTTATAGGGCCCCTGCTCTTCTCCATTTACACTTTTGGCCTGGGACACCTCATAGAATCTCACGGTTTTCAGTATCATCTCTATGCTGATGACACAGATCTACATCTCTGAACCAGATATCACCACCCTACTAACCAGAATCCTTCAATGTCTATCCGCTATTTCATCCTTCTTCTCTGCTAGATTTCTAAAACTTAACATGGACAAAACAGAATTCATTGTCTTTCCACATCTCACGCGACCCCCCCAATGAACCTATCCATTACAGTAAACGGCTGTCCACTTTCCCCAGTCCCACAAGCTCGCTGTCTCGGGGTAATCCTTGACACTGATCTCTCCTTCAAACCGCATATCCAAGCCCTTTCCACTTCCTGCCACCTTCAACTCAAAAATATTTCATGGATCCGTACATTCCTAAACCAAGAATCTGCAAAAACCCTAGTTTATGCCCTCATCATCTCCCGCTCGACTACTGTAACCTCCTGCTCTGTGGCCTCCCCTCTAACACTCTCGCGCCCCTCCAATCTATTCTAAACTCAGCTGCCCGAGTAATCCACCTGTCCCCCCGCTATTCCCCGGCCTCTCCCCTCTGTCAATCAATTCACTGGCTCCCCATTACCTAGAGACTCCAGTACAAAAGCCTAACCATGACATACAAAGCCATCCACAACCTGTCTCTTCCATACATCTGTGACCTCATCTCCCGGTACTTTCCTGCACGCAACCTCTGATTCTCACAAGATCTCCTTCTCTACTCCCCTCTTATCTCCTCTTCCCACAATTGCATACAAGATTTCTCTCGCGCATCACCCCTACTCTGGAACTCTCTAACACAATACATCAGACTCTCACCTACCATCATAGTAACATAGTAACATAGTTAGTAAGGCCGAAAAAAGACATTTGTCCATCCAGTTCAGCCTATATTCCATCATAATAAATCCCCAGATCTATATCCTTCTACAGAACCTAATAATTGTATGATACAATATTGTTCTGCTCCAGGAAGACATCCAGGCCTCTCTTGAACCCCTCAACTGAGTTCGCCATCATCACCTCCTCAGGCAAGCAATTCCAGATTCTCACTGCCCTAACAGTAAAGAATCCTCTTCTATGTTGGTGGAAAAACCTTCTCTCCTCCAGATGCAAAGAATTCCCCCTTGTGCCCGTCACCTTCCTTGGTATAAACAGATCCTCAGCAAGATATTTGTATTGTCCCCTTATATACTTATACATGGTTATTAGATCGCCCCTCAGTCGTCTTTTTTCTAGACTAAATAATCCTAATTTCGCTAATCTATCTGGGTATTGTAGTTCTCCCATCCCCTTTATTAATTTTGTTGCCCTCCTTTGTACTCTCTGTAGTTCCATTATATCCTTCCTGAGCACCGGTGCCCAAAACTGGACACAGTACTCCATGTGCGGTCTAACTAGGGATTTGTACAGAGGCAGTATAATGCTCTCATCATGTGTATCCAGACCTCTTTTAATGCACCCCATGATCCTGTTTGCCTTGGCAGCTGCTGCCTGGCACTGGCTGCTCCAGGTAAGTTTATCATTAACTAGGATCCCCAAGTCCTTCTCCCTGTCAGATGTACCCAGTGGTTTCCTGTTCAGTGTGTAATGGTGATATTGATTCCTTCTTCCCATGTGTATAACCTTACATTTATCATTGTTAAACCTCATCTGCCACCTTTCAGCCCATCGAAACCTTCAAAAAGAACCTGAAGACCTACCTCTTCCGGCAAGCCTACAACCTGCAGTAATCACCGATCGACCAAACCACTAATGACCAGCTCTATCCTTACCTACTGTATCCTCACCCATCCCTTGTAGATTGTGAGTCCTGGCGGGCAGGGTCCTCTCTCCTTCTGTACCAGTTGTGACTTGTATTCAAGATTATTGTACCTGTTTTTATTATGTATACCCCTCCTCACATGTAAAGCGCCATGGAATAAATGGCGCTATAATAATAAATAATAATAATAATGAGATTGACACTGTGTCCATATCCCAGCTTGTTCCCCATCTTTCCTGAGATTCTGAATGGTAAATGGTGTCTGTCTCTTTCATGGAGTAGAATTGATCAAGAAGCACATGGCTACCAGCTGTTCATTCTGTCTGTGTGGAGTCTGTAGAGAGTGGAGAAGGCCCAAATGACAGCCCCCAAGTGCCAGCCCCCCTCCCTAAGAGTCGTGAATATATATGTCCCATAGAGCACATGTTCTATCTATATGGTGTTAACTTTTTCTCTGAGCTAAATATACAGAAATAGCTTTTGTAATGTTAGTGAACCCTTCCATGAGGCTCAGTACTGTAATTGAGTGTAATAATAATAATGCAATAATTAATATTTAACACACAGATGCGTGATGAATGCTGACGTCATCCAGCCACATGGCTGTGTCAGACAGGAAGCGCAGGCAGGAACCGGAGGATGGTTCCCTGCAGCTCTGCTGCCATTTTCTCCTGTAGGCAGTGGAGCTACAGGGATTGCTCCCTGCCTGACGCACATGAAGGCAATCAGGCCAGGGGCTCCCAAGAACCTTGGGTCCGGAGAAATAGGCCAGATTGCCCTCAGTGTTAGCCACCCAGCAGGGGCTTCCCTCTACCTCCGGTACCAATGCAGCTGCACCGGCTGAACATGCGGAATGTCCGTCCCAGGAATAACCTCGGTACTGCCAAAAGAAATTTACACCATTTAAAAAGAAGGTGAAGTGCTTCTTGTCAGCGCAGGAGTCAAAGTAATCAGACGCTGCAGTCTTCTGTCTCCTCTCTATTGTGGTAACTCCGTGACAGTTCCCCCTTCTACAAGGGACCTCCAGAATGTCAGGACCAGGCTTATCAGGGTGTGCCACATGAAAAGACCAGATCAGTCTTAGGCTAGGTTCCCATTGCGTTAATGGGACCGCGCTAACGGATAGCGTTGCACGGCGAAATTAACGCCATGCAACGCGTCCGTTAGCGCGCCCATTCACAGCAATGGGGACGCGCATCACTAGCGCGTGCCATTTTCGGCACGCGCTAGCGATGTGCCGGTGTTTTGTGGCAAGCAGCGTCCGCGGCGCGCCCGAGGTCCGTTCCCCGCTCTCGCAGATCGGAGATCTGCGAGAGCGGGGACGTTTAACGCGACCCCTTTACAAACATTGCGTTAGCGCAATCCGCTAGCGCTAGGCGCTAAATGGATTGCACTAACGCAATCTGAACCTAGCCTTACCGCATGGACGTCAGATGTTGGTACCCATATCCTCTCCTCAGGACCGTATCCCTTCCAATGTACCAAGTACTGAAGTGACCAACGAACTAAACGAGCAACCATGATTTTTGCTATCTGAAATTCTAAGTTTCCATCCAGAGTGACAGGAGATGGAGATAACGGTGATGGTACCGAAGAGAAGACGCAACATGTTTTTTGAGGAAACACATTATGGATACTAAAGGTAGGTGGCAAAGCAAGGCGGAATGCTATGGGATTGACGATGGCTACGATTTTATAAGGACCGATAAACCTGGGACACAGTTTCCAAGATGGAGCCTTCAACTTAATGTTCCTAGAGGACAACCACACAGGTTTGGACCTACTAAACATCTCTGATTAGCCACACTCATATTTGAACCCTATCTTCCTCAATTTATTAGTAACCCCCTGCCATATGGACTTAATAGATGATGAAAACCGTTCTTCAGGTAATCAAGAAGAACGATTCTTATTAAATGAGCTGAACTAAGGATGAAACTCATACACCCCAAAGAACGGGGACTTACCAGTAGACTCATGTCAATTATTTACTGCGAATTCGGCTAGCGGTAAGTAGGTAACCCAATCCTCCTGATTCTCAGACACAAGACACCTAAGTCTCCAGATTCTGGTTGACCAGTTCAGTTTGCCCATTAGACTGCGGGTGAAATGCAGAAGAGAATGACAGATGAATCCCCAGAGGGGTGCAAAATGCCCTCCAAAACTTGGAAACAAATTGTACCCCCTCGGTCAGAAACCATATTGGTTGGGATCCAATATAATTTTACAATTTACCTGATGAAAATTTGTGCCAACGACTTGGCGTTCGGTAAAGCTGGTAATGCAATAAAATGAGACATCTTACTGAATCTATCCACCACCACCAATATTACAGTATTCCCCACTGACACA
Organism: Ranitomeya imitator; assembly: GCF_032444005.1. Lineage (NCBI taxonomy): Eukaryota > Metazoa > Chordata > Amphibia > Anura > Dendrobatidae > Ranitomeya > Ranitomeya imitator. The sequence goes on along the minus strand of NC_091283.1, from coordinate 336,081,569 downwards.
AGTAGATCTGTGATAAAATTGACCGATTAAATGAGTCTAAAGTCTACTGGGAATCGCCAATGGTTGGAGAGACCCAGAGAATGAGTATGAGATGTTTAAGAAAGCGCACAGACACTGCAGGCGGCTACGTACTCCTGAACATCCTGATGTACCTCTGGTCACCAAAAATGCCAAGTAAGAAGATCAGTGGTGGCTTTATTACCAGGATGTCCGGCCATCATGATGTTCACAAAAGATTCTTCGATGAAGATTCACAGATTTACCTAACAGACGGGCAGCAGGGGAGCCCCCAGTGCGTCGACAACCTCTTTTTCAAGATCAGAGCATATAGACGCTATAACCACCCCTTTTTGTAGAATAGGTACTGGTTCACAACTATTTCCTTCCCCAGGAAAACAGCGAGTTCAATGCGAGAAACTCGGGACCGGAACGTATGGCTGCATAGAAATACATGCAGCAGCACGCTTTGGTCCTGAGTGCCAGCGGCAGTGCCGGGACTTGATGCGAGAGACTCGTGTGAGTTTCTCGCATTGAACTTGCAAGTGTGACCCCGGCCTTAATGTTTTTGATCTCCGGTCTATTAGTGACATAAAAGTTAAACCTGGTGAAGAACAATGCCCATCTTGCCTGTCAAGGCTTTAGACATTTTGCATATTCTAAATATGCAAGATTCTTATGATCCCTGATCACCATAACTGGATCAACTGCTCCCTCTAAAAAATGATGCCACTCTTCAAAAGCCCCTTGATAGCCAAGAGTTCACTGTTACCTATGTCATAATTTTTCTCTGCAGATGACAGTTTTTGCCAAAAAAAATATACAAACAGATGCCATTTATCAGGAGACATACCCTGCAACAATAAACCTCAGATGTAACCTCAGATGTGTCAACCTCGATGTCAGGCTGTTTGAGGATTGGTGCAGATGCAAAACAGCTCTTCAAGGTATCAAATGCCTCCCTGGCTGGACTGGACCACTTGGAAAAGTCAATACTTTTCCTAGTCATATCCATCAGAGGTTTAGCTATTATCCAAAAGTTTTTGATGAACTTACGGTAGTAGTTGTCAAAACCTAAAAACCTGTGTAACGCCTTCAAATCCTCAGGACAATCCCAATGCAGAACCGAGCAGACTTTCGCAGGATGTATGCAAAAACCGGTGGATGATAACACATATCCTAGAAAAGGAATCTCCTCAACTGAGAGCCTACTTTTCTTGGGTTTGACAAATACTCAGAGATAGAGTTGAGCGACCTTGACCTTTTTAGAGTCGAGCCGGGTTTCGCGAAACCCGACTATCTCAAAAGTCGGGTCGAGTGAAATCGGCCGATTATGACGTAAAGTCGGGATCGACCGAAACACGAAACCCAATGCAAGTCAATGGGGCAGCATAGTCGGCAGTGAGTGGGGGCCAGGAAAACACCTAGAGTGCCCATTTTAATGTCAAAACCATCCATTCTTCTTAATGAAGCTTGTCAAGCGTAATTTACCTTATAATAATTGGAAGGCATTTGAAATTGGGGTTCATTTGGCTAAAGTTGTGGTGGGTAGGGCTGGTTCAAGTAATTAGTGGGCCCAGGAAATCTGGACCACGTCACGGCAGTGGAGCAGGGAGAGGTAAGTATTTCAACTTTGCAAGTGCTGTGAACCTGAGCAAGCAGGGGGGGCCCACTCGTTGGCATTGGCACTGGCACAGGGCCCCTCAAAGTACAGCGGTGTTTGCACGGCGGGGGCGCCTCCCACCGGCAGCAACACTTTTGCGTACTATGAGAGGCCCTGTGCCAGTGACGTTGCCAACTAGTATTCCTCCCCCCACCTGATGAAGGAACCTGCACTTTCATCTGCACCTTCCTGTTTGTCCCCGTGTAAGGTGGTATGGTATGCGGGAAGGGGGACCTGACTTTCAGCAGGGTCACAATCTTGCAGTGTAGCGTGCACGGGAAATGTTGCGTTATGGGTCAATGTACCAGCAGACTCATCTATCACTGGCTGGGCAATGGGCAGGATGAGGAGGAAACACAGATATAGGCCCAAAGAATAAAGTGGGCTAAATGCAGTTCAAAATTGGTAACACAGGACTAATCAGGGGGCATTGCAGTGGAGGACAACTGGAATGAGAGGCTGACACAGAGAGTAGGCCCAAATCAGTAAGTAGTCGAAATGCAGTTCAAAATTGGCAACAGTAGTAAACAGGCGGCACAGCTTTGTTCAGTGGAGGAGAACAGCAAGGAGTGGCAGACACCGATAGTAGGCCCCAACCCAACTAGTAGGCCAAATGCAGTCTAACATTAACAACTACTTAACGAGCGCCTGAAAACGGAATTTCAGGACAGGAAACCAGGAGAACAGCAAGGAGCGGCAGACACCGATAGTAGGCCCCAAACCAACTAGTACGCCAAATGCAGTTGTTCCGTTTAACCACAATTTAATGAGAGCCTGAAGATAGAAGTTCAGGAAAGGCAACCTGGAGAACACCTTGGAGTGGAACACACCATCTCTCTACACCCCATACCCAATTTGTAGGCCTAATGCAGCGTAGTTTCCAACAACTACTAAACGAGAGCATGATGATCGAAGCATTGGCGAGGAAACCTGGGGAACACCTTGGAGTGGAACACACCATCTCTCTACAGTGGAACACACCATCTCTCTACACCCCATACCCAATTTGTAGGCCTAATGCAGCGTAGTTTCCAACAACTACTAAACGAGAGCATGATGATCGAAGCATTGGCGAGGAAACCTGGGGAACACCTTGGAGTGGAACACACCATCTCTCTACAGTGGAACACACCATCTCTCTACACCCCATACCCAATTTGTAGGCCTAATGCAGCGTAGTTTCCAACAACTACTAAACGAGAGCATGATGATCGAAGCATTGGCGAGGAAACCTGGGGAACACCTTGGAGTGGAACACACCATCTCTCTACAGTGGAACACACCATCTCTCTACACCCCATACCCAATTTGTAGGCCTAATGCAGCGTAGTTTCCAACAACTACTAAACGAGAGCCGGAAGATCGAAGCTCAGGAAAGGCAACCTGGAGAACACCTTGGAGTGGAACACACCATCTCTCTACACCCCATACCCAATTTGTAGGCCCAATGCAGCGTAGTTTCCAACAACTACTAAACGAGAGCCGGAAGATCGAAGCAATGGAGAGGAAACCTGGGGAACACCTTGGAGTGTAACACACCATCTCTCTACACCCCATACCCAATTTGTAGGCCTAATGCAGCGTAGTTTCCAACAACTACTAAACGAGAGCCGGAAGATCGAAGCTCAGGAAAGGCAACCTGGGGAACACCTTGGAGTGTAACAAACCCTCTCTCTACACCGCGGAAGGGATGATTCTTAGGAAGGAAGGCTGTCGGAAAGAAGCAGGGCGCGTCCGAGGGTGATTATATTCTTATTAGGTATATACTCACCCTCGGACGCGCCCTGCTTCTTTATTTGTAATGAATGTTTATTTGCAATGTGGTTTTGACTTACTCTATTTTTTTGGTAAATAATGATTTTATTATTTTCATTGTTTTGCATCTTCTTGGCAATAATATAAAGAAGACGCGACAGGACAACACTCGGTGGATGCCATATCTGTGTTTAAAATTGAAAAAACCTTTCAGTTAACTACTTGCAGGAGAAAGTTACTGTAGCTGGTGGCCATTTTTAGTACTGTACCAGATTTTTGTTGTATGTGTTTGTTTTTAATGTTAAAATGTCTGCATTTGATATCTCTCCAGTATTTTCTTTTTTATAAGCAAAATACTTATTTTTATATTTTCTGATGTTGGTTCCAGGGGTACACGGGCAGCAGTGGTGTGGTCAGTGGAGGCCTAGTGGAAGGAGTGACCGCAGACAGGCATCGAAGGCCTAAAATAATAACACATGGCTGTAGGCAATTTTAAATTGGTTCCAGGGGTACACGGGCAGCAGTGGTGTGGTCAGTGGAGGCCTAGTGGAAGGAGTGACCGCAGACAGGCATCGAAGGCCTAAAATAATAACACATGGCTGTAGGCAATTTTAAATTGGTTCCAGGGGTACACGGGCAGCAGTGGTGTGGTCAGTGGAGGCCTAGTGGAAGGAGTGACCGCAGACAGGCATCGAAGGCCTAAAATAATAACACATGGCTGTAGGCAATTTTAAATTGGTTCCAGGGGTACACGGGCAGCAGTGTTGTGGTCAGTGGAGGCCTAGTGGAAGGAGTCACCGCAGACAGGCATCGAAGGCCTAAAATAATAACACATGGCTGTAGGCAATTTTAAATTGGTTACAGGGGTACACGGGCAGCAGTGGTGTGGTCAGTGGAGGCCTAGTGGAAGGAGTGACCGCAGACAGGCATCGAAGGCCTAAAATAATAACACATGGCTGTAGGCAATTTTAAATTGGTTCCAGGGGTACACGGGCAGCAGTGGTGTGGTCAGTGGAGGCCAAGTGGAAGGAGTGACCGCAGACAGGCATCGAAGGCCTAAAATAATAACACATGGCTGTAGGCAATTTTAAATTGGTTCCAGGGGTACACGGGCAGCAGTGGTGTGGTCAGTGGAGGCCTAGTGGAAGGAGTGACCGCAGACAGGCATCGAAGGCCTAAAATAATAACACATGGCTGTAGGCAATTTTAAATTGGTTCCAGGGGTACACGGGCAGCAGTGGTGTGGTCAGTGGAGGCCTAGTGGAAGGAGTGACCGCAGACAGGCATCGAAGGCCTAAAATAATAACACATGGCTGTAGGCAATTTTAAATTGGTTCCAGGGGTACACGGGCAGCAGTGGTGTGGTCAGTGGAGGCCTAGTGGAAGGAGTGACCGCAGACAGGCATCTAAGGCCTAAAATAATAACACATGGCTGTAGGCAATTTTAAATTGGTTCCAGGGGTACACGGGCAGCAGTGGTGTGGTCAGTGGAGGCCTAGTGGAAGGAGTGACCGCAGACAGGCATCGAAGGCCTAAAATAATAACACATGGCTGTAGGCAATTTTAAATTGGTTCCAGGGGTACACGGGCAGCAGTGGTGTGGTCAGTGGAGGCCTAGTGGAAGGAGTGACCACAGACAGGCATCGAAGGCCTAACATAACAAAAATGTCAATACAATGGTATTGTCAGTGGCAGGCATTGAAGGATGTCAGCGCATAGACTAAACATTGGTGGAGCTGTGAGATAATTTTGCAAGTGGTAGAGCACTGTTTGAGCTGGGGTGGGGGGAAACTGTCTTGTGGCCGGCGGTACAGGCCCAGGGCCCCTCATATTACAACGGTGTGTCTGACGTTGGGTGCGCACCACCACCGCCAGAGACACTTTATTGTACTAGGAGGGACCCAGTGGCAGTGCCGTCGACCAAAAGCGGGCTCACCCACCTCTTCAGACAAACTGCACTCTCACGGGTGCTGTCGCCAAGTGTCGATACCACGGCCCCGTGTGGGGAGTTTGGCCATTTAGTGAGGTGTAAACATGTCGTATGCTGGACAATCAGGTGCAGAAAATTACGAGATTGGAAAAGGCATTCAGAATAGTCCACAGGCAAGACCTTTTCATAGGAAAGCTAGGTGTCAGCCGGGCAAGGTGGGGCAAAAGATTTCGAAATCCAGTTGTGGTTCATTTTAATGAAGGTTAGATCATCTACATTTTGGGTAGCCAGACGAGTCCTTTTTTCTGTTAGTATTGAACCTGCAGCACTGAATACTCTTTCTGATAGGACACTAGCTGCCGGGCAAGCAAGCTCCTGCAATGCATATTCTGCCAATTCTGGCCAGGTGTCTAATTTTGATGCCCAGTAATCAAATGGGAATGATGGTTGAGGGAGAACATCGATAAGGGATGAAAAATAGTTTGTAACCATACTGGACAAATGTTGTCTCCTGTCACTTTGAATTGATGCTGCAGTACCTGTCCTGTCTGCGGTCATAGCAAAATCACTCCACAACCTGGTCAGAAAACCCCTCTGGCCAACGCCACTTCTGATTTCTGCCCCTCTAACTCCTCTGGTCTGCTGGCCCCTGCAGCTCGTGTGAGAACGATCACGGGCGCTGTGTGCAGGGAATGCCAGAAGCAAACGGTCAACAAGAGTTGATTGTTTGGTTGCTAATATTAGTTCCAAGTTCTCATGTGGCATTATATTTTGCAATTTGCCTTTATAGCGAGGATCAAGGAGGCAGGCCAACCAGTAATCGTCATCATTCATCATTTTAGTTATGCGTGTGTCCCTTTTGAGGATACGTAAGGCATAATCCGCCATGTGGGCCAAAGTTCCAGTTCTCAAATCTGCGGTTGTGCTTGGTTGAGGGGCAGTTTCAGGCAAATCCACGTCACTTGTGTCCCTCCAAAAATCAGAACCCGGCCTTGCCGCGCCACCAATTTCCAGTGGCCCCGGAAAAGCTTCCTCATTAAAAATATAATCATCCCCATCATCCTCCTCGTCCTCCTCCTCCTCTTCGCCCGCTACCTCGTCCTGTACACTGCCCTGGCCAGACAATGGCTGACTGTCATCAAGGCTTTCCTCTTCCTCAGCTGCAGACGCCTGATCCTTTATGTGCGTCAAACTTTGCATCAGCAGACGCATTAGGGGGATGCTCATGCTTATTATGGCGTTGTCTGCACTAACCAGCCGTGTGCATTCCTCAAAACACTGAAGGACTTGGCACATGTCTTGAATCTTCGACCACTGCACACCTGACAACTCCATGTCTGCCATCCTACTGCCTGCCCGTGTATGTGTATCCTCCCACAAAAACATAACAGCCCGCCTCTGTTCACACAGTCTCTGAAGCATGTGCAGTGTTGAGTTCCACCTTGTTGCAACGTCTATGATTAGGCGATGCTGGGGAAGGTTCAAAGAACGCTGATAGGTCTGCATACGGCTGGAGTGTACGGGCGAACGGCGGATATGTGAGCAAAGTCCACGCACTTTGAGGAGCAGGTCGGATAACCCCGGATAACTTTTCAGGAAGCACTGCACCACCAGGTTTAAGGTGTGAGCCAGGCAAGGAATGTGTTTCAGTTGGGAAAGGGAGATGGCAGCCATGAAATTCCTTCCGTTATCACTCACTACCTTGCCTGCCTCAAGATCTACAGTGCCCAGCCACGACTGCGTTTCTTTCTGCAAGAACTCGGACAGAACTTCCGCGGTGTGTCTGTTGTCGCCCAAACACTTCATAGCCAATACAGCCTGCTGACGTTTGCCAGTAGCTGCCCCATAATGGGAGACCTGGTGTGCAACAGTGGCAGCTGCGGATGGAGTGGTTGTGCGACTGCGGTCTGTGGACGAGCTCTCGCTTCTGCAGGAGGACGAAGAGGAGGAGGAGGGGGTGCGAACGGCTACAGCCAATTGTTTCCTAGACCGTGGGCTAGGCAGAACTGTCCCAAACTTGCTGTCCCCTGTGGACCCTGCATCCACCACATTTACCCAGTGTGCCGTGATGGACACGTAACGTCCCTGGCCATGCCTACTGGTCCATGCATCTGTTGTCAGGTGCACCTTTGTGCTCACAGATTGCCTGAGTGCATGGACGATGCGCTCTTTAACATGCTGGTGGAGGGCTGGGATGGCTTTTCTGGAAAAAAAGTGTCGACTTGGTAGCTCGTAGCGTGGTACAGCGTAGTCCATCAGGGCTTTGAAAGCTTCGCTTTCAACTAACCGGTAGGGCATCATCTCTAACGAGATTAGTCTAGCTATGTGTGCGTTCAAACCCTGTGTACGCGGATGCGAGGCTAAGTACTTCCTTTTTCTAACCATAGTCTCATGTAGGGTGAGCTGGACTGGAGAGCTGGAGATCGTGGAACTAGCGGGGGTGCCGGTGGACATGGCAGACTGAGAGACGGTGGGAGATGGTATTGTTGCCACCGGTGCCCTAGATGCAGTGTTTCCTACTACGAAACTGGTGATTCCCTGACCCTGACTGCTTTGGCCTGGCAAAGAAACCTGCACAGATACTGCAGGTGGTGCGGAAAATGGTGGCCCTACACTGCCGGAAGGGATGTTGCGTTGCTGACTAGCTTCATTGGCCGAGGGTGCTACAACCTTAAGGGACGTTTGGTAGTTAGTCCAGGCTTGCAAATGCATGGTGGTTAAATGTCTATGCATGCAACTTGTATTGAGACTTTTCAGATTCTGTCCTCTACTTAAGGTAGTTGAACATTTTTGACAGATGACTTTGCGCTGATCAATTGGATGTTGTTTAAAAAAATGCCAGACTGCACTCTTTCTAGCATCGGATACCTTTTCAGGCATTGCAGACTGAGCTTTAACCGGATGGCCACGCTGTCCTCCAACAGGTTTTGGCTTTGCCACGCGTTTTGGGCAAGATACGGGCCCGGCAGATGGAACCTGTTGCGATGTTGATGCCTGCTGCGGCCCCTCCTCCTCCGCTTCAGAACTGCTGCCGCCTGCACCCTGTTCCCCCAATGGCTGCCCATCGGGGTCAAGAACTGGGTCATCTATTACCTCTTCTTGTAGCTCGTGTGCAACTTCGTCTGTGTCACCGTGTCGGTCGGTGGTATAGCGTTCGTGATGGGGCAACATAGTCTCATCAGGGTCTGATTCTTGATCAGCACCCTGCGAGGGCAATGTTGTGGTCTGAGTCAAAGGACCAGCATAGTAGTCTGGCTGTGGCTGTGCATCAGTGCACTCCATGTCAGATTCAACTTGTAATGGGCATGGACTGTTAACTGCTTCACTTTCTAAGCCAGGGACGGTATGTGTAAAGAGCTCCATGGAGTAACCCGTTGTGTCGCCTGCTGCATTCTTCTCTGTTGTTGTTTTTGCTGAAGAGGACAAGGAAGCGACTTGTCCCTGACCGTGAACATCCACTAACGACGCGCTGCTTTGACATTTACCAGTTTCACGAGAGGAGGCAAAAGAGCTAGAGGCTGAGTCAGCAAGATAAGCCAAAACTTGCTCTTGCTGCTCCGGCTTTAAAAGCGGTTTTCCTACTCCCAGAAAAGGGAGCGTTCGAGGCCTTGTGTAGCCAGACGACGAACCTGGCTCCACAGCTCCAGACTTAGGTGCAATATTTTTTTTCCCACGACCAGCTGATGCTCCACCACTACCACTACCCTCATTACCAGCTGACAATGAACGCCCCCGGCCACGACCTCTTCCACCATACTTCCTCATTGTTTTAAAAACGTAAACAAACTAACGGTATTTGTTGCTGTTACACAAATTACACGGTGAGCTATAACTTCAGTATGATTTAGCTACCCCTTTACAGGTGAGTGAGACCACAACGAAAATCAGGCACAATGTTACACACTCTGTTGTTGGTGGCAACAAATGAGAGAGATGCCACACACGCAGGACTGTCACCGAAGCACAAATGTAAATATTAATCTCCCACTGATTTGATTTTTTTTTTTTTTAAGGGAGACTTTAGGAAAAAAAAAATAGAATAAAATGATTTTTTCAGGAAGAATTTAGAAACCAAATAAAATAAAATGATTTTTTCAGGGAGAATTTAGAAAACAAATAAAACAAAAAAAGGCTTTCTATGGCCCACTGAGTGAGAGATGACGCACACAGGAGTCAGGAGTGGCACACAAGCCCAGAGGCCAATATTTATCTCCCACTGATTGATGTAGTGATTTTTTCAGGCAGATTTTGGAACCCAAATCAAGCTAAAAAAATAATAGGCTTTCTATGGCCCACAATTGGAGAGAGAGAGAGAGAGATGGCACACCCAGGAGTCAAGACTGGCACACAAGCAGAAAGGGCAATATTAATCTCCCACTGATTTGTTTTTTTTTTTTTTTTTTTTCAGGGAGACTTTAGGAAAAAAAAAATAGAATAAAATGATTTTTTCAGGAAGAATTTAGAAACCAAAGAAAATAAAATGATTTTTTCAGGGAGAATTTAGAAAAGAAATAAAACAAAAAAAGGCTTTCTATGGCCCACTGAGTGAGAGATGACGCACACAGGAGTCAGGAGTGGCACACAAGCCCAGAGGCCAATATTTATCTCCCACTGATTGATGTAGTGATTTTTTCAGGTAGATTTTGGAACCCAAATCAAGCTAAAAAAATAATAGGCTTTCTATGGCCCACAATTGGAGAGAGAGAGAGAGAGATGGCACACCCAGGAGTCAAGACTGGCACACAAGCAGAAAGGGCAATATTAATCTCCCACTGATTTGTTTTTTTTTTTGTTTTTTTTTCAGGGAGACTTTAGGAAAAAAAAAATAGAATAAAATGATTTTTTCAGGAAGAATTTAGAAACCAAAGAAAATAAAATGATTTTTTCAGGGAGAATTTAGAAAACAAATAAAACAAAAAAAGGCTTTCTATGGCCCACTGAGTGAGAGATGACGCACACAGGAGTCAGGAGTGGCACACAAGCCCAGAGGCCAATATTTATCTCCCACTTTTTTTTTTTGTTCCAGGGAAAATTTATAAACCCAATAAAAAAAATAATAAATAGGCTTTCTATGGCCCACTATCTGAGAGACAGAGAGAGATGGCACGCTTAGGACTGGCACACAAGCCCAAAGGCCAATATTAATCTCCCTTTTTTTTTAAGGGAGAATTTATAAAACCAAAAAAAAAAAATAAATAGGCTTTCTATGGCCCACTATTTGTGAGAGAGATGGCACGCTCAGGACTGGCACACAAGCCCAGAGGCCAATATTAATCTCCCACTTTTTTTTTTTTTTTTCCAGGGAAAATTTATAAACCCATTAAAAAAAAAAATAAATAAATAGGCTTTCTATGGCCCACTATCTGAGAGAGAGAGATGGCATGCTTAGGACTGGCACACAAGCCCAAAGGCCAATATTAATCTCCCACTGATTGATTTATTGATTTTTTCAGGTAGAATTTAGAACCCAAATAAAGTAAAAAAAAAAAAAATGGGCTTTCTATGGCCCACTGAGTGAGTGATGATGCACACAGGAGTCAGGAGTGGCACACAAGTCCTGAGGCCAATATTTTTCTCCCACTGATTGATGTAGTGATTTTTTCAGGTAGATTTTATAACCCAAATCAAGCAAAAAAATAAATAGGCTTTCTATGGCCCACTGAGTGAGAGATGACACAGACAGAGATGGCACTCTAGCAGAAATGTCAATCTTAATCTCCCACAAAAAAAAAAAAAAAAAACAGGGAGTGTCCTTCAATTACTATCTCCCTGCAGTAATCTCAGACAGGTATGGCAGGCAGCAATAAGGAGTGGACTGATGCACAAATAAAATAAAAAGTGTGTACAAACCAAAAAGATAGCTGTGCAGAAAGGAAGGAACAAGAGGATTTGTGCTTTGAAAAAAGCAGTTGGTTTGCACAGCGGCGTACACACAGCAATGCAGCTATCAGGGAGCCTTCTAGGGCAGCCCAATGAGCTACAGCGCTGAGGGAAAAAAAAAAAAAATGTAGCTTCCACTGTCCCTGCACACCGAAGGTGGTGTTGGGCAGTGGAAATCGCTACAGCACAAGCGGTTTGGTGGTTAATGGACCCTGCCTAACGCTATCCCTGCTTCTGACGAAGCGGCAGCAACCTCTCCCTAAGCTCAGATCAGCAGCAGTAACATGGCGGTCGGCGGGAACGCCCCTTTATAGCCCCTGTGACGCTGCAGACAGCAAGCCAATCACTGCAATGCCCTTCTCTAAGATGGTGGGGACCAGGACCTATGTCATCACGCTGCCCACACTCTGCGTTTACCTTCATTGGCTGAGAAATGGTGCTTTTCGCGTCATTGAAACGCGACTTTGGCGCGAAAGTCGCGTACCGCATGGCCGACCCCGCACAGGGGTCGGATCGGGTTTCATGAAACCCGACTTTGCCAAAAGTCGGCGACTTTTGAAAATGAACGACCCGTTTCGCTCAACCCTACTCAGAGACAATAAATTATTTGTAAGATCTGACTGACATGTTCCAGGGAAAATTTATAAACCCATTAAAAAAAAAAAAAAAAAAAATAGGCTTTCTATGGCCCACTATCTGAGAGAGAGAGATGGCATGCTTAGGACTGGCACACAAGCCCAAAGGCCAATATTAATCTCCCACTGATTGATTTATTGATTTTTTCAGGTAGAATTTAGAACCCAAATAAAGTAAAAAAAAAAAAAAATGGGCTTTCTATGGCCCACTGAGTGAGTGATGATGCACACAGGAGTCAGGAGTGGCACACAAGCCCTGAGGCCAATATTTTTCTCCCACTGATTGATGTAGTGATTTTTTCAGGTAGATTTTAGAACCAAAATCAAGCAAAAAAATAAATAGGCTTTCTATGGCCCACTGAGTGAGTGATGATGCACACAGGAGTCAAGAGTGGCACACAAGTCCTGAGGCCAATATTTTTCTCCCACTGATTGATGTAGTGATTTTTTCAGGTAGATTTTATAACCCAAATCAAGCAAAAAAATAAATAGGCTTTCTATGGCCCACTGAGTGAGAGATGACACAGACAGAGATGGCACTCTAGCAGAAATGTCAATCTTAATCTCCCACAAAAAAAAAAAAAAAAACAGGGAGTGTCCTTCAATTACTATCTCCCTGCAGTAATCTCAGACAGGTATGGCAGGCAGCAATAAGGAGTGGACTGATGCACAAATAAAATAAAAAGTGTGTACAAACCAAAAAGATAGCTGTGCAGAAAGGAAGGAACAAGAGGATTTGTGCTTTGAAAAAAGCAGTTGGTTTGCACAGCGGCGTACACACAGCAATGCAGCTATCAGGGAGCCTTCTAGGGCAGCCCAATGAGCTACAGCGCTGAGGGAAAAAAAAAAAATGTAGCTTCCACTGTCCCTGCACACCGAAGGTGGTGTTGGGCAGTGGAAATCGCTACAGCACAAGCGGTTTGGTGGTTAATGGACCCTGCCTAACGCTATCCCTGCTTCTGACGAAGCGGCAGCAACCTCTCCCTAAGCTCAGATCAGCAGCAGTAACATGGCGGTCGGCGGGAACGCCCCTTTATAGCCCCTGTGACGCTGCAGACAGCAAGCCAATCACTGCAATGCCCTTCTCTAAGATGGTGGGGACCAGGACCTATGTCATCACGCTGCCCACACTCTGCGTTTACCTTCATTGGCTGAGAAATGGTGCTTTTCGCGTCATTGAAACGCGACTTTGGCGCGAAAGTCGCGTACCGCATGGCCGACCCCGCACAGGGGTCGGATCGGGTTTCATGAAACCCGACTTTGCCAAAAGTCGGCGACTTTTGAAAATGAACGACCCGTTTCGCTCAACCCTACTCAGAGACAATAAATTATTTGTAAGATCTGACTGACATGTACCTGATGTGACTCAAGGTCAGGTGAATAAATTAATGTCATCAAGATAGATTACAACAAATCTATCTACCAGGTGAATATAGATGTCAGTTACAAAGTGCTGAAAGACGGCGGGCGTAAGTCAACCCAAATAGTATCACCAAGTTCTCAGTGTACTTCAGGCGTATTGAAAGCGGTTTTCTACACAACCTCCTCTTTAATGCGAAGGAGATTATATGTCCCCATGAGGTCTAGTTTTGAAAACCAGTTTGCTCCTACAATCTGATTAAAGAGGTCTGGGATGGGAGGGAGCGGATATGGATCCTGGACTGTGATCAGATTGAGTTCGCAGAAATCTAGGCATGGACGTAAACCCCCATCTTTCTTCTTAACAAAGGAAAACCCTGCAGCAATGGGAGATGAGGATGGTCTGATATGACCCTTTGCCAAACTTTCCACGATATAACCTTTCATAGCTCTCCTCTCTGGACCAGAGATATTATACAGTCTGCTTTTAGGCAGCTTGGCTCCAGGAACAAGATTCATGGCACAGTCATAAGGACGAAGGGGAGGAAGTTATTGGCACCCTTGTTCTGAGAACACATCCCCAAAGTCAGACAGGTATTTAGGCACAGACCTAGTATCCACCCCAGCAAACCGGGTACCCAGTGTCTTTGACAATACTCACTCCACTTTACCACTTCCTAAGTCTGCCAATCAACCACAGGATTGTGCAGAGGGAGTGAAGAAAGTCCAAGAAATACAGTAGAGAGCAGACCCTTTAGCACATAAGTCTATTACTTCAAAGTACATTGCCCCTACCTGAAGATGTAAACTTTGAACAACTTGAATAAAATACCCCTGTTTAAGGGGCTAGAGTCGATGGCGATTATGGGTATGGGTCTGAACAGAGTATGTGGATTGAAGTCCCAGACGAAACTAGTGTCGATCAAGTTAAACCTCGCCCCACTGTCCAGAAATGCAGCCACAACCACTTTAATTTCACCCTTGTGAATCTCAGCTGGCCGAAAAAATTGTGTTCTACCTACCGAGGTGATAAGAACACCACAGTTGGTTACCTCTCCACAAACTGTGTCTCTTAGTTTTCCAGCAGTTGTTTTACTGTGAGGTTGGGAAGAACGCGTACACACGAAATTGCCATTTTTACCACAGTCAAAACACACTCCCTTTTGTGCCGAACAACAACTGTTTTCTAGGATGAGATGCCCCACCCACCTGCATTGGTTCCTCAGGTGACTCAGACTCGATCTCTCTTGGCCCAGGACCTCCCGCGCATTAGGATGTCTCCCTATGTCTCTGGTGAAGACGGCGATCAACCCAGATAGCCAGAGACATGGCCGCCTCAAGGGTGACTGGAATCTCATACAATGCTAAGACATGTACCGATGAATGCAACCATTTATCTTTTTTGGACATTGCTAAGACATCCTTCACTCCTACTGATAGCCCCTCACACAACAGGTTACGGAGTGTGGGGTCATTCCACTTAGTATCTGTGGACCACCTCTGAAACTAAGAGCGATACTCCTGTGCCGGTTGGTCTCCCTGCTGGAGCTGGCGCAGTGTGGACTGAGCCAAGAAAATGCAGTCAGGGTAGTCATATATAAGACCCAGAAAAAATTCCACCATCTAAAGCGACGAGGAGTCAGTAGAGAAAATACCCAGGCTTGGGGTCACCCTGAACGAGTAAGATTATTATCCCTACACGTTGATCCTCTGTACCTGAGGAACCAGGACGTAACCTAAAGAATAGTTTATAGGCCTCCCTGAAAACAACAGACTTGTCATGCCCCCAGAGGAACTGTCAGGCAAAGCAATCTTGGGCTCCACTACAGGTTGCCTGGGAGTCATGATTCCGACACCTGAATTATTAGGGTGCTGAAAAATGACAACCCATAAGTCTACCACCTCCAGAATGAGCTGTTACAGATGCCCTGTCAGAGCAGTGATAGGATCCATAATGGATTGAAAAAAAAACAGTAATGTCATGAGTCGGTTATCAGGTGACCCGGACCAGGGGCTCCTTCCCTGTCCCCAACGCTAGAGGACACCCTAGCTAGCCCTATTCTCCGGTTTACTTCTGAAGGTGAAGCTGGTGGGGCCATGTACCTTGCCTTATGCCCTGTATCCGCCATCTGTCTGTACCCTTCCCCCACCCAGGGAAGAGTGCAGCAGCCTTGCACCACAGTACACCAACTAGACAAACAAGGCAACAGAAACAAGGGCAGCTGAAAATACCAGGAATACAAATATTCATACTAATATTCAGTCACATGTAACAGGAATGCACTGGGAAGTGGAGGATGGGGAAAAACTAAAGTAGGAGAAGGAAAGGTAATTATCAAACTTACAAACCCAAGCAACAGTCACTGATAAACCCACCATACGCCTTCTCATATAACCACTAAACAACTCTCCTCCCAGTCATGCAGCATAAGCTAGCTCTGATGATGTGTGTCAGTCAGGATCCAGAATATATAGGGAATAGGAGTGGCTAACTGTACTCACCTGAGATCCTAGACTCCCAGAGCTCCCAACATGACTGATTAACCCCTGCACTGCCAAAAGAAATTAACAGCATTTAAAAAGGTGAAGCGCTTTTCAGTGCAGTAAGAGTAATCTGTGGTCCTCTCGCTCCTCTCTATTGCAGTAACCCCGTGACACATCCATGTCCACTCTTTAGTTTTTACATGCAGAGGCTGACCAGAATAGCCTGGCAAATCTGGCTGGACGCTTTGCTGGGACAACTTGAAATTGCCTGATGTTGGTGCATCATAATATGCAAGGACAAGTGCAGGGCAGGAGGCATCTGTGCCAGTGTCATCAACAGGGTATTGGGAAGCACCAAGCACAGAAGAGGCAGTGGTGTCACCCACTGGCATCAATCATGGACCCAGGTATTGGGTGCTTAGATGACATGTGCTTGATCATGCTGGTGGTGGTTAGGCTCATAGTGGTAATGTCTCAGAACTCTCTTTATTAAAGTCCCAGACTGGGGAACTCCTAACTCTTTGATGGAGAAATTCACGAGTGTCGATACTCTGCGGAACAGTTGCCCATCGTCTTTCTCTGGTCATCCCACTGCCTTTTTCTGCCTGTTTTGGTGCTGCCGATCCATCCCCATCAGTGCATCTTGCTCTGCATGCCACCTTGGGTCAGTGACTTCATCATCTTACACCACCGCACCCTGGTCCTCCTGATTTGGTGATTTAACAATAACCGTGCCTCATCATCATCTTCCTCCTTAGACAAAATATGGGTGCTCTAAGTTTTGTGCATCATTAAACAGAATGTCCTCTTGTCCCTCCTGGAACATGCAGGTTGAGGCCACAATCAAAAAATGATGTTTTAAAGAGCTTCTCGGAGTGTCTTAGTGTGGGATCACTAATCTCCTGGGACCCAACATGGAAGGAAGATCAGGGTGAGGATTAAGTGATCCAGACTATTGGTTGGCAAAACTGGACAGTGTGGAAGAATGGGTGGTGCTGCCAAGCAAGCACCATCCAACCGACCACATGATTGCACTGTTCTGGCTTGAGAAGTGGTGTACCTTACCTTCCTGCAAAGTGGGACAGGAGCCTAGAGACTGTATTCAGCCACTCCCCCTGCTTATGCAACAGTCCCTTGCTAGGCTAAATGCACAATGTATCTGATACAAACAACAAAGCACAAGATTAGCCCTTACAAGGACTGTTAATATGATGGTTCAGTATCAGCACCAGTATCAACACTACTGGACTCTGATTCATTATACTATGCAACCACTATCTTACTCCAATAAGAACTGTCCATGAACTGTGCAATGGCGTCAATGTGCAGAGGGTGGTGGAGCCCGGTCTTTAATAACCCCTGATTACATAATACGACCAGCCAATCACAGTAATGCCACATTTATTGGCTGTGTAACAGACACCATACATGCGGAGTGGGGATTAGAACTTCAGATTCAAGCAACAGCTAATGCTCACCAAGTACTTCCAAGCACCCAGTTACTCAAGTGATATCCAAGTATCACCGAGCACGTTTGCTCATCCATAGTAATTACCAATTCTCATTTAATTATACGACTGTTATGTTTTTGTACAATTTGTCAATAACATGTAGTTTCTCCCCGTCTGATTTATTTTTGATGGTCAACAAAATACGATTTTCCAGTAATTTATTTTTCACACTCTAGGTATGACAATGGTTTCTCTCTGTGTGGGGTTTTTGATGTTTGGAGGGGATGTCCACTACTTGGACAATACCTTCTCACTAGAAAGGAAAAGATTTATTCAGCTTCTACGCCACAATTCCAAGACATGTTTAAAATTATAAATTCTTTATTTTTTCAAAGTTAAAAGATAGTCATAGTAGTCTTTTTTTCTTTTTTAGTTGAAATATATAAGAAAAATATATTTAAGGATCATAGGGAAGAGACTAATAGAATACCAAACGCGATTTGAAAGCAAGTACGTTCTTAAACTTGGTTCACTGTCTTCACCTATGGACATATCGAACAATAAGAGTAAGGCTGGTTTCACACTTGCGTAGGGTAGAGCTGTGGAGGGCTGCGTAGTTCCTCCATTAAGCTCCATCCACTGCCACACCTCTTCCATTCATCCCCGCCTACGTCGGCATGAGTCCTGCGCACCCATCTTTAACATTGGGTACGCAAGCCATGTGAATGTATGCGGATGCCTCTGCATGCATCGTTTTGACACTGTGCCGACCGCAACAAAATGCAACATATTGCGTTCAGCGCAGTTCAGCACAGCATCAAAACGACGCATGCGGAGGCATCTGCATACAATCCAATGTTAAAGATAGGTAGGCAGGACGCATGCCGACGTAGGCGGAGCTGAATGGAAGAGGTGCAGCAGTGGGTGGGGCTTAATAGAGGAACTACGCAGCCCTCCGCAGCTCTGCCTTATACGCAAGTGTGAAATCAGCCTTAGTCAGAGAGCAGCTGCAACCCTGGCTTCCTATTGATGCTCAATACATCCGAAAGCAAGAACAGTGAAGCCAGCGCTGATTGGGTGCTGGGATCCTGTTATGTAACAACCTCACATGAGCCTCGGGAACACGATTGCTAAAACCACCTCAACAGTGTCGGCATGGAAAGTGAGTACGAGTGTTTTTATTTGAAATAGGCCAAACATGAGAAATGACAAAAGGTTGTTCTAGTAATAGACAACCTCTTTAAGAAATACAATTTGTGGATAAAACATTATGAACATGAAAAAGGTTTCTCCCCTTTGTGACTTCTCTGATGCTAAAGAGTTGATTTTAGTGTAAAACATTTCCTACATTATAAATATGAAAAAGGCTCCTCCCTTGTGAGAATTCTTTGGTGACTAAGAAGATATGATTTCTTTACAAAACATTTCCCACCTTCCGAACATGAAAAAGGCTTCTCCCCTGTAGGAGTTCTCTGGTGGCCAACAAGATGCGATTTATTGTTAAAATATTTGCTACATTCTGAACATGAAAAGGCTTCTCCCCTGTGTGGGTTATTTGGTGTATAACAAGTCTGCTTTTCTATTTAAAATATTTCCCACATTCTGGATGGGAAAAAGACTTCTCTCCTGTGTGGGTTCTCTGCTGCCTATCCAAATCTGATTTCTCATTAAAACATTTCATACATTCTGAACATGAAAAAGCTTCTCCCCTGTGTGGGCTCTCTGGTGCTGAAGCAAATTTGATTTTCGGTTAAAACATTTCCCACATTGCGAACATGAAAAAGGCTTCTCCCCTGTGTGGGTTCTTTGGTGTACAACAAGAATCCATTTCTGGTTAAAACATTTCCCACATTCTGAACAGCAAAAAGGCTTCTCCCCTGTGTGACTTCTTTGGTGACTAACAAGAAAAGATTTCCCTAAAAAACATTTCCCACATTCTGAACATGAAAAAGGCTTCTCCCCCGTGTGGGTTCTCTGGTGCCTATCCAAATCTGATTTCTGATTAAAGCATTTCCTACATTCTGAACATGAAAAAGGCTTCTCCCCTGTATGAGTTCTCTGGTGCTTAACCAAATTTGATTTCCTGTTAAAACATTTCCCACATTCCAAACATGAAAAAGGTTTCTCCCCTGTATGAGTTATCTGGTGCTTAAGCAAATCTGATTTCTGATTAAAACATTTTCCACATTCTGAACATGAAAAAAGCTTCTCACCTGTGTGAGTTCTCTGGTGCTTAACCAAATCTGATTTCTGTATAAAACATTTCCCACATTCTGAACATGAAAAAGGCTTTTCCCCTGTGTGAGTTCTCTGGTGCTTAACCAAAGTTGATTTTTCGTAAAAACATTTCCCACATTCTGAGCATGAAAAATGTTTCTCCCCTGTGTGAGTTTTCTGGTGCTTAACCAAATCGGATTTCTGTATAAAACATTTTCCACATTCTGAGCATAAAAAAGGCTTCTCTCCTGTGTGAGTTCTCTGGTGTTTAATCAAATCTGATTTCTCGTAAAAACATTTCCCACATTCTGAGCATGAAAAAGGCTTCTCCCCTGTGTGAGTTCTCTGGTGCTTAACCAATTCTGATTTCTGTATAAAACATTTCTCACATTCAGAACATGAAAATGGCTTCTCTCCTGTGTGAGTTCTTTTGTGTACAACAAGAATCCATTTCTGGTTAAAACATTTCCCACATTCTGAACAGCAAAAAGGCTTCTCCCCTGTGTGACTTCTTTGGTGACTAACAAGAAAAGATTTCCATAAAAAACATTTCCCACATTCTGAACATGAAAAAGGCTTCTCCCCTGTGTGAGTTCTCTGGTGTCTAACAAGATCTGATTTCTGCTTAAAACATTTCCCGCACTTGGAACAAGAAAATCTTTTCTCCATTGTGTGAAGTTTTGAATGTATGAGAAAAGACTTTTCGATGGGAAAAGGGTTTCCATATTCTGAACATGAAAATGGCTTATTTAATTTAGGAGTATTTCTGGGTTTTATGCTTATTTTGTGACTCTGATTTTCCTTAGTCGTTGCTAATGAATCAGAAGACAGAACCTGTGTCATAGGATCAGATGAGAGATCTTTGCTGCAAAGAGATGATGCTATATCTGGAGTAATGGCATTCATTTCAATTGTATCCTGTGGGATCTCAAGGTCATCTGATTTAAAAATTGAAGATGTCAGCTGTCCCTCTGATCTCTTGGTACAGTCATCTGCCAAGAAGAAAAACAATTATTATTTTGAATAAAATATCTTTGCATGTCATTTAACATTTCTACTTAAACTGTCTGTAAAAATGGAAAGTTCTGTAAAAATATTGAATTCTTCACCAAGACAATGACAGTTCACAGTCTAATAGAAAATCTCATAGGATGAACCAGTGGAGCATGGTGTTCAACTGTTTGCTCATTCTGCTTCCCACATATGCAATAAAAAGCCACAAAGAAACATTAAACATCTATTCATCTCACAAAAAACAAGTCCCCACACAGGTCCATCATCTGCCAGTGGAAAAACAGAGATTTCCACATTATTAGTGTCTCAAAGGCTCTTGAAAAAGCAACTTGGCTTCCATAAACCAATAATCACTCTCCCAAAGTGAAATTTCTCCCTCGCTTCTGAGCCTTGCAGTGTGCCCACACCACATTTAGCATCCATGTTTTTGGAATTACTATAGTGAAATGAACCCACTTAATTTATGGTGTGTGTCTATTGGAGCACAATCTGGGTATTATGTGTTGGGTAATCAAATGGCATATTTGCAATTTTTTTTCTCCCACATCCATTGCGTGCTAATTTTCAGAAAGTGTTTGTGGAATAAAAATAGTCAGTACTCCTATAGATTAATTCTCTGAGGGTTATAATTTCCAAAATGGAGTCACTTTATAGAGATCTCTACTGCTCTGGTTTTCTTAAATGTTGTCATATTAGGGCTTCTGCAGATGATGTGTCATATCTCTTGTGGGATCTGCTCCTACCACATCTGCTTCTGTCACCAGGAGTGTACTTATTCATATGGCAGGCGGCGCTTGTAATGGAGTAGACTTTGGAACCAGAAGCTCTGGATGATGCAGGCTCGGTCCAGCCACAAAAATTAGGGTGCCTGAGACCAGTAGTACCATCCAGTCTGGCAGTATGGGTGTGTGTGCTGTCCAGCTGAAGTAATCCTTGCTCCTTGCTTCAGCCAATTGGATAGCACCATATTCTACTAAAGCTTGAAGCATATTGAAGGAAGCTGCCAGATACAGCCTTGTTCTCCCCTGGTTCGGTTCTGTATGCTCAGCTCACGGCTTGAGTATTTGTTTCCTGTTGTGACCCTGGCCTGTTTGCTGACTACTCTTATGTCTTCCGATTTTGTATTTTCTCTGCCCTCCTGGTTCTGAGCCGGCTACCAGACTACTGTTCTTCCCATCTCACACCACCAAACAGCAGGCAACACTGTGGTCCCAGCCTAGGGGGTCTCTATGTAAGTCCATATCAATTCAGAGGGGTTAAAGAGTGATGAGCAAGATAATCCCTGGGATCAGGAAAACAGAGTAGACAGCGCTAAGCCTGTTCGTGGTGGCTATCTTTTCAGCTTCCAGGTGGTCACAAACACGGCTCCCAATACATTACATCTGCAAGCTATTCTAGTAAGATCTGCATTCAAATAGCTAAATGGCGCTCCTTCCCTATTGTCAGATTCAAGAGAAGTGGAAAAATAATTTGTGAGGTTCATCTGTTTGCTATTCCACTTTGTGAAAGTGAAAAATTGGGGATTATATTTTGTGAAGGATTCCAAAATTATCACCACATAAAGTGACACACGTCAGATTTGAAAAATGGGCCCTGATTAAGAACACAAAACCGGCTGCGGGAAGTGGTTATCAGAGTATTTTTGGAACTAACTACTGTAATTAAAAACTGTGATTAAAGACAATAAAACATCTACTGAAATGATCAAACTCAACAGTCTTCATCAGTAAAAAATGAG
This sequence comes from Ranitomeya imitator, assembly GCF_032444005.1. NCBI lineage: Eukaryota > Metazoa > Chordata > Amphibia > Anura > Dendrobatidae > Ranitomeya > Ranitomeya imitator. Next base: position 336,059,446 of record NC_091283.1, on the reverse strand, counting down.
TAACTAGTGGTGAAACCTCTCTGGAGTAATTACTGCATGTGGCTCGGTGGTTCTTGGCAGCCTAAACTATTGTAACGGCCAATATTTTCTGTCAGATGAGTTTCAAGAAGAAATATTAGATAGTCAAAGATAAGAATAGAGAAAGTATCAATGCCTCCCATTTCAGGAGAGATTGTGCAGTAATCTGAATTCCTTAGGATTGAAAACATAATGGAATTTATGACTTGGAGTGAATCCATGAAACCAGGACTCGAGCCATGCCAACACATCTCCTGTAGGTGTGAATAAATGTATATTACAGCCATCGACCATGCACAGCTTCGAAATATATCATGGCACAGAGGTAATGTTTTTTTTTGTTTATCGTGATCCTGTTTGAAGTTAGTCAATTTTAAAAGAAATTGAAAAGTCAGGATAAAGGGAAACTCTGTTGTTATTGTACGGAAATTCACACTTTGCCTCACTGCACATTTAATGTTGTCAATCATAAAAGTGAAGTTTGGCCAGAAAGACTGGAGCTGTTCTTGTAGGGACCATATGAGAACATTCAGCAGCACAGAAGGGAGAGAAGGGAGATTCATCCAATAAGATATCAGAGTTCTAGGAAGCCAACAGCATCATTACCCTCCACTTTCTCTTACAGGCCCATCAAAATATTTTTCTTCAAGTGATTTTCGAACTTGTCAGCACATTCTAAATATGCTGTCATTGGGCTTTGTTGTTTACACAATTTCACAAAGTAGTTTCAACATTTCCAGATGGAGGAGAATGTTGTGGTTTAGAGTCAAAATGGTGATCATGCGATTGAGATACGGACGGACTACACCATCGATAAAGCAGCCACAGCCGGTGACTAAGAAGAATCTGTGACTTCTCTGCATTTAGTACTTACTACTCACCTGGGTAGCCATATGTAGGAATCTCCTCTTTACACCGCTCATCACCCCTCACATATGTCTCTGTAGTATTAATATGGGTCAGATCTTCACCCTGAAACAAACATTGTAAAAGTCACAGACAGATGGAGAAGTAAAATCTATGATCAACTCTAATCCTGCCATCTCCACCGTTCTCATTACACAAATATAAAACATATAATACTAGGGGAAAAAACAAGACTGAGCACAAGACCTTCACAGCAGTCTACACATAATAGGGGAGATCTCATGACACCTTCTCTCCATCTACCTGATGATCCTGAGGAACATTGGGATCCTCTTGTTTACAGTCCTCTGGAAGAAGAGGATGGGAACATCTCTCTGGTGTTGTCCTCTTACTGGATAGATCTGGAGGAAGCATACAGGGACTGAATTCATTCTTTACATACAGATAATTATAGGCCGTGTATATTTAGTCCTGTCTGTTACCTGGTGGTGTGAGGGGCTGGGGAACCTCCATCTTGATGTCGTTGTACAGATCTTTGTGTCCTTCTAGATACTCCCACTCCTCCATGGAGAAATAGACTGAGACATCCTGACACCTTATAGCAACCTGACACACACAATGATACTGTCATCCCCCCAAACCCTTCATAACATTACTGTATAATTTCCCAGCCGTGTCACCTCTCCAGTCAGCAGCTCAATCATCTTGTAGGCGAGTTCAAGGATCTTCTGGTCATTGATGTCCTTATGTATCAGTAGGTGAGGTGGAGGCCCCGTGATTGCGCTCAGGGGTCTTCCCCATCCCTCAGACACAGGGTCCTGACAGCGCTCACTAGAGGTCTTCTTCACTACAGTGTAATCCTGGTTATGGAGAGACACATTAATAAATATCACTACAGACATTTCCAGAGTTCTCACCTCTACAGTTCTGTCCATCTGTTATTTCCATAGATAAGAATGATGTAATGTGAGGTCATCAGAATCTCTCACCTCTCCAGTAAGCTGGAAAAGGATCTCTAGGGTGAGGTGTAATATCCTATCTGCCATCTTTTTCCTGTCCATATCCATCCTTGACAGGAAATTCAGAAAAATTCTCTTAATATAGAAGATCTTCGATGAGAGGATCCGATATTGTAGAGACCTGAATGAGAAGAAGAGGAGCTGATGTAGCATCATAAAAATCCTCAGTAATAATTACATTACTTGAGATAATAAGGGGAAACATTCAGAAATAGAAGAACAGTGCTTCTATTTCTGATTGCTGGGATTTTCCAAGAGGGTTCCTTGGACTTGGAACGAGCGCCCCAATCTAGTGAGTGCTGTCAGCTTTTCTCTTTATAAATAAGGGGAAATATATCAGGAGATAGAACATGTAGATGTTGTATTCTCTAGTCTTGTATGGACTGGAACACAAGCTGAATTGCTGACTAAGTTATCTCCTCCATGCTCGCAATCACTGGCTATGTTACTCACTGCTTCAGCAACTGATTAGCTGTAGGAATCACAAGTTTGTTAGGATTGACCAGGAAATATAGAGACTGGCGGGGCCCAAGCAGCAATGGTAAATTTAGTATTTTACACAGGGTCGGACTGGCCCACCAGGATACCGGTGAAATGCTGATGGGCCCCAGAGAGGAGGAAGAAAAAAAAATATTTAGGGACACGGGCCCTTTAAAACTGAATGAGGCAGAGGTGGGCGCATGCATGCAGTATGACCCACCGCTATGACCAGGGCCAGCAGCACCACCCGGCAAACCCAAATAAGCGCTGGGGGCCCTGGGCAAACGGGGGATGGGACATACAGTTTGGGGGCTGTGAGTCGGGGGGAGCCCGATGCCTGCGTGGGCATCGGGGCCCCTCCTAATACTCACATCTCCTCATTCTGACAGCTGCAGTGTCTTCAGTGATGACTCTGCGACGTCTCAGGGCAGAGGATGCGATGACGCCTCTCTGTCCTGAGCATTGCAGAGTCGGGAGAGACGCTGAGTACACAGGACCTGCGGTAGGAACGGGAGAGGATTTTATTTTTTTTCCTTATGTATGCAGCATTACATGGGCCCCATGATGTGCTGTATGGAGGAGCAGGGGGCCCATAATACTATATGGAGGAGCAGGGGGCCCTTAATACTCTATGGAGGAGCTGGGGGCCCTTAATACTCTATGGAGGAGCAGGGGGCCCATAATACTGTATGGAGGAGTAGATTGCCCATAATACTGTATGAAGGAGCATCGCATGGGGCCCGTGATGTGCTGTATGGGGGAGCAGTATATGCAGCCCGTGATATACTGTACGAATGAGCATTATATGGGGTCCATAATACTGTAAGGCGGACTATGTGGTTGCCCATAATAATGTATGGCGGACTATGTGGTTACCCTTTACTGTTAGGGCAGTGAGAATCTGGAATTGCTTGCCTGAGGAGGTGGTGATGGCGAACTCAGTCGAGGGGTTCAAGAGAGGCCTGGATGTCTTCCTGGAGCAGAACAATATTGTATCATACAATTAGGTTCTGTAGAAGGACGTAGATCTGGGGATTTATTATGATGGAATATAGGCTGAACTGGATGGACAAATGTCTTTTTTCGGCCTTACTAACTATGTTACTATGTTACCCATAATACTGTATGGCGAAATATATGGTGCCCATAATACTGTATGGCAGACTATGTGGTTGCCCATAATACTGTATGGAGGACTATGTGGTGCCCCTATATTGTACTATAACTGTATTTTGTATATGTGCATCAGGAATCATGGCATGTTTTAAAGGGGCACACTGATACTCTTTCGCCAGAGGCCCGTAAAAACCTGGAGCTGACCCTGGTGACAACGTACATCAAGATGAATGCCAGCTGAAAATATGACAGGGCACTCTGCTCTGTGACAGGCCATGCGTCGACATCACATAGCAGTTTTGTTAAATGACTCCTGCAGTCTTTGATAGGCCGGCAGCCTTTCAATGTTACTGCTATGTGACGTCAATGCGAGGCCTGGCAGAGAGCAGAGTGCCCTGTCACAGCGGCAGTGGGTAGCTATTGTAACAACCACACCAAATATAAAGCCACAAGAAGATGCCGGAGAGAGCAAGAAGGTGAGAAGAATCCCCTTTGTGATTGGGCAAGGCCCAATCACAAAGTGGCCATAGGGGCAGACATAGAGGCCCAGGGAGGGGACGTTATTAAAGCGGACATAGGGGCCCAGGATGAGGACAATATTACTGGAATGGGCCCAGGATAGGGACCTGATTAAAGTGGACATTGTGATCCAGGAAGGGGACATTAAATAAAGGGGCCCAAGATCTGGCACATTATTAAATAAAGGGGTGACAATTACTGTATGGAGGTCAGGATGAGGAACATACATTATTGTTTTATGGTGGCAAGTGGGGACATAATTACTGTAGGGGCCAACCAGGGGACAATTATTACTGCTGTAATTTACTTTTCAGGTTACTGTCTTACATGCGGGAGAACAAAAGGGGTCCTGCTACTGTGCAGGGGGCACTGTCTTTTTTTTTCTTCATCTGACAGTGTAGAAGTTGGGGAAAATAGTGGGGAATGTGCTCTGGAAGCGATCAGCTATAGATAGCTGTGTTATTTTCTGCAGAGACGAGTCCTTGCTGGAAGAAGTGATGATGGTCTTCACTGGATGAAGATGAAAGACTTCAACTACAGACGTCACCAGTGAGTCAGTGTGTTACATGTACACTTACACTATATACTGTATACTGTGTATAGAGCTCCTCTGTATAATGTCACTGGTGATCACTGTATTATCTGTACACTGACACGATATACAGAGCTCCTGTGTATAATATCACTGGTGATCGCTGTATTACCTGTACACTGAAACTATATACAGAGCTCATGTGTATAATGGCACTGGTGATCACTATATTACCTGTTGTGAATTCTGTGGCAGAGCTCCCTCCTGTGGTCACAAGTGGTACTTCGGCTGGTTCTCTCTGTGAGCTTCCGTTGGTGGAGGAAAGTGGTACTGCGGCTTCTGAGTTTCCTTCCTTAGGTGATGTGGTGAAGTCGTTAGGTGCTGCTCTATTTAACTCCACCTAGTGCTTTGATCCTGGCCTCCAGTCAATGTTCTAGTATTGGACCTGTTTCCTCCTGGATCGTTCCTGTGGCCTGCTGCTCTGCATAGCTAAGTTCCTCTTTGCTATTTGTTTGCTGTTTTTTTCTGTCCAGCTTGTCAATTTGTTTTTTACTGCTTGCTGGAAGCTCTGGGACGCAGAGGGTGTACCTCCGTGCCGTTAGTTCGGTACGGAGGGTCTTTTTGCCCCCTTTGCGTGGTTTTTGTAGGGTTTTGTGTTGACCGCAAAGTTACCTTTCCTATCCTCGCTCTGTTCAGAAAGGTGGGCCTCACTTTGCTAAATCTATTTCATCTCTACGTTTGTCTTTTCATCTTAACTCACGGTCATTATATGTGGGGGCTGCCTTTTCCTTTGGGGTATTTCTCTGAGGCAAGGTAGGCTTATTTTCTATCTTCAGGCTAGCTAGTTTCTCAGGCCGTGCCGAGTTGCATAGGGAGCGTTAGGCGCAATCCACGGCTGCCTTTAGTGTGGTTGGAGAGGATTAGGGATTGCGGTCAACAGAGTTCCCACGTCTCAGAGCTCGTTCTTGTTTTTTGGGTTATTGCCAAGTCACTGTATGTGCGCTGATCTCTATGTCCATTGTGGTACTGAATTACCTTTCATAACAATTACCTATACACTGACACTATATACAGAGCTCCTCTGTATAATGTCACTGGTGATCACTGTATTACTTGTATACTGACATTATATACAGAGCTCCTGTGTATATTGGCACTGGTGATCCCTGTATTACCTGTACATTGACACTACAGCTCTAGCAAAAATTAAGAGACCACTGCAAAATTTTCAGTTTGTCTGATTTTTCTCTTTATATGTATATTTTTGAGTAAAATGTAAATTGTTCTTTTATTCTATAAACTACTTACAACATTTATTGTCTGAAAATGAGAAATGGTCAAAATAACAAAAAAATGCATTGCTTGCAGACCTCAAATAATGCAAAAAAAAAACAAGTTCATAATCATTTAGAAACAAGAGTGCTCAGGAAGAGTTCAGAAATCAATATTTTGTGGAATACCTATTATTTTTAATCACAGCTTTCATGTCTTTTGGCATGCTTTCCACCAGTCTTTCACACTGCTTTTGGGTGACCTTATGCCACTCCTGGTGCAAAGATGTAAGCAGTTCTTCTTTGATGGCTTGTGACTAGGGTTGAGCGACTTTTACTTTTATAGGATCGGGTCGGGTTTCACGAAACCCGACTTTCTCAAAAGTCAGGTCGAGTGAAATCGGCCGATCCTATAGAAAAGTCGGGGTCGGCCGAAACACGAAACCCAATGCAGTGCATTGGGTTTCTAATGGTTCCCAGGGTCTGAAGGAGAGGAAACTCAACTTCAGGCCCTAGGATCTATATTTAAGTGTAAAATAAAGAATTAAAGCCTTCCTTCCTTAGAATCAGCGTGTGAAAGACCTTAGATGACCTCACGGCTTGTGATTGGTCGCGCGACCGCCCATGTGACCGCTCACGCGACCAATCACAATTCGCGACATCACCGAAGGTCCTTCAAGCGCTGATTCTTAGGAAGGAAGGCTGCCGGAAAGAAGCAGGGCGCGTCCGAGGGTGAGTATATAACTAATAGGAATATACTCACCCTCGGACGCGCCCTGCTTCTTTCCGGCAGCCTTCCTTCCTAAGAATCAGCGCTTGAAGGACCTTCGGTGACATCGCGGCTTGTGATTGGTCGCGTGAGCGGTCACATGGGCGGTCGCGCGACCAATCACAAGCCGCGACGTCATCTAAGGTCTTTCACGCGCTGATTCTAAGGAAGGAAGGCTGCCGGTTAGTACCAGGGCGCGTCCGAGGGTGAGTATAGCAATATTTTTTATTTTAATTCTTTATTTTACACTTAAATATGGATTCCGATACCGATTTCCGATATTGCAAACATATCGGAACTATTCAGAAGATCGCCGACCTCATGGCCGACCCCACACAGGGGTCGGGTCAGGTTTCATGAAACCTGACTTTGCCAAAAGTCGGCGACTTCTGAAAATGGCCGACCCGTTTTGCTCAACCCTACTTGTGACTATCCATCTTCCTCTTGATTACATTACTGAGGTTTTCAATGGGGTTCAGGTCTGGAGATTGGTCTGGCCATGACAGGGTTTTGATGTGGTGGTCCTTCATACACACATTGATTGACCTAGCTGTGTGGCATAGCGCTTGTCCTGCTGGAAAAAAGGTCCTCAGAGTTGTGGAACATTGCCTGAGCAGAAGGATTCAACTGTTTTTCCAGAATAAACTTGTATGCGGCTTGATTCATACGTCCTTCGCAAAGTTTAACCTGCCCAATTCAAGCCTTGCTGAAGCATCCCCAGATCATCAACGATCCTACACCAAATTACACAGTGGGTGCAAGACACTGTGGCTTGTATGGCTCTTCGGGTCTCCGTCTAACCATTGGACGACGAGGTGTTGGGCAAAGCTGAAAATTAGACTCATCAGAGAAGATTACTTTACTCCAGTCCTCTATGATCCAAACCTTATGGTCTTTGGCAAACTTCAGCCATGCTCTCCTTTGCTTATCATTGATGAAAAGTTTTTTTCTAGCTTTACGTGACTTGAGTCCCACCTCTAGGAGCCTGTTACGAACTGTTCTTGGCGTGCATTTCACCCCAGCTGCCATTTGCCATTCCTTTTGTAGGTCACTTGATGTCATCCTGCGGTTGCTGTGTGACATTCGAATAAGATGACGGTTATCCCGGTCAGTGGAGAGTCATTTTCACCCTCTGCCGGTCTGTAGCTTTGTTGTCCCCAATGTCTGCTGCTTGACCTTGTTGTAATGGACTGCTGTCTTTGAAATTTTAAGGATGGAGGCAACATGATGCTCACTGTGTCCCTCTGCTAGTAAAGCCAGAATTGAGCCATTCTTTTCCTCCCTCAAGACTTTTCTTTTCAACTCCTTTGTCATGGTTAAAAGTTATTTTTTTATTCCTATTACTTTTGGGATATTACTAGCACTTGTTTTGCCATCCACTGTGTCCTATTGCAAGATGATTGTGAACACCACAGCAGTGTTTTTTTATACATTCGTTTGTTAAATAAGATTTGGTTCAAGTGATCACCTAATCAAAAGCACATTAAGTACAATTAGGTGTACTCTGGTTGGAATTCAAATGACACTGGAATGGAATGGCTGTCATACATGTAGAGAAGCTCATTTTTATAAAACTGTGCAGTTGTCTCTTTATTTTTTCCAGAGCTGTATTTACAGAGCTTCTGTGTATAATGTCACTGGTGATCACTGTATTACCTTTACACTGACACTATACATAGAGTTCCAGTGTATAATGTCACTGGTTATCACTGTATTACCTGTACAATGACACTATATACAGAGCACTTGTGTATATTGTCACTGATGATCACTTTATTTCCTGTACATTGACACTATATACAGAGTTCCTGTGTATAATGTCACTGATGATCACTGTATTATCTGTACACTCCTGTGTATAATGCCACCAGTGGTAATATTAGTGTTATTAAAATTGTGGTTTTTATTAATGATCAGTATTGTAGTACTCTCATTATATGGTGGTAATATGTGATCTGGTCATGATTTGGTGGCATTTCTCTTGTATGTGTAAGTATTTAGCAACTATGTGGTCTGGTCATGATGTGACTGCATTAATCCGCTGTATGTGGTATTTTTCGGTCACTATGTGGTCTGGCATGATGTGTGTGTATTAACCAGCTGTATGTGGTATTATCCAGTCACTATGTGTTGGTAATATGTGTCTGGTCATGGTGTGGCAGTATTTGTCTACTGTATGTGATATTATTTGGTCACTATGTGGTCTGTTTATAGTATGGCAATATTTGTCCCCTGTATGTGATATTATTCAGTCAATATGTGGTGGTAATATGTGGTCTGGTTGTGGTGTGGTAGTATTTGTCTCCTCTATGTGGTATTATTTGGTCACTATGTGGTCTGGTCATAGTGTGGCGGTATTTGTCCCCTGTGTCATTATTTGGACAAGGGTTCATGCCCTGCCCTCTCAAGGTTAATTGTATCTGGCCTCCTTTTGGATCTGGGAGGGATATTTATACCCACTCTGAACCTGGATTCCTTGTCAGTTATACTTTCGTTCTGTCTGTGTGTCTGACCCCCTGGTGTGCGTGTGCATACAGTGTTTGTTTGACTGCTTTCTTTGGTTTGGACCCCCCAGCCTGGCTGTTTTGACTTTGTCACCTCGCATCTCGTTCTGTACTTCATTGCTTGGTTCGGCTTTCTGGTCTCCTACTTTCACCTGACTATCCTTCCGCCTCACCCCCAGTACCTTATTGACATCCTGGTTTTGACCTCGCCACATTTGACTTCTCTCTGGCGCCGTCCGGCTCCCCAACACTCCGGCGCCTGTCTCCAGCCTTGGCCACTCCTCCTCAATCACGTGTTTCAGGTCCTGCTCACTGCTGGTGAGTTCTCCGCCGCTCTGCTCGTGTCTTCCTTACTGCGGTGAGCTGCCCGCCTTGTGGCAGGTACACCCAGGGTTCGTGACAATATAACTGTCCGCACATTCTCTTCCCATCTGGTCGTGAGGTGGGGTGCTTGCTGTTATGGATCTGGTACGGGCTCTCTCAGATCAAGTAAGTGGGCTCTCTCAGTTAATGCAGAAGCTGTCTATGGAACAGGAAGCCCTGGCTCACTCACATCTACTAGTGCAGAGAGATGTGGCAGGAGCTTTACAAGGTCCTGTTCCGTCAGGGACTTGGGATGGGGGCCCCACTGATGTGTCTCTCGTGGACCCTCAGAACCGATAAAATTACTTGACATTTTATGGGGGGGATAAAAAGTTGTTTAGGGTTTTTAAAGAGGGATGCAAGTTGTTTTTTGAGTTACATCCCCGTGCTTCTGTAAATGAAAAGCAGAGGGTGGGGATTGTTATGTCCTTGTTAAGGGGCTCCACAGGCATGGGCTCTCTCTCTCTCTCCCTCCGTACTGGAATGTGTGTTGGTGAATCTGTTTTTGAGGGGGGCACATTTATGATGAGCCTGATAGAATGTGCCTGGCAGAGGATATGTTGATGAGTGCGACACAGGGAAAGCACTCAGCAGAATGGTTCTGTTCAGAGTTTAGACACTGGGCCGCTGAAGCATCCTGGAACGATACCGCCCTGAGGGAGTTGTTTCGCAGAGGCCTGTCCAACAGTCTACGGGACACTCTGGCATTTCATCAGCCCCCCAATACTCCGGAGGACGTCATGACTCAGGTTGTCCGCATGTACAGGAGGCTCTGTGCCAGAGGAGTGATGCGGCAAGAGTTTCCATTATACTCCAACCTGAGTGACATTGCGTCCGACCCTGAGTCCATGGAGGCTGGGGCGATCTTGTTGAAGGAAAGAGAGAGAAGACGCCATAGAGACAACCAACTATGCTTTTACTGTGGAGCCTCTGGCCATTGGAAAAAGGACTGTCCCTCCTATCCTTCAGCCAAGTCATCGGGAAATGCCTTATGTCAGGGTAATGATCGAAGAAGTTGCCCATACTACCAGGTACATTTTCCTCACTTGCTAAAATTCTTCCTTCAGGTAGATTTGGAACTTGCTGGCGGTCCTGTAGTGACCACTGCCTTTGTTGACTGCGGTTCTACTATTAACCTGATTGATGCTTGGGTGGTGACTCTTAATAAGATTGGCACAGTCGGGCTTAAAGATCCTGTTAAAATCATGGTTATTGACTCCACTCCTCTCACCCGTGATGGAATTTGCTCTATGTCTGAAGTTTTTTCGCTGAAAGTGTGTCTTACTCATGTGGAAAAATTAAGTTGTTTTGTTTGTTTTGTTCTGAATAATTTTCCTGCAGATCTGGTATTGGGGATGCCTTGACTTCAACATCACAACCCTATTACTGATTGGGTCACGGGGGAGATCATTCAGTGGGGATGTAAGGTTAACAGTTTGTGTTGTAACTTGGAACCTCTTGTCACCCCTGAAAAATCTGTGTCAGTGTCGCCTGTCGGTCTGGAGGGTATTCCGGAATACCTAAAGGACTTTAAAGATGTGTTTTCTGAAAGTGAGGCTAAGGCTCTTCAACCACATAGACCTTTTGATTGTGCCATTGATTTAGTTCCAGGAGCCAAGTTACCCAAGGCTTGTCTGTTTAATTTCTTCAGGCCAGAGCGTCAAGCCATGAAGGAGTACGTCACCGAGAGTCTCCGCAAGGGGCATATTTGGCCTTTTGTTTCACCTGTGGCAGCGGGGTTCTTTTTTGTAAAAAAAATGGTGGTTTGCGGCCGTGCCTCTACTTTCGGGAACTGAACAAGATTATGGTGAAAAACACGTACCCTCTTCCCCTGATCTATGTAACCAACTCACCGAGGCCAAATGGTTCTCTAAGCTTGATTTACAGGGGGCTTATAACTTTATAAGGGTCCAGGAAGGGGATGAATGGAAAATGGCGTTTCTAATGACTGAAGGGCTGTTTGAGTACTTGGTTATGCCCTTTGGTCTCACTAACGCTCCTGCTGTTGTTCAGAATTTCATTAATGTTATTTTCTCTGACCTAATTGGGCGTTATGTTGTTATCTACCTGGATGACATTTTGGTGTACTCGGCGGATAGTGAAACTCACTTGCACCATCTGCATATGGTTCTTATGAGGCTCAAGGAGAATCATTTGTATGCCAAATTGGAGAAATTTTAATTTTTCGTACAAGAACTGTCCTTTCTGGGTTTAATTGTGTCAGGGGAGGGATTCCGCATGTATCCTAAGAAGGTACAGAACATTACAGATTAGGTGCAGCCTCAAGACTTAAATGGCTTGCAGTGATTTTTTGGTCTTTGCTAACTTCTATAGGAAGTATACTAAGGGTTTTTTCACAGGTGGTAAAGCCTTTGACGGACCTTTACTCTCAAGGAGGCTAATGTGAAAGATTGGTCCGTGGATGCGAAAAATTGTTTCCTGTCGTTGAAAAAATGTTTTACTTCAGCTCCTGTGTTGGTACAACCCGATCCATCAAGGCCTTTTATCGTGGACGTTGAGGCTTCTGAGGTGGGTGTGGGGGCAGTTTTGTCTCAGGGTCCTTTCACCCTTAGTAATCTTAAGCTGTGCTCCTTCTTTTCTAAAAAATGTTCTTCTGCTGAGAGAAATTATGATGGCGGCAATAGGGAATTGTTGGCGGTTAAGCTGGCTTTTGAAGAATGGAAACATTTCCTGGAGGGGGCCATCCATCCCATCACAGTTATCAGTGATCATAAAAATTTGGCCTATATCGAGTCTGCCAAGAGATTGACCCCCAGACAGGCTCAGTGGGCGCTTTTGTTCTCGTTTTCATCTTACTATCACATTCCGCCTGGGATCTAAGAATATTAAGGCTGATGCTTTATCCCGAAGCATTGATTCTGTGTCCCCTCATCTGATTTACAGAGAGAAATTCTGGAGGCCCAAACTCGGGTTCCTAGTAATAAACCTTCAGGTAAATTGTTCATACCTGAACCTTTCCGTCTCAGTCTCCTGCAAGAGTTTCATGATTCTGTGTTAAGTGCTCATCCTGGGATTGCAGCTAAGCAGGGGGCAGTCGTGATGGGTTTCTGGTGGCCTTCCTAGTGGTCCAATCGGAGCCGCTACAGGACCTGAGCATGTGACCCCTGACCTCAAATGAGAGGTTGTCCCGTGGGCATGCTCAGTAGAAGAAAAGCAGGACTTTGTCCCAGGCACATCTGCTCGCCGCTGATCAGTGCTGGTAACAAAGGCTGAGTCTGGAAAGGCAGCAGTAACCAAACGCACAGTATCTGCTTGAGCCATATGCTGGGATCGAAGTCTCTGCTGAGCAGGCTCCACTGCGGTTGGAGAGGAATGGGAGACCGCAGCGGACATGGTTGGGGATTCCCCTTGTACAGCGGCAGGAACTCGACACCTAACATTACGCCCCCTCCTAAGGCCCCCATCCTTGGGCCTCGCTACGCTCGAAAGGCAGCAATGAGCGGAGGAGCCTGAATGTGCTCAACAGGTTCCCAGGACCTGTCCTCTGGGCCATGGCCCTTCCAATCCACCAGATAGAATTTTTTGCCACGTAACAAACCTTACACCCAATGATAGAATTCACTTAGTAATCGACCGTGGATGAGCCTGATGTCCTGACAGATGACTTAGAGAACCGGGACACGTGAATGAGTTTTAGTAGGGATACATGAAAGGTGTCGGCGATACCTAGGTGTGGAGGAAGAGCCAACCGGTAGACCACAGAATTGACTTGTTCCAAGACCTTGAAAGGACCTATGTAGAGAGGCACAAACTTAGTGGGCTCAACTCGCTGCCTGATGTTACGGACGGAGAGCCACAATAAGTCGCCAGGACCAAAGAGCAGAGCGCCGGTGTGCATCGGCAGAAATCCTCATTCTCTCATTGGATGGCATCCTGTGTGCAGTCCCAAATGTCACGTGCCTCCATCGCCCAGTCTGCCACCCTAGAATCGGTGGATGACACGGGCATGGGCACAGGGACACGCGGATGCTGGCCGTAGTTAAGGAGGAATGGGGTCTGCCCAGTACAGCGTTGTTCAATGCAAATTCCGCACATGATAGCAAGGATGCCCATTCATGCTGCCTGGTGGAGACAAAATGTCGCAGGTATGTGACCAGAGTCTGGTTGGCTCTCTCTACCAACCCATTTATCTCGGGATGGTACGCAGAAGAGAGATTCGGCTCAATGCTGAGTAAACGACAGAGCTCTCTCCAGAACCGAGACGCAAACTGGGGACCCCGGTCACTGACAATTTTGTCTGGCATACCGAGTAGGCAGAAAACATGTTTTGATAAACAACGCCGCCAAGACCCTTGCAGATGGTACCCATCGAAGAGGCACCAAGTGCACCATTTTGGAAAAATGATTGGTGACTACCCAGACAATGGTGCAGCTACGACACTTGGGTAAGCCCACTACGAAGTCCATCCCGACCATCTCCCAGGGCCTGTCTGCCACCGGCAGGAGGTAAAGTAATCCAGTAGGCCGTTACCGAGAAGACCGATTCTTCGCACAGGAGACACAAGCCCGAATATAGTCCCCGATGTCACGTGCCATATACGGCCACCAGTACATCCTCGCCAGAAGCGCAGATGTCATCTTGGTCCCAAAATGTCCTCCCACCCTGGACAAGTGAGCCCAAGAGAGAACCTCCGGTCGCAAATTAGGTGGAATGAATGTCTTGCTTGGGGGCAGAGACTAGCGAAACCGGAGCCACAGTTCTCTGGGTCTCTGAAGGAACAATAAGCTGAGGCTCCTCGTCCTCCAATTATACATCGGAGCGGGAGAGAACGTCAGCACGAATGTTCTTTTCCCCGCAGAGAAGATGGAGAGTAACTGAAATGGAATGAAACTGAAGCGGGAGAAGAACAGGAACCATCTAGCCTGGTGAGAATTTAGCTGATGGGCAGTCTGTAAATATACCAAATTCTTGTGGTCAGTGTAAACTTTGAAGGGAAAACAAGCCCCCTCCAGGAGGTGTCTCCACTCTGAGAAGGCCAACTTCATTGCTAGCAACTCCCTGTCCCCGATAGAATAATTCATCTCCGCCGGTGTAAAGGTCTTAGACAAAAAGAAGCAAGGATGCTTCCGACCTTGAGCATCCTTTTGGAATAGGACTGCTCCAGCACTGACGGACGAGGCATCCACCCCCTTCAGGTGTTTCACAGGAATTTTTGGAATGTTTAAAAAAAATGAACATTTAACTTTTTTCCCAAAAAAGTTACTTCAGATACAATTTGTTTTATTTTACCAAGGGTAACAGGAGAAATTGGACCACAAAAGTTATTGTGCAATTTGTACCGAGTACGCTGATACCCCATATGTGGGGGAAACCACCATTAGGGCGCATGGTAGGGCTCGGAAGGGAAGGAGCGCCATTTTGGAATGCAGACTTTGATGGAATGGTCTGCGGGCGTCACGTTGCATTTGCAGAGCCCCTGATGTACCTAAACAGTAGAAACCCCCCACAAGTGACACCATTTTGGAAAGTAGACCCCCTAAGGAACTTATCTAGATGTGTGCTGAGCACTTTGAACCTCCAAGTGTTTCACTACAGTTTATAAGACAGAGCCATGAAAAGAAAAATTCTTTTTTTCCACAAAAAATGTTTTTTAGCCCCAGTTTTGTATTTTCCCAAGGGTAACAGAAGAAAATCCACCCCAAAAGTTGTTGCCCAATTTGTCCTGAGTACACTAATACCCCATATGTGGGGGTAAACCACTGTTTAGGCGCACGACAGAGCTTGGAAGGGAAGAAGCACCGTTTTACTTTTTCAATGCAGAATTGGTTGGAATTGAGATCAGAAGCCATGTCGCATTTGGAGAGCCCCTGATGTGCCTAAACAGTAAAAACCTCCCATTTTTAAATCCAAACCCTAATACCAACCACACCCATAACCCCAACACATCCCTAACCCTAATCCCAAGCTTAACCATAACCCTAACCAAACCCCTAACCCTGACACACCCCTAACCAAAATCCCAACTCTAATCCAAACCATAAACGTAATCCAAACCCTAACCCCAACTCTAGACCCAAGACTAACTTTAGCCCTAACTCTAATGGGAAAATGGAAATAAATACTTTTTTTATTTTATTATTTTTCCCTAACTAAGGGGGTGATAAAGGGGGGTTTGATTTACGATTTATAGCATTTATAGCGTTTTTTTACAGCCAGTTTTTATGTTTGGCTGCTGTCACACGCTAAAAGATGCTTTTTATTGCAAAAAAAATAGTTTTTGCATCACCACATTTTGAGAGCTATAATTTATCCATATTTTGACCCACAGAGTCATGTGAGGTCTTGTTTTTTTTCACGATGAATTGCCATTTTTATTGGTACCATTTTCGGCACATGACATTTTTTGTTCACTTTTTATTCCAATTTTTGGGAGGCAGAATGAACAAAAACCTACAATGCAGGAATTGCTTTTTTTATAATTTTTTTTTATACCGTTCCGTGTGTGGTAAAATTGATAAGGCAGCTTTATTCTTCGTGTCAGTATGATTGCAGCGATACCTCACTTATATCTTTTTTCATGTTTTGGTACTTTTACACAATAATAACTATTTTATAGAAAAAATTATTATTTTTGCATCGTTTTATTTTGAGAGCTATAACTTTTTTTATTTTTCTGCTGATTGAGCTGTATCGTGGCTTGATTTTTGCGGGACAAGATGACATTTTCAGCAGTACCATTTTTATTTAAATCCATCATTTTGAATGCGTTTTATTGCACTTTTTGTTCGGCGGTATGATGATAAAGCATTGTTTTTTGCCTCGTTTTTTTACGGTGTTCACTAAAGGGGTTAACTAGTGGGACAGTTTTATAGAGCGGGTCGTTACGGACGCGGCAATATCAAATATGTGTACTTTTATTGTTTTTTTAGTTGCATAAATAAATTGATTTATTGGAAACATTTAGTTATTTATTTTTCTTTATTTGGGGATTTTTAAAAAAATATATTTTTATACATTCTCATTTTTTTTTTACTTTATAACATTGTCCCAGGTTGGGACATCACTATATCATGTCAGATCGCTGATCTGACACTTTGCATAGCACAGCGTCAGATCAGCAATCTGACAGGAACTTAAGGAGGCTTGCAGGCTCCTGTTCTCAGCAGGTGCTTGTAAGCCACCTCACTGAAGGACCTGGAAGGACCCCGCGGCCATCTTGGAGCCGGAGGTCTCCATGGAGACTGCCAAAACAACGCGATCGCATTGCGTTGTTCCGGTGGGAGAGCGCCTCCCTGCGCGACTGTTCTGGCATCAGAGGGGTTAAATGCCCACAATCGGCTCTGGCACCAATCGTGACAGCTGACACCCGTACGTGCTCACCGTGAGACCGCAGTGATCGTGCCTCCGTACTAGTACTGTGGCTGGCAGAAATGCAGTTCCTGTAGTGCTGTACTAGCACGGCGCACGTCGGGAAGGAGTTAATGCAAACTACCGTAATTGTACATCTCAGATAAGGTGGCGCACAGTAGATGTGCAGCAGCCGCCTGTGTTTTACAGTCGACGCTCCACAATATCGGGGATAAAGGCTATATGTTTGCATATAGCTGTAGGGTGTGCCCCTAGGGTCAATTCCCCCTGTGGACCCCAGACATCCCAGTCCGACCCTGATTTTATGACATTCTATCTTCTTCCCTGACATCTACTAATAAAACCTATACATTTTAGGCCACATACAACAAGCAGTTTCTTCCTCGGAGTCGGCAGCTGAATACGTTCCTCATAGACTCATCTTCCATAACGCTAATTCTCGTCTCATTTACCGACAGTGGAATCGGCATTAGCAATACTGCAGGAGATATTCATTACACGTGACATGAGAAATAACTACTTCATGATGAGGGCGACAGCTTCATTTTCTACTATGGCTCTAGAAACATATTTGGCCAGAGTCCATCACTGAATCCATCACCATCGGCCGTCTATATGAATGTTTCCCGTCTTCCCTGCACTGTAATCACGTTAGATCTCATGTCTGATTCACACACAGAAGTTTGAGGTTTTTATAAAAGATTTTTGTAAGAACAACAAGACAGGAGTTATATGATGCCAATGTCTCCATGTACAGTGGCTTTTTTCTCTGGATATGATTTTTGTTAGCATTTTCTTGTAGGTTTCCTGACCCTGGTATTGTCGAAGCTTCTTGGGAAAGAGGGAGATACCCCCTACTGACACTCTTACCATCCCTTACCTTTTTTCCCCCAGCGCGACCACCCGAACCCCTTCTCCCAATTAAGACAGAGACAAGAGTTTCTTTGGAATTATGTAGGCCACAGCAGCCTGTTTATTAAACAAAAACAACGGTTAACAATTAATGTAAAAGCATACATTTCAAAACTAGGGGAAGTCCTTGGAGCCCAAAAGAATCTGGTGATTTTAACCATACCGCGAACATAACTCAAACCATATTTTACTCCCAGCCGTTGTAAGCCTGGCTCGGGAGCACCAAAAACCCCGCAAGAGGGTTCACTGTTCGCGGTAAAAACATGAGATCCGACCACCCCTGCCGGAACTCCCCACCACCAATCACCAGATCCAAAACATAATAAACTTCAGAACAGAGGAGCCATATACCTATGGACCCCCCAAACCAATTTCCACCAACTCCAAGGACTCCCCCCAACCGCCACAACGAGAGGCCTTTGAAAACCTTAAAGGCCCGAGACCCCACCCGACCGAAAAGCTATGGCCTTCTCAATGCCCTCCTGTAACCCGAGAGCCCAAAAATCCATTCCTACAGCATTCAAATGCACGCCGTCCGCCAACCAATACTCCCCATTTCCAGATTCCAATTCAAAATGTCTGACCGCCGCACCCCCATTCCTAACCACAAAGGCAGACACCGCCCTGTTCACCTTTATGCGGGCCTTATCAATTTTTTGCAAAGACCGCATGTGCTTCCACCGTTTCCGCGGCACGATTTCGGACCAGACGACAGTCAATCCCGGGTACAAAACCCACAAACGTAAACAGTCCTGTTTGATGTCTCTAACCAACTCCCGAAAAGGTCGGACCCCAAGATCGTTACCCCCCACGTGCAAAACCAAAACGTCGGGAGCTCTGTCCAGTCTCACACTGTTCTGGATTTCCCGCAACACGCGATTCCAGGCCATACCCCGAAAACCGAGCCACCGGATGACTGCGACGCTTCGATCAAATCCGAGTTGCCTGCCCTCCGTCTGAACGTCGGCTCGCAGAGCTCCCCAGTGCACGTACGAGTGTCCAAGAATCCACACCAATAAACCTTGGTGACCTGGAAAACAAACACAAACTTAACAACTGTCCCCTACTGCAGCAAAACGCTCCATAAAGCCTATAAAACCCCATCGACCACCCCCTGTGGCCGCACATAACTTCTAAAGCGGTTGGAGCGCCACCTACCGATCCTACGAATGGCGGAATCCTCCAATCCCCCAATTGCCGCTTCAGTTGCGGCACCTATCCGGAAGGAGTGAGGGGCGAAACAAGCCCCATCCAACCCCACCGAGGAAATCGCCTTTTTGAAAACCGCCGTGAACTGGTATCGAGACAAGCAGGAACCATCCTGGTGACATAACAATGCCCCATCCCGCTTAGGCTGCAGGCCCCAAAAGTTGCTAAGGCAAGAGACTGGACACATAACGGACCCCGCAACTGAGCCCACCACAATTCTGCTGCCCCGCCCCTCCTGATCCGACTTTGACCTTCGCAACCATAACTCCACCTGGCCCCAGCCAACAATACGTCCCTGGCCAATAAACCCCCCGGCCCTTTTTTGTTTGGTGCCACCAACTCTCCTACTCTAAAGGCCCCAAAAAAGGCCAATGAAAAGGCCAGCCGAAATAAACAAAGCTCAAAAAACGAAGAACACAGTGATGACAATGCTTCGCCCAATTTTTCCAAAACGTTAAAAGACACCGGCCTCCTAGAATCTGTTCCTCTGGGCCGCCGCCTAAAACCTCTTACGGCCCTCTGCACCAAAAAGGACTTGGTGATATCGTCCTGACCCCGCAATTTGCAACCAAAGGCCAGGGCCGCCATGACTCTTGACACTTTTGCGGGAGACCAACCCGCTGATGCCCCCCGGCTCAACCATGACAACAGGATCCCGATCTGATCCTGGTAGCTCCACCCACCAGATTCCGCTGCTAGCAAAAACTCCCACTCCCGCCAAGTTGCCTGATAAGCCTCCCAGGTTCTGGGAGCCAACGACGCCTTAATCAATGCCTGAGCGTCCCGGACACCGCTAGCCAAAGTTCTGGAGGGCACTCCAAACCGACCATCTCCGCCTCCGGGGCCAATGACCGAAAACGATCGAACTGCAAACGAGAAAGAGAGTCAGCGATGGAGTTATGAACTCCCGGCACATGCGACGCTGTGACATGCGCGTTCAAATTCAAACACAACAGCACCAAACGCCGTAACACGCAAACCACCGGCGGCGAAGATGCAGACAAACTATTAATCGCGCAAACCACCCCCATGTTATCGCAACGAAAACGAACACGCCTGTTCCGAAAATTATCTTGCCACAAGTGCACCGCTACCAAAATAGGGAAAATCTCCAGGAGAGCAATGTTACGAACTAAACCAGTAGAAATCCAACTCGCAGGCCACTTTGCCGTGCACCATTGCCCTTGGAAATATGCTCCAAAACCCGAACCTCCGGCTGCGTCAGTGAATAATTCCAACGACTCGTTGTCAATCACGCCCGCCATAAACAACGACCTACCATTATATGACTTCAGGAACTCACTCCACACTGCCAAATCCTCCTTGTGCTCAGCTAATAACCGCACAAAATGGTGAGGAGCCTTAACTCCCGCCGTAGCGCTAGCCAACCTCCTAGAAAAAACTCGCCCCATTGGCATGACTCGACAAGCGAAATTAAGCTTACCGAGCAGAGATTGCAGGTCTCGCAAAGGCACCTTACGCAGGCGACCAGTTCGCACAACGTCTTCCCGTAGGCCTGTCAATTTGTCCTCAGGCAAACGAAACTCCCACCGCACGGTATCGATGACTATGCCTAAGAAACACAAGCACGTACTCGGGCCTTCCGTCTTACCCGGTGCCAGCGGGACCCCGAACCGCGAAGCCACCCATTCAATCGCATTCAAAATCCTTGCACAGCAATCGGACCCCGCCGGGCCGATGCACAAAAAATCGTCTAGGTAGTGTAGGACCGCATCGCAACCAGACACGTCCCGTACCACCCATTCCAAAAAGGAACTAAACGCCTCGAACAGAGCACAAGACAGCGAACAACCCATGGGCAAACATCTGTCAACAAAAAATTTTTTCTCCCAAAAACATCCAAGAAGTCTAACGCTAGACGGATGAACCGGCAACAATCGAAAAGCGGCTTCTATGTCCGTCTTTGCCAACAGGGCACCTTTTCCGCATCTCTGCACCCAAGCTACCGCTTCATCAAACGATGCGTAAACCACCGAGCACAAATCAGGATCAATGCCGTCGTTCACCGACCTACCCTTAGGATACGACAGGTGCTGGATAAGGCGAAATTTTCCCGCTTCCTTCTTAGGGACCACCCCCAGAGGGGAAACAACTAAGTCCTCAAACGGAGCATGGTCAAAAGGGCCAGCCATGCGGCCCAAAGCCACCTCCTTACGTAACTTCTCTGAAACCACCTCAGAGTGTAACAAGGCTGAATGCAGATTTTTCCTAACAACGGGAACCACAAAAGGAGGTGCTGGAATAACAAAACCTTCCGTAAAACCGGACAGTAACAGTGCCGCCTTTTCCTTATCCGGGTACCTACTTAGATAAGGGACCATCCTTTCCACCATCACCGGAGTCTCCCCCATGGGAATTACCTGGACCTGCTTTTGCCTTGCCCTTCTTAAAGCATTTTGCGGCTCCGTGGGAGGAACCACTGCAGTGGGAGCACAAATGTTTAAATCTACAATTGCTTCCAAATTTGCACTGTCCCTCATTAAATTGCCAGCAGACACCCAACTTCTGTCCTCCTGCCTGACCGGCGTTGCCTGAGGAGCTCCCTGCACCGGACTGAGATCCATGGCCGGACCCACCGGCCCCCCCTTGAAAGGGATGGCCGAACTTGTACTGCGCCATCACGCGCAACCAGAGACCAATATCTTTCTGGTCCCACCTAATAGCCGGCCGCACAGCTTTTCTCTGCCTAAACTGCTCATCGTATCTCAGCCACGCCTGACCGCCATACACCCTATGAGCCTCACTGATGGAATCCATGTAGCAAAATAGCCCCGAGCAATTCTCCGGAGCCTTCTCACCAATAACACTGGCCAAAATGGCAAAAGCTTGAAGCCAATTAGCAAAAGTCTGGGGAATCAAACGCCAACGCCGCTTTTCTTCCTCCTCCTTTTTTAAATCCTCCTTCTTCCCCTTGTCAATGTTAAATTTCTCCAAGGGGAGCAGTGAAAAAATTTCCACGTACTCATCCTTACTAATCTTTTCCCTGACCTCTTTCTTAAGATGCGCCCCCAACGGGCCCTCAAAACACACGTATACCTCGCCGTGCGCCCTATCATCTAAGTGGACCCTACACTCCTTCTCCTTCTCAGTCTGCACAGAAACCGAAACTGGCTCCGCAACCTCGGCCTGCGCTGCTGCTGCACTAACCGGACTCCGTGTTACACCAGACCAAGCACCCAAAAAACCCTGCGGAGCCACATCACGATCCAATCTAGCTAGCAGGTTCTGCACATTAACCAAAAGCTCCCGCACCCCTGCCGCTTCACCGCCGCCTGCTACCCCTGCCGCAGCTACGCCGCTAAGCGCTCCCTGACCACCACTAAACGCAGGCGCACTAGCATCATAAGAACAAGCACGAGACACAGACGCATACTCACCGGGCTGCAAGGGATCTGTGGTCCCTCCAGCCGGAGTGCTGGTATCCGGACGTCCACGAACGGCCCAATCCGCCACCGACCCGTCCAACGATGTGCCTTGGAGGTGTCCGTCAGACCCGCTGCTCCCGGACGCAGCTGGCCCGTGGGACACTGGATTCGGACTCCCCGCGATGGGGGGAGACGCCGCCTGGACCGGCGAGGGCACATCTTGCTGACCGGCGCCAGCCGCAGTCCAGGCCGCCGTAAGAGGCTGTCCGCTCCAAGGCCCTGGAGCAGGGGGACCCCCCGCCACTGTAGTAGGGGCCGACCCAGCGCCGTCCTGCCTCGGGCCGCCCGCCCCGCTTCCATCCACCGCTCCTCTGGGCCCCGCTCTCACCGCCGAGGCAGACCGCGCGGCGGAACCGGCACCGCCGCGGCCTCCCGCTGCTCTAGGCCCCAAGCGCTGCCCGGCGCGTCTTGGCTCCGCCCCCACCGCACCACGAGGTGAGGGCCTAGCAACTGCCGCTGCGCCCCCCCTGGCAGTCGGATTCCTCCCAGGCCGGGGCCTACTCGCCGCTGCTCTTACCGGCGCCCGGCCTGGAGGGTCCCGGGAGGGGCTCCTACGCCTGCGGGGGGCGCTAGGCCCAGGATCCGGCGATAGGCGCTCGGGGGGCCGTGTCCGCCGAGCCCGCCGATCAAGATGGGGGACCGCCGGCGGGGATCCGCTGCCGCCGGCGCCGCCGTCCAGCAGGTGGGCCACCTGCGCCTCCAGCCATCCGGGAGGCCGAGAGGCTGCAGCCGCCCTCAGGCTCTACAGCACAGCGTCCACACCTGACATGCTGCTGCTTTCAGTGCTGGTGAGCGGGAACTGACCGGCCCCCGCCCCCTGACACTTCCCTAACCCTCTCTTCAACTATCTCCCCCGCCCCCTATACTGTTAACCCTTTCAGCCCCACCCCCTCCTCTCCAACCCATTGTCATGCTGGCCTTCGCTTAGCCGTGGGGGGGGAGGGGGCGGCTCACTCCGGCCTGTCCTTTATATTACATGAAAAACATCCAAAAGAAATTGGGGATGGAGGTACTGTGAGAACACTATAGTGTGTGTGGGAACCAAGAATGTGTCACCGTACGGTATCAAGAATTGGGTTATGTGAGGATTTAATATCTAGTACAGGGCTGCCATCAGGGCATTGCTGCCTTGACTCCCACATCGGCCCCCTCTCTTCTGCTAACCGGGCCCCAGAGCAGGATTCTGCCTGTGCAGAAACTGAACCTGTAACATGGTGCAGGATGGAAACACATGGTGCAGGATCATGGCTCAGGATAGAGACAGATGGTGCAGGATCATTGGGCAGGATGGAAACAGTTAGGCAGATATGGAGACAGATGGGTCAGGATGAAGACATATGGTGCAGGATCATGGGGCGGGATGGAGACAGAAGGGACAGGATCATGGGGCAGGATGCGGACACGTGGTGCAGGATAATGGGCAGGATGGAGACAGATGCAACAGGGTCATGGGGCAGGATGGAGATACATGATGCAGGATCATGGGGCAGGATGGAGATACATGATGCAGGATCATGGGGCAGGATGGAGATAGGGAGGTAAAGACAGATGGGATAGGATGGATATAGATGGGGCAGGATCACGAGGCAGGATGCAGACATGTAGTGCAGGATCATGGGCAGGATGGAGACAGATGTGACAGGGTCATGGGGCAGGATGGAGATACATGGTGCAGGATCATGGGGCAGGATGGAGACACATGGTGCAGGATCATAGGGCAGGATGGAGACACATGGTGCAGGATCATGGGGCAGGATGGAGACACATGGTGCAGGATCATGGGGCAGGATGGATATGATGGAGAAAGATAGGGCAGGACCATGGGACAGATGGGGCAGAATGGAGACAGATGGGGCAGGACGGGGAGATCATATGGGGCAGGATGGGACAGATCAGTATTGTAGTATTTGGTCACTATGTGGTGGTAATATACAATCTGGCCATGGTGTGGCTGTATTTGTTCCTTGTATTTGCTATTATTGAGGTATTGTTGGTCATTTTAACCCCTTAACGACCGCCAATACACCTTTTAACGGCGGCAATTAAGGGTGTATAGCACCCCGCAGAGTCGGATTTTCTCTGGGGTCTCAGTTGCCGGGGGTAGCCGAGACCCCAGACAACATGATTCGGGTCAGTTTTTACCGACCCCCAGGTTGCGATCGCATAACCTTTTACCGGCAGCCGTAGAAAAGAAAAAAACGCGTTTTCCCATTTAATTTCTCTGTCCTCCGATGTGATCGCACATCAGAGGACAGACAAATCGGAATCCCGATCACCCCGGATACTCATCCGTCTCCCCGATGCTCCTCGTGGCTCTCGATGGGCACCACCATCGGAAAAAAATGGGCGCATGCGCTGTGCGCCCACCTGCCGGCACCCGGTAGATCTTTGGGGTCTCAGCTGCCGGGGGTAGCCGAGACCCCAAAGAACATGATCGGGGTCAGTTTTTACCGACCCCTGTTTTGCGATCGCTGGTAATTAACCGTTTACCGGCGACCGCAAAAAAAAAAAGCGGTGTGTCATTCTCTGTCCTCTGATGTGATCGCACATCAGAGGTCAGAGAAATAGGGGGATCGGGGACCCTGTTATACTTACCGATGTCCCTTGGTCCTCCTGCTTCCTCTTCTGGCCGCCAGCATCTTCTTCCAGGAATAAAATGGCGGGCGCATGCACAGTGCGCTCGTCGTGGTCTGCCTCTTGTTTTATTTTGGTCACTGTGAGATCCTATCACAGTGATCAAAATAGAAAAAAATAATAAATACCTCCCCCCCCTTTATCACCCCCTTAGTTAGGAAAAACAATTTAAAAAAGTATGTATTTCTATTTTCCAATTAGGGTTAGGGTTGGGGCTAAAGTTAGGGCTAGGGTTGGGGC
This sequence comes from Ranitomeya imitator, assembly GCF_032444005.1. Classification (NCBI taxonomy): domain Eukaryota; kingdom Metazoa; phylum Chordata; class Amphibia; order Anura; family Dendrobatidae; genus Ranitomeya; species Ranitomeya imitator. The sequence goes on along the minus strand of NC_091283.1, from coordinate 336,034,217 downwards.
TAAAGTTAGGGTTAGGGTTGGGACTAAAGTTGGGGTTAGGGTTGGGGCTAAAGTTAGGGTTAGGCCATGTTCACACGTTCCTGATTTCCCTGCTGTTTTTTCTGCACTAAAAACCGCAGCTCTTGGCAGAAAACGCAGGTGCGTTTTTTGGTGCGTTTTTGGTGTGTTTTTTTATGCGGTTTTTAGTGCGGTTTTTTATGCAGTTTTCTCTGCAGAGTCTGTGTGTTTTCTAGGAAGTTTTTTAGGGTTAAAATGGCTGAAAATACCTTAACCCTACCCCTAACCCTACCCCTACCCCTAACCCTAACCCTACCCCTAACCCTACCCCTTCTTTATTTTATTATTGTTACTACCTATGGGGGTGATAAAGGGGGGAGGTCATTTACTTTTTTTTATTTTGATCACTGTGAGGTTATCGCAGTGATCAAAATGTGCCTGGAACGAATCTGCCGGCCGGCAGATTCGGCGGGCGCACTGCGCATGCACCCGCCATTTTGGAAGATGGCGGCGCCCAGGGAGAAGACGGACGGACGGACACCGGGAGGCCCGGTAAGTATAAGGGGGGGAGATGAGGGCATGGGGGGGGGCGTCGGAGCACGGGGGGTGGCATCGGAGCATGGGGGGGTGGAATTGGGGCATGGGGGGACAGCCACACTCCGCCCACGCACTTCCTGCTGCAGCGGTTCTGCACCACAAACCGCAGAAAACCCGCAGATATTTTTTTCGTCTGCGGGTTTTACTGCGGGTTTGACCCTCACAATGGAGGTCAATGGGTGCGGAACCGCTGCAGTTCCGCACAAAGAAGTGACATGGTCCTTCTTTTTTACCGCAGCTATTCAGCGCGGCTTTTTTAGTGAATTTCCGCAATGTGGGCTGTTGTGAATTCTGTGGCCAAGCTCCCTCCTGTGGTCGGTAGTGGTACTTCGGCTGGTTCTGTCTATGAGCTTCCTTTGGTGGATGAGAGTGGTACTGCAGCTTCTGAGTTTCCTTCCTCAGGTGAGAGGTTAAGTCGTTAGGTGCTGCTCTATTTGACTCCACCTGGTGCTTTGATCCTGGCCTCCAGTCAATGTTCTAGTATTGGTCTTGCTTTCTCCTGGATCGTTCCTGTGGCCTGTCTATCCTGCATAAGCTAAGTTTTGCTTGTGTTATTTTTTGTTTGCTATTTTTTCTGTCCAGCTTGCTATATAAATTCCTATGCCTGCTGGTCTGAATGAGTCTATGTCTTTGGCCATTCAGATCGGTCGACGCTTGCGTGAGCGTAAATCTGTGCACCATTTGGCGGTATTATCTGAGCATAAACCTGAGCCTATGCAGTGCGATAGGACTTTGACCAGAGCTGAAAGGCAAGAACACAGACGTCAGAATGGGCTGTGTTTCTACTGTGGTGATTCCACTCAAGCTATCTCCGATTGTCCTAAGCGCACTAAGTGGTTCGCTAGGTCTGCCACCATTGGTACGGTACAGTCGAAATTTCTTTTGTCCGTTACTTTGATCTGCTCTTTGTCTTCCTATTCTGTCATGGCATTTCTGGATTCAAGCGCTGCCCTGAATTTGATGGACTTGGAGTATGCTAGGCGCTGTGGGTTTGTCTTGGAGCCCTTGCAGTGTCCTATTCCATTGAGAGGAATTGATGCTACGCCTTTGGCCAAGAATAAGCCTCAGTATTGGACCCAGCTGACCATGTGCATGGCTCCTGCGCACCAGGAGGATATTCGCTTTCTGGTGTTGCATAATCTGCATGATGTGGTCGTGTTGGGGTTGCCATGGCTACAAGTCCATAACCCAGTATTAGATTGGAAATCTATGTCTGTGTCCAGCTGGGGTTGTCAGGGGGTACATGGTGATGTTCCATCTCTGTCTATTTCATCATCCACCCCTTCTGAGGTCCCAGAGTTCTTGTCTGATTACCGGAATGTATTCGATGAGCCCAAGTCCAATGCCCTACCTCCGCATAGGGATTGTGATTGTGCTATCGATTTGATTCCTGGTAGTAAGTTTCCTAAGGGTCGACTGTTTAATTTATCTGTACCTGAGCACGCCGCTATGCGGAGTTACGTAAAGGAGTCCTTGGAGAAGGGTCATATTCGCCCGTCATCGTCGCCATTGGGAGCGGGGTTCTTTTTTGTGGCCAAGAAGGATGGTTCGCTGAGACCTTGTATTGATTACCGCCTTCTAAACAAAATTACGGTCAAATTTCAGTACCCCTTGCCGCTGCTGTCTGATTTGTTTGCTCGGATTAAGGGGGCTAGTTGGTTCACCAAGATAGATCTTCGTGGTGCATATAATCTTGTGCGTATTAAACGGGGCGATGAATGGAAAACAGCATTTAATACGCCCGAAGGCCATTTTGAGTACCTGGTTATGCCATTCGGGCTTTCTAATGCTCCATCAGTGTTTCAGTCCTTTATGCATGACATCTTCCGAGAGTACCTGGATAAATTCCTGATTGTATACTTGGATGATATTTTGGTCTTCTCGGATGATTGGGAGTCTCATGTGAAGCAGGTCAGAATGGTGTTCCAGGTCCTGCGTGCGAATTCTTTGTTTGTGAAGGGGTCAAAGTGTCTCTTTGGTGTTCAGAAGGTTTCATTTTTGGGGTTCATTTTTTCTCCTTCTACTATCGAGATGGACCCTGTTAAAGTTCAGGCCATTTATGATTGGACTCAGCCAACATCTCTGAAGAGTCTGCAGAAGTTCCTGGGCTTTGCTAATTTTTATCGTCGCTTCATCAATAATTTTTCTAGTATTGCTAAACCGTTGACTGATTTAACCAAGAAGGGTGCTGATGTGGTCAATTGGTCTTCTGCTGCTGTGGAAGCTTTTCAGGAGTTGAAGCGTCGTTTTTCTTCTGCCCCTCTGTTGTGCCAACCAGATGTTTCGCTTCCGTTCCAGGTCGAGGTTGATGCTTCTGAAATTGGAGCAGGGGCGGTTTTGTCGCAGAGAAGTTCTGATTGCTCGGTGATGAAACCATGCGCCTTCTTTTCCAGGAAGTTTTCGCCTGCTGAGCGAAATTATGATGTTGGCAATCGAGAGTTGCTAGCCATGAAGTGGGCATTCGAGGAGTGGCGTCATTGGCTTGAAGGAGCTAAGCATCGTGTGGTGGTCTTGACTGATCACAAGAACTTGACTTATCTCGAGTCTGCAAAACGGTTGAATCCTAGACAGGCTCGTTGGTCGCTGTTTTTCTCCCGTTTTGACTTTGTGGTTTCGTACCTTCCGGGCTCTAAAAATGTGAAGGCGGATGCCCTGTCTAGGAGTTTTGTGCACGATTCTCCGGGTTTGCCTGAGCCGGCGGGTATTCTCAAAGAGGGGGTAATATTGTCTGCCATCTCCCCTGATTTGCGGCGGGTGCTGCAAAAATTTCAGGCTAATAGACCTGACCGTTGCCCAGCGGAGAAACTGTTTGTCCCTGATAGGTGGACGAATAAAGTTATCTCTGAGGTTCATTGTTCGGTGTTGGCTGGTCATCCTGGAATCTTTGGTACCAGAGAGTTAGTGGCTAGATCCTTTTGGTGGCCGTCTCTGTCGCGGGATGTGCGTTCTTTTGTGCAGTCCTGTGGGATTTGTGCTCGGGCTAAGCCCTGCTGTTCTCATGCCAGTGGGTTGCTTTTGCCCTTGCCGGTCCCGAAGAGGCCTTGGACACATATCTCTATGGATTTTATTTCGGATCTCCCCGTCTCTCAAAGAATGTCGGTCATTTGGGTGGTTTGTGATCGCTTCTCTAAGATGGTCCATTTGGTGCCCTTGTCTAAATTGCCTTCCTCCTCTGATTTGGTGCCATTGTTTTTCCAGCATGTGGTTCGTTTACATGGCATTCCAGAGAACATCGTTTCTGACAGAGGTTCCCAGTTTGTTTCGAGGTTTTGGCGAGCCTTTTGTGCTAGGATGGGCATTGATTTGTCTTTTTCCTCGGCTTTCCATCCTCAGACAAATGGCCAGACTGAACGAACCAATCAGACCTTGGAAACATATCTGAGATGTTTTGTTTCTGCTGATCAGGATGATTGGGTGTCCTTTTTGCCTTTGGCTGAGTTCGCCCTTAATAATCGGGCCAGCTCGGCTACTTTGGTTTCGCCGTTTTTCTGCAATTCTGGGTTCCACCCTCGTTTCTCTTCAGGGCAGGTTGAGTCTTCGGACTGTCCTGGTGTGGATACTGTGGTGGATAGGTTGCAGCAGATTTGGACTCATGTAGTGGACAATTTGACTTTGTCCCAGGAGAAGGCTCAACGTTTCGCTAACCGCAGGCGCTGTGTGGGTCCCCGACTTCGTGTTGGGGATTTAGTTTGGTTGTCATCTCGTCATATTCCTATGAAGGTTTCCTCTCCTAAGTTTAAGCCTCGTTTCATTAGTCCGTATAGGATTTCTGAGGTTCTTAATCATATGTCTTTTCGTTTGATTCTTCCTGCTTCTTTTTCCATCCATAACGTGTTCCATAAGTCATTGTTGCGGAGATACGTGGCACCTGTGGCTCCATCTATTGATCCTCCTGCTCCGGTTTTGGTTGAAGGGGAGTTGGAGTATATAGTGGAGAAGATTTTGGATTCTCGTGTTTCGAGACGGAAACTCCAGTATCTGGTTAAGTGGCAAGGTTATGGTCAGGAAGATAATTCCTGGGTCTTTGCCTCTGATGTCCATGCTGCCGATCTGGTTCGTGCCTTTCATGTGGCTCATCCTGGTCGGCCTGGGGGCTCTGGTGAGGGTTCGGTGACCCCTCCTCAAGGGGGGGTACTGTTGTGAATTCTGTGGCCAAGCTCCCTCCTGTGGTCGTGAGTGGTACTTCGGCTGGTTCTGTCTATGAGCTTCCTTTGGTGGATGAGAGTGGTACTGCGGCTTCTGAGTTTCCTTCCTCAGGTGAGAGGTTAAGTCGTTAGGTGCTGCTCTATTTGACTCCACCTGGTGCTTTGATCCTGGCCTCCAGTCAATGTTCTAGTATTGGTCTTGCTTTCTCCTGGATCGTTCCTGTGGCCTGTCTATCCTGCATAAGCTAAGTTTTGCTTGTGTTATTTTTTGTTTGCTATTTTTTCTGTCCAGCTTGCTATATTGGTTTTTCTTGCTTGCTGGAAGCTCTGGGACGCACCGTTAGTCGGTGCGGAGGGTCTTTTTGCCCCCTCTGCATGGTTGTTTGTAGGGTTTTGTGTTGACCGCAAAGCAATCTTTCCTATCTTCGGTCTGTTCAGTAAGTTGGGCCTCACTTTGCTAAATCTATTTCATCTCTGCGTTTGTATTTTCATCTCAACTCACAGTCATTATATGTGGGGGGCTGCCTTTTCCTTTGGGGTATTTCTCTGAGGCAAGCTAGGCTTATTTTTCTTTCTTGGGGCTAGCTAGTTTCTCAGGCTGTGCTCGAGGTGCATAGGTCTGGTCAGGAGCGCTCCACGGCTACCTCTAGTGTGGTTGGATAGGATTAGGGATTGCGGTCAGCAGAGTTCCCACGTCTCAGAGCTCGTCCTATGTTTTTGGGTAATTGTCAGGTCACTTTGTGTGCTCTGAACTTCAAGGTCCATTGTGGTTCTGAATTACCTGTTCATAACAGTGGGCACAGCGGTTCCTGTTTTCCATAGGGTACATTGTACTGTACCCTGCATGGAAAACAGCTGCGGACCCGCAGCGGCAAAATCGCAGCGGTTCCGCAGTAAAAAACGCATTGTGTGAACATGGCCTTAGGGTTGATGCTAAAGTTAGGGTTAGGTTTGGAGCTAAATTTAGGGTTAGGACTAAAATTAGGGTTAGATTTGGGATTAGGGTTAGGGTTGGGATTAGGGTTTGGGTTGGTATTAGGGTTGGCATTAGGGTTAGGGTTGGCATTAGGGTTATGTTTGGGATTAGGGTTAGGTTTGGGATTGGGGTTAGGGTTGGCATTAGGGTTACATTTGGGATTAGGGTTAGGTTTGGGATTAGGGTTAGGGGTGTATTGGGATTAGGGTTGGGATTAGGGTTAGGTTTGGGCTGAGATTATGATTAGGGGTGTGTTGGGCTTAGGGATTTGATTATGGTTAGGATTAGGGTTAGGGGTGTTTTGGCATTAGGGTTGTGATTAGGGTTATGGTTAGGGTTGGGATTAGGGTTAGGGGTGTTTTGGGGTTAGGGTTTTGATTAGGGTTATAGATTTGGTTGGAATTAGGGTTAGGGGTGTGTTGGGGTTAGGGTTGGAGTTAGAATTGGAGGGTTTCCACTGTTTAGGTACATCAGGGGGTCTCCAAACGCGACAGCCAATTTTGCGCTCAAAAATATGGGGTATCAGCATACTCAGGACTAATTGGACAACAAGTTTTGGGGTCCAGTTTCTCCTGTTAACCTTGCAAAAATAAAAAAAAAATTGGGGCCTAAAAAATCATTTTTGTGGAAAAAAATGATTTTTTATTTTCACGGCTCTGCGTCAAACTTCTGTGAAGCACTTTGGCATTCAAAGTTCTCACCACACATCTAGATAAGTTAAATGGGGGGTGTAGTTTCCAAAATAGGGTCACTTGTGGGGGGTTTCTACTGTTTAGGTACATCAGGGGCTCTGAAAATGCAACATGAAACCCGCAGACCATTCCATCAAAGTCTGCATTTTAAAACGTCACTACTTCCCTTCCGAGCCCTGATGTGTGCCCAAACAGTGGTCCCCCCCACATATGGAGTATCAGTGTACTCAGGACAAATTGGCAACAAATTTTGGAGTCCAATTTCTCCTGTTACCCTTGAGAAAATAAAAAACTGCGAGCTAAAAAATCATTTTTGAGAAAAAAAAAAAAGGATTTTTTATTTTACACGGCTCTACGTTATAAATTTCTATGAAGCACTTGGGGGGTCAAAGTGCTCAACACACATCTAGATAAGTTCCGTAATGGGTCTAGTTTCCAAAATGAGGTCACTTGTGGGGGGTTTCCACTGTTTAGTCACATCAGGGGCTCTCCAAACGCGCCACTTGGCGTCCGATCTCAATTTCAGCCAATTCTGCATTGAAAAAGTACTCAGTGCAAATTGCACAACAACTATTGCAGTCTAATTTCTCCTGTTATCCTTGTGAAAATAAAAATTTAGGGGCGAAAACATCATTTCTGTAGAAAAAATGTGATTTTTTATTTTCACGGCTCTACGTTATAAACTTCTGTGAAGCACTTGGGGCTTCAAAGTGCTCACCCCACATCTAGATAAGTTCCTTAAGGGGTCTAGATTCCAAAATTGGGTCACTTGTGGGGGGTTTCCACTGTTTAGGCATATCAGGGGCTCTCCAAAGGCGACATGGCGTCCGATCTCAATTCCAGGCAATTCTGCATTAAAAAAGTCAAACGCTGCTCCTTCTCTTCCAAGCCCTACCGTGCGCCCAAACAGTGGTTTACCCCCACATATATGGTATCGGCGTATTCAGGAGAAATTGCAAATTTTGTCGTTCATTTTCTCTTTTTACACTTGTGAAAATAAAAAAGATTGGTTCTGAAGTAAAATGTTTGCCAAAAAAGATAAATGTAAATTTTTTCCTTCCACATTGTTTCAGTTCCTGTGAAGCACGTAAAGGGTTAATAAACTTCTTGAATGTGGTTTTGAGTACCTTGAGGGGTGTAGTTTTTAGAATGGTGTCAAGTTTGGGTATTTTCTGTCATGTACACCCCTCAAAGTGACTTTAAATGTGAGGTGGTCCCTAAAAAAAATGGCTTTGTAAATTTTGTTGTAAAAATGAGAAATTGCTGGTCAACTTTTAACCCTTACAACTTCCTAACAAAAAAATGTTGTTTCCAAAATTGTGCTGATGTAAAGTAGACATGTGGGAAATGTTATTTATTAACTATTTTGTGTGACATATCTCTCTGATTTAAGGGCATAAAAATTCAAAGTTTGAAAATTGCAAAATTTTAAAAATTTTCGCGACATTTCCATTTTTTTTCATAAATAATCTCAAGTCATATAAAAAAAATGTTACCACTACCATGAAGTACAATATGTCACGAAAAAACAATCTCAGAATCAGCGGGATCCGTTAAAGCGTTCCAGGGTTATAACCTCATAAAGTGACACTGGTCAGAAATGTAAAAATTGGCTCTGTCATTAAGTACCAAATTGGCTCTGTTACTAAGGGGTTAAACATTTAAAAATAAAAATATACCTAAATTGTGTTGGATATTTTAACAAATTATTAATAGGTTAGAGTAGAGTAGTGGTCGGCCAAAAGATTCTACCTTGTCGTGGTTGCGGATTAGAAAACAAAAAAACAAAAGCTGCCGGCTATATGTGTGATCTGGTGATGGGAACTGTTAATGTGTGATTGGTGAAAACATGGTGCAGAAATGGACTTTTTCCAAGAGAGGGCGATGAAACTGTGGACAGTTCGAGGGGTGGAAGCGGGGCTGGGGTGGAGCCTGGGCGGAGTCTCAAGGAGGCCTCAAAAATGTTGCCAGTATGGGGCCCCGAAATTCCTAGTGGCAGCCCTGAACTAGTGGTTTGGGTGGTAGCATATTGTATGGGGCATCTTGTAATATCATAATGTGTGTGGAGGATAATGGGGGAATATTGTACTGTGTGTGGGGGCCAAGAAAGGGGCACTATACTATGAGAGTAACATGTTTCAGTCACAAACCCCCTAAATATCACATTTTATAACACCCCCACAATCTGTGACTCTTCAGGGTAAATCGCTCTCTCCCCATTGGATTAGAGCTGATACTATGAAGCTAAAGTGACTAAACAGACTTTCTGTCACCTCCATAAAGGGGCACTTTTCCGTGTTTGTCAGAACTGTCCGAGGATTATTAGAGGTGATAGTTTCCCCCCAATTAGAAGGGACACCTGTGGATATTGGGGTCTTTACCTGCTACAGTTCTGGTGTGGAGCCTCCACCCGCAGAGCCGCACTCCACATAGAGAATAATGGAGCCTCCAGCACCGACCTCCACCCGCAGTTTCGCACTCTTCATATATGGCCACACTCTGTGCGCACAGGACCTGTGATGAGGTCACAGGAGGGGAGGAGTCAGGGGTCACATGATCAGGGGCCTCAGGGTATGCAGGACTGGTTGTCATGGTGCTGGATGAGGGGAAGTTTATGTGTGGGGTCAAGAGGGGTTTACAGTGTGGATGTAGCAGAGCCGTGTGTACTAGCTGTGCAGAGCCTTGTGTGTACTTAGTGGAGCCATCTGTGTATGAGGTGTATGGAGCAGAGCAGCGTGTGTACATAGTGGAGTCCTGTGTGTGTGCGAGGTTTGCGGAGCCATGTGTGTAGTTTGTGGAGCTGTGTGGGTATGAGGTGTACGGAGTGGAGCCGTGTGTGTACGGAGTGGAGCCACATGTGTACAAGGTGTATGGAGCAGAGTTGTGTGTGTACGAGGAGTACGGAGCGGAGCCGTGTGTGTACAGAGCGGAGCCGTGTGTGAGATGTATACGGAACAGAGCCCTGTGTGTACGAGGTGTACAGAGCGGAGCCATGTGTGTACGGTGGGAGCTTTGTTCCACCATGTTTTAGCTCGTTTAATATGTAGATTTTGTATAAAACAATGATTGGATCCATCTGAATATTCCATGTTTTGTTCTCCAATATTTCCTCTCTATTATTCCCATCTGTGTATTATCATCTTGTGTCTTTTTCCTTCTCCCTAATATTATACTCTGCTCCGCACATGGCGTCTTGCTAAAGACCATCGATTACAAAGCCCAGGAACGGTCTTGGCTCGGACAAATAAATCCAGTTTCCATTAACGAAGCACCAACAACTTTTTAAAGAACTCAAAATATGGTGGAACAGAGCTTTCCTGAAAATTATCTCCCCAAACAATGAATACTGAGACGATGGCGGATACGTGTGAGAATTTATTTTCTTATTGAGGACCAGGAGATCATCAATAACTGGGAAAGGATTTGCAATAACAGCTCAAAGAAATTCATGGAACTTCTCATTGAGTTTAATAGCAAGACAGTAATAATTATAAGGGATAACTGAGGAGTCTTTTTGCGAGGAAAAAGACCCCTACAGGACACAGTTTAAGTGGTAAACTCTATATTATATCACACGGTGATTCAAACAGGTGCAGGGAAAAACTCAAGTCGAAAATACTTGGTATAAATATTAAATGCAGCTTAAGGCTATGTGCACGTAGGAAATGTGGTGCAGAATTTTCTGCACAAAATCCGCATTTCCTGGCAGAATCCGCAGCTGCGGATTTGCCGTGGAATTGATGCGGATTTTGTGCGGATTTTCTGTAGCTTTTGCCACTGCGGATTTCTATCATGGAGGGGTGCAGAAACGCTGCAAATAAGCACAAAAGAAGTGACATGCACTTGTTTTAAATTCACAGCAATTCCGCACTGATTTTACCGCATGATCTGCACAACTTTTTTTTCTACTCATTGATTTACATTGTACTGTAAATCACAGTGCGGATCTGCAGTCTTTCTGCGCGGAAAAATCCGCTGCGGATACGCACAAAATCCGCATCGTGTGCAGATAGCCTACAGTCTGTAGGAAACTTCAGGGTGAAACTTGACACGAGTAAGTCCTTGTTTATTCCGTAGACAGATAAATATACTTATAAGCCAGTTCAAATAATGTCTTAACTCATTCAGGGAGGCCTGGGTATGAATCTCAGGTATTTGCAGAGCAGCAGCCGCACAGGTTGCACCAATGGTATGTCCGCCCATGAGCAACAGCTTACATGTCCAACAAATGCAGATGGGAGCAACACAAGCAGCCAGAAGCAGGAGGAATACTTGAAACCGGTGAATTCAGCAGAAACTCAGAGAGCAGAGTAGCAGGATCTCCACAAAGGTTCACAGGAGCAGGTAGAAAGCCAAGAAGCCACCAGGGTCAGGAGCTGGACATAGGCAGAATATACTAGCACAGGCTAAAGGCTGAGGTGGAGTTATAAAGCAGGAAGACATGGGGCACATGGGACAAAAGACACCATCTTGAAAGAGGGCAGGAGTGCCCAAAAGGTAATCAAAAAATGTTCAGAGCCCTGACATTACTCCCTCATTAGAAGCAGCCTCAGGATGATCCTGGACCAGGTTTCTCAGGGAATCCCTGAAGAAAACAAGAAATCTTCTGTTGTGCATTGATGTTTTCCACATGTTCCCAAGAGTCTTCCTCAGGGATATACCCCTGCCATCTTATCAGATATTGGAGCCAATTCCTGCGAATCATAGAATCAATAATTTCTTCCAACGCAAATTGTTCTTGCCTATCACCACAGGCTGCGGAGGTGGCACAACCCGTCCCTAGAAGGTGTTAGGAGATACAGAATTTAGTAAGGAAATATGGAAAACTGGGTGTACCTTCATAGTCCTAGGCAGCTTCAGACAGCAGGCCACAGAGCTCACAATACCATTGATCTTGAAAGGGCCGATGAATTTCTGTCCAAGTTTCTGTGAAAGAACGTTCAATTTCAGATTTTTAGTGGATAACCACACGGAAACTCCTACCTTGAACATAGGTGCCCGGTTTACGGAATCTATCAGCCGATCTCTGGTAACATTCCTAAGCTGTGGTCAAAGATTTCTTCAGAACATCCAGATTTTGCATCATCGTTGTCAGCCTTTCCTCTACAGCCGGAACCGGAGCATTAATTGAAGACCTAGGTAAGAAAGTATGATGGTAACCCAGATTGGCAAAGAAAGGTGTGAATTTAGTGGAGGCACTCTGAGAATTGTTATATGAGAATTCAGCTAACGGCAGTAACTCCAGCCAATCTGTTATGATCCGGTGACCTTGGAGCAGCATGAGAACTTTCACTGGAGAAGGTGGCCACTATACTGACCGCAATCCTGAACTTAACACCGCTACTAGAAGTAGCCGTGGAGTGTACCTAACACACCTAGACACCTCGTCACAGCCGGAGGACTAAATTCCCCTAAAGATGGAAATAGGAATACTATCTTGCCTCAGAGCAGATCCCCAAAGGATAGACAGCCCCCCACAAATATTGGCGGTGAGTCGGAGAGGAAAAAACATACACAGGCAGAAAAACAGGATTTAGCACAGGAGGCCACTCTAGCTAGATAGGACAGAGTTCTGTGCGGTCAGTATTAAAACCCTTCAAAAATATCCACAGCAGAATATACAAAAACTTCCTACATCTAACTAAAGATGTAGGAGCGTATATCTGCAACTCCAGTGAATCCTACAATCAGAGCAGGAATACAAACAAAAACAAGCACACAGCAGTGTGCCACAGAAACAAAAACCAAACACTTATCTTTGCTGAATTTGGCAGCAAGCAGGAGAAGCCAGAAAGTGATCCAACATTTCACAAGGAACATTGACAACTGGCAAGGGCTAATGAATCCTGCACACCTAAGTATCCCAGTCAGAATTGTAATCAGCAGATACACCTGGCCAGGACTGCGACTCAGAGACAACTGCATTCCCACCTACAACCACTGGAGGGAACCCAAGAGCAGAATTCACAACAGTACCCCCCCCCCCTTGAGGATGGGTCACCGAACCCTCACCAGGGCCCCCAGGACGATCAGGACGAGCCAGATGAAAGGCACGGACCAAATCAGCAGCATGGACATCAGAGGCAAAAACCCAAGAATTATCCTCCTGGCCATAACCCTTCCATTTGACCAGGTACTGAAGCTTCCGCCTCGAAAAACGGGAATCCAAAATCTTCTCAACAACATATTCCAACTCCCCATCAACCAACACAGGGGCCGGAGGATCAACAGAGGGAACAACGGGCTCCACATATTTCCGCAACAAAGATCTATGGAAGACATTATGGATAGCAAAAGAGGCCGGAAGCGCCAGTCGAAAAGACACCGGATTAATAATCTCAGAAATCCTATAAGGACCAATAAACCGAGGCTTAAACTTGGGAGAAGAAACCTTCATAGGAACATGACGGGAAGACAACCAGACCAGATCCCCAACGCGAAGCCGGGACCCAACACACCGACGACGATTAGCAAAACGTTGAGCCTCCTCTTGAGACAACACCAACTTGTCCACCACATGAGCCCAAATCTGCTGCAACCTGTCCACCACAGAATCCACACCAGGACAGTCAGAAGGCTCAACCTGCCCAGAAGAAAAACGAGAATGAAAACCAAAATTACAAAAGAAAGGCGAAACCAAGGTAGCAGAACTAGCCCGATTATTAAGGGCAAACTCGGCCAATGGCAAGAAAGCCACCCAATCATCCTGATCAGCAGACACAAAGCATCTCAAGTCTCTAAGTCTCCAAGGTCTGATTAGTTCGCTCAGTCTGGCCATTTGTCTGAGGATGAAATGCAGAAGAAAAAGACAAATCAATGCCCAGCCTAGCACAAAAGGCCCGCCAAAACCTAGAAACAAACTGGGAACCTCTGTCGGACACAATATTCTCCAGAATACCATGCAAACGAACCACATGCTGAAAAAACAATGGAACCAAATCTGAAGAGGAAGGCAATTTAGGCAAAGACACCAAATGAACCATCTTAGAGAACCGGTTACAAACAACCCAGATAACAGACATCTTCTGGGAGACCGGGAGATCAGAAATAAAATCCATCGAAATATGCGTCCAGGGCCTCTCAGGGACTGGCAATGGCAAAAGCAACCCACTAGCACGGGAACAACAAGGCTTGGCCCGCGCACAAGTCCCACAGGACTGCACAAAAGAACGCACATCACACGACAATGAAGGCCACCAAAAGGACCTACCAACCAAATCTCTGGTACCAAAAATGCCAGGATGACCAGCCAACACGGAACAGTGAACCTCAGGAATCACTCTACTAGTCCATCTGTCAGGAACAAACAGTTTCCCCACAGGACAGCGGTCAGGTTTGTCAGCTTGAAATTCCTGAAGAACCTGTCGTAAATCAGGGGAAATGACAGAAAGGACCACCCCCTCTTTCAGAATACCGACCGGCTCTAAGACCTCAGGAGAATCAGGCAAAAAACTCCTAGAGAGGGCATCAGCCTTAATATTCCTAGAACCCGGAAGGTACGAGACCACGAAATCAAAACGGGAAAAAAACAAGGACCATCGAGCCTGTCTAGGATTCAGCCGTTTAGCAGACTCGAGGTAAATCAAATTCTTATGATCTGTCAAGACCACAATACGGTGCTTAGCTCCCTCAAGCCAATGTCGCCACTCCTCAAACGCCCACTTCATAGCCAACAACTCCCGATTGCCGACATCATAACTGCGTTCAGCAGGCGAAAACTTACGGGAAAAGAAGGCACACGGTTTCATTAAGGAACCAACAGGATCCCTCTGAGACAAAACGGCCCCTGCCCCAATCTCAGAAGCATCAACCTCAACCTGAAACGGAAGAGAAACATCCAGTTGGCGCAACACTGGAGCAGAAGTAAATCGACGTTTAAGCTCCTGAAAGGCAGAGACAGCCGCAGAGGACCAATTCGCCACATCAGCGCCTTTCTTCGTCAAATCGGTCAAGGGTTTAACCACGCTGGAAAGATTAGCAATGAAACGGCGATAAAAATTTGCAAAACCCAAAAATTTCTGAAGGCTCTTCACGGATGTGGGCTGAATCCAATCATGAATGGCCTGAACCTTAACCGGATCCATCTCTACAGACGAGGGAGAAAAAATAAAGCCCAAAAAAGAAACCTTCTGCACCCCAAAGAGACACTTAGACCCTTTCACAAACCATTGTCACGGAGGATCTGAAATACCATCCTGACCTGTTGCACATGAGACTCCCAATCATCGGAAAAAATCAAAATATCGTCCAAATATACAATCAAGAATTTATCAAGATAAGGCCGGAAGATATCATGCACGAAGGACTGAAAAACAGATGGAGCATTAGAGAGTCCGAATGGCATCACAAGGTATTCAAAATGGCCTTCGGGCGTGTTAAACGCAGTTTTCCATTCATCACCCTGCTTAATACGAACAAGATTATATGCCCCTCGAATGTCAATCTTCGTAAACCAACTAGCTCCCTTAATCTTAGCAAACAAATCGGAAAGCAAAGGTAAAGGGTATTGAAACTTGACCGTGATTTTATTCAAGAGGCGATAATCTATACAGGGTCTCAAGGAACCATCTTTTTTAGCAACAAAAAAGAACTCCGCTCCCAACGGTGAAGAAGATGGTCGAATATGCAATTTCTCCAAAGACTCCTTAATATAGCTCCGCATGGCGGTATGTTCAGGCACAGACAGGTTGAAAAGTCGACCCTTAGGAAACTTACAGCCTGGAATCAAGTCAATAGCACAATCGCAGTCCCTGTGCGGTGGAAGGAAACTGGACTTGGGCTCATCGAATACATCCTGAAAATCAGACAAAAACTCTGGAATTTCAGAAGAGGAGATTGACATCAAAGGAACATCATTATGAACCCCCTGACAACCCCAACTAGTCACAGACATGGACTTCCAATCCAACACAGGATTATGTACCTGCAACCACGGAAAACCCAGCACAATAGCATCATGCAAGTTATGCAACACCAGAAATCGACAATCTTCCTGATGGGCTGGCGCCATGCGCATGGTCACCTGTGTCCAAAACTGGGGCTTATTTTTAGCCAAGGGTGTAGCACCAATGCCCCTTAAAGGAATAAGGTTCTGCAAAGGCTGCAAGGGAAAACCACAAAGCTTGGCAAACTCAAAGTCCATTAAATTCAAGGCGGCGCCTGAATCCACAAACGCCATGACAGAAAATGATGACAATGAGCAGATCAAGGACACAGATAACACAAATTTAGGTTGTACAGTACTGATGGTAATTGAACTGGCGATCCTCTTTGTCCGCTTAGGGCAGACAGAAATGACATGAGAAGCGTCGCCACAATAATAACACAACCTATTTTGATGTCTGAAACCTTGTCGTTCCGTTCTAGACAGAATTCTATCACACTGCATAGGCTCAGGAATTTGCTCTGAGGATAACGCCACAGCGCGCGCAGTTCTGCGCTCCCGCAAGCGTCGGTCAATCTGAATGGCCAGAGACATAGAATCACTCAGACCTGAAGGCGTGGGAAACCCCACCATAACATTTTTAACAGATTCAAAAAGCCCCCTTCCGAAAATGTCCGCCAAAGCATCATTATTCCATTTAGTCAACACAGACCATTTTCTGAATTTCTGACAATACAATTCTGCCGCCTCTTGACCCTGAGACAGGGCCAACAAGGTTTTCTTAGCTTGATCCACAGAATTAGGTTCATCATATAATAATCCCAAAGCATGAAAAAAGGAGTCAATATTAAGCAAAGCCGGATTCCCAGATTCCAGGGAAAACGCCCAATCCTGCGGGTCGCCACGCAGCAGGGAGATTACGATTTTTACCTGCTGAATGGAATCACCAGATGATCGAGGTCTCAGAGCAAAAAAACAGTTTACAGTTGTTTTTAAAACTCAAAAATTTAGACCTGTCACCAGAAAACAAATCAGGAGTAGGAATCTTCGGTTCTAAAGCAGGAGTCTGAACAATATTATTATTATTATTATTATTATTATACATTTTTATAGCGCCATTTATTCCATGGCGCTTTACATGTGAATACGGGGCAAATATAGACAAATACATTAAACATGAGCAGATAACAAGGCACACGAGTACATAAGGAGGGAGGACCCTGCCCGCGAGGGCTCACAGTCTGCAGGGGGTGGGTGAGGATACACTAGGAGAGGGAAGAGCTGGCTGTGCGGCTGTTCAGTAGGTTGAGGATCACTGCAGGCTGTAGGCTTGTCGGAAGAGATGAGTCTTCAGGTTCTTTTTGAAGGTTTCTATGGTAGGCGCAAGTCTGATGTGTTGGGGTAGAGAGTTCCAGAGTATGGGGGAAGCACGGGAGAAGTCTTGGATGCGGTTATGGGAAGAAGAGATGAGAGGGGAGTAGAGAAGGAGGTCTTGGGAGGACCGGAGGTCGCGTGTAGGTAGGTACCGGGAGACCATGTCACAGATGTATGGAGGAGACAGGTTGTGGATGGCTTTGTATGTCAGTGTGAGGGTTTTGAACTGGAGTCTCTGGGCGATAGGAAGCCAGTGAAGGGCTTGACACAGGGGAGAGGCTGGGGAATAGCGGGGGGACAGGTGGATTAGTCGGGCAGCAGAGTGTAGGATGGATTGGAGTGGTGCCAGAGTGCTAGAGGGGAGTCCAGAGAGTAGGAGGTTGCAGTAGTCGAGGCGGGAGATGATAAGGGCATGCACTAGCGTTTTTGCAGTGTTGCGGTCAAGGAAAGCACGGATCCGGGAAATATTTTTGAGTTTGAGACGACAGGAGGAGGCAAGGGCTTGGATATGTGGCTTGAAAGAGAGGGCAGAGTCGAGGATCACCCCGAGGCACCGGGCGTGTGGGACTGGGGATAGTGAGCAGCCATTGACATTGATGGATAGGTCTGGTGGAGGGGTAGAGTGAGATGGGGGAAAGATGATGAATTCTGTTTTGTCCATGTTCAGTTGTAGAAAGCGAGCAGAAAAGAAGGCTGAAATGGCAGACAGACAGTGCGGGATTTTGGTAAGCAAGGAGGAGAGGTCAGGTCCGGAGAGGTAGATCTGCGTGTCGTCAGCGTAGAGATGGTACTGCATACCGTGGGATTCTATGAGCTGTCCCAGGCCGAAAGTGTAGATGGAGAAGAGTAGGGGTCCTAGAACAGAGCCTTGAGGAACACCGACTGACAAGGGGCGAAGTGAGGAGGTGGTGTGGGGGAGGGAGACACTGAATGTTCGGTCTGTCAGATATGACGAGATCCAGGAAAGGGCCAAGTCTGTGATGCCAAGGGATGAGAGGATTTGTAGCAAAAGGGAGTGGTCTACAGTGTCAAAGGCAGAAGACAAGTCCAGGAGAAGGAGGACAGAGTAGTGTCGCTTGCTCCTGGCAGTTAGTAGGTCATTGGTGACTTTAGTTAGGGCAGTTTCAGTTGAGTGATGGGAACGGAAGCCTGATTGTAACCGATCAAAGAGGGAGCAGGAGGAGAAGTGGGAGGACAGTTCAAGATGGACGTGTTGCTCCAGCAATTTGGAGACATAAGGGAGAAGAGATATCGGGCGATAGCTAGACACAGAGGATGGGTCGAGGGAGGGCTTTTTGAGGATGGGTGTGATCTTGGCATGCTTGAAGGATGAGGGAAAGACACCTGTTGTGAGTGAGAGGTTGAAGAGGTGCGTTAGGGTTGGGATGAAGACCGTGGAAAGGTTAGTGATGAGGTGGGATGGGAGCGGGTCAAGCGTGCAGGTGGTGAGGTGTGATCTTGACAGGAGGGTGGAGAGCTGATCTTCTGTCATGGTGGAGAAGCTGGTTTTGGAGGAGCAGGGTTGAGCAGCTAAGAGGGGCAGTGGGCGCTGTGGGCCAAAGCTTTCTCTGATCGTATCGATCTTCTGTTTAAAGAAAGAGGCGAAGTCATCAGCAGAAATGAGGGGGGAAGGAGGAGGTGCGGGGGGACGGAGTAGAGAATTGAAAGTGTTGAAAAGCTGTTTAGGGTTGTGGGACAGGGAGGATATGAGGGATGAGAAGTAAGTTTGTTTTGCGGCAGTGAGCGCAGACTTGAAGCTGGCGAGGGACTGCTTGTATGCAGTGAAGTGGTCGGCAGAGTGGGATCGCTTCCATCTCCGCTCAGCAATCCTGGAAGCCCGTCTCAATTCTTTGGTCAGGCTGGTCAGCCAGGGCTGCCTGTTAATTGTACGAGTTTTACTATGCATGAGTGGGGCGGCCGAATCGAGTGTTGTTGTTATTGTGGTGTTATAAAAAGTGGCAGCAGCATCTGTGTCATGAAGGGAAGCTATGTCTGTGAGAGGGAGAAGGGACTCAGAGAGTGATTGTAAGTTGAGATGTTTGAGATTTCGGCGAGGGTGAGTGAGTTTGTGGAGTGGGGGTTGCACACTAGGAGAGGAGAGGGACGAGAATGTCAGTAGGTTGTGGTCAGACAGGGGGAGGGGTGTGTTAGTGAGGTTAGTAAGGGAGCAGAGGCGGGTGAAGATGAGGTCCAGCGTGTGGCCATCTTTGTGAGTGGCCTCAGAGGACCATTGAGTGAGGCCAAAGGAGGCAGTCAGTGATAAAAGTTTAGAGGTAGCTGAGGTGAAAGTGTCAATAATGGGGACATTGAAATCACCCATGATGATAGTGGGGATGTCAACAGAGAGGAAATGAAGTAGCCAGGTGGTGAAGTGGTCGAGAAAGGTGGAGATGGCTAGTTCTGGGGGGCGGTAGATGACAGCCAGCTGGAGGTTGGAGGGGGTATAGATGCGGACAGAGTGCACCTCAAACGAGGGAAGAGTAGCGGAGGGTGGTAGCGGGATTGGAGTAAAGGAGCAGGTGTCGGACAGGAGCAAGCCAACTCCTCCACCGCGTTTGTTGCTGGGGCGAGGGGTGTGAGAGAGGTGGAATCCGCCATAGGAGAGCGCAGCTGGAGAGGCCGAGTCAGAGGGGGTGAGCCAGGTTTCAGTGAGGCCGAGGAAGGAGAGTTTGTTGGTGATGAAGAGGTCATGGATAAATGGCAGTTTGTTGCAGATGGAGCGTGCGTTCCATAGTGCTCCAAGTAGGGGGAGCGGGGGAGTGGGGGCTGGATGAATGGGTATGAGGTTGTCGTGGTTGGGAAAACGTGCGGAGGATCGTGGCAGGGGGTTAGAAACGAGTGTGGGGATGAATTGGGGAGGGCCGGGATTTGGGGATATGTCACCAGCAATGAGGAGTAACAGACAGATCATTAGAAGGTGGGAGCAGGATAGGACATGATGTGGCCGTGTGTGTCTGGAGAAAAAGGATTGTATGTGGAGGAACAGTTCTGAGGGGAAGGTGAGATGGCTGGGGAGTATGGAGGAAGAAATGACTAGTTCCTTACTAGGTGGAGTGATTGCAGGAGATTGTAAGAAGGAAAGTAGTATGGGGGTGAAAGAGAATAGAAACCAAAACATTATAGTGGTTGGTGTTCTGTTACCTTCCAGTCAATTCCAGTCCAATTCCAACAATATAATCAGAAATACCCTGCACCCTAGCAGCAAGCTGGTCTACACAAGAAGCTAATTCCTGAACATTCATGCTTGCACCAGGCTCCTCAGCCACCCAGATATTAAGAGGGAAGAGAACATAAAACAGACTGGAGGAAAAAAAATGGCTCAAGAGCTTTCTTCCCTTCTTCTGAGATGCATTTAACTCATTGTTGGCCAGTTGTACTGTTATGATCCGGTGACCTTGGAGCAGCATGAGAACTTTCACTGGAGAAGGTGGCCACTATACTG
This sequence comes from Ranitomeya imitator, assembly GCF_032444005.1. Lineage (NCBI taxonomy): Eukaryota > Metazoa > Chordata > Amphibia > Anura > Dendrobatidae > Ranitomeya > Ranitomeya imitator. The sequence continues at coordinate 336,014,110 of NC_091283.1, read as the reverse complement.
ACCGCAATCCTGAACTTAACACCGCAACTAGAAGTAGCCGTGGAGTGTACCTAACACACCTAGACACCTCGTCACAGATGGAGGACTAAATACCCCTAAAGATGGAAATAGGAATACTATCTTGCCTCAGAGCAGATCCCCAAGGGATAGACAGCCCCCCACAAATATTGGCGGTGAGTCGGAGAGGAAAAAACATACACAGGCAGAAAAACAGGATTTAGCACAGGAGGCCACTCTAGCTAGATAGGACAGGATAGGACAGAGTTCTGTGCAGTCAGTATTAAAACCCTTCAAAAATATCCACAGCAGAATATACAAAAACTTCCTACATCTAACTAAAGATGTAGGAGCGTATATCTGCAACTCCAGTGAATCCTACAATCAGAGCAGGAATACAAACAAAAACAAGCACACAGCAGTGTGCCACAGAAATAAAAACCAAACACTTATCTTTGCTGAATTTGGCAGCAAGCAGGAGAAGCCAGAAAGTGATCCAACACTTCACAAGGAACATTGACAAAGGGCAAGGGCTAATGAATCCTGCACACCTAAATATCCCAGTCAGAATTGTAATCAGCAGATACACCTGGCCAGGACTGCGACTCAGAGACAACTGCATTCCCACCTACAACCACTGGAGGAAACCCAAGAGCAGAATTCACAACACCAATCATCCTGGAGATGCCTGACGTAGCGTTGTAGATACTGTTCCAAAATCTGGTTGGTATGCTCAGTCTTTCCATTTGTCTGGGGATGAAAAGTGGAAAAAAGACAGACCCTAATAATGAGTGCAGAGCAAAACCCTTTCTAGAATCTTGAGATGAACTGCACTGCATGGTCAGAAATGATCTCATCCGGAGGCCCCATGCAGCCGAAAAACATTCTGTATTCCCAAGTTCACTGTATCCTTGGCTGAGGGGAGACCATTGCATGGAACAAATTGAGTGGCCTTAGTCAAGTGATCCACCACCACTAGGGTCGTATTTGCAGCGCCCCAGAGTCCTGGTCGTTGCAGTAATGTCGCTCTGCCACTAAGGGGAGTGATGTTATGTCTGATTGCACTAAAGGAGTTCACCTGACCAGGTATCACAGTCACACATTACACTTCACACTCCGGCCACCAGGGGGAGCAAAAGGCACTATGTATTAGGCCACTCCTCACACTCTGGTAAAACTGGGGGTTGGATAGGAAGTTAGGGAGAATGCAGCCTGGGAGAGCTCCAAGGAGGACTTGTCAGGGGCGGGTTCCTGGCAGGTACCTAGCAGAAAGGACAGAACGTGACGGAGCCGCGCCTGCACTACCTTGCAGCGGCATCCTAAGAAAGGACACGAAGCTAAGTATATTGTGGAGAAGTGAGAAACGAGATCACAGCACAAGGAGATAGAACCAGTAGGAGTCGTACCCCGAGAACAGCAACATCCTACTGAGGCGCGTAGCCGGTGGCCGGAACGCCGAGGAAGTAACTGATTCCAAGCATTACTTCAAACAGCGGCAGGACAGTTGATTACAGGTTGGCTGTCTACCTTAAATCACCTAAGCAGACATAGGGGGCAAACATGGAGAGGGGTGTCTCTAGGGTCCCAGAATAGCTCCGAGCGTACCCGTCCTACGGGTGCGTCCTAGCCAGATAAACTTGGGGGACGGAGAAGTGAAAGAACTGATACGAGAGTTGTGAGGACTATCCCGTGGTGCTCAGCATGGAAGGACTACAACACACAGGCCCTGCGTCTGGGGGCGCTCCATATTCATGCCCCCTGATTTAGTTAGCTCCACAAAGAAGTCCATCGAGATAGACCCCCATGGCCAGAACAAAACAGGTAATGGTTGCAGAAGACCTGTAGGTGACACAAGTTTTGTAACAAGCACATACCTCGCTAGAAAGAACATAGTCCTTAGAATCCTTCAGGCAAGTTGGCCACCAGAAAAATTGGCTTAGGAACTTATGTGTCTTCTGTACCCTCCTGTTACCAGCCAACGTAGAGTCATGGAGAAAGAGAAGCGTGCGCACCACTATATGAGGTACCAGGGTAGGCTCCAACACCATTATCAATAATAAGAAGAAACCCGGCACTCAACTTTGAAGTGATCAATCTGGTAATTTAATATGATTCACTGTAGTAGTCAAAAACAGTTTTGGTCTTACATCAGACCTTCTTCGGTTACTACAAAAATAACACAAATGATATTCAAAGAAAGTATATTCAACAAAATGACAAAATTCAAGGTCCAATAATAGAGGCAAAGAACATAAGATGACTGCCAAAACCACAGTAGCTTCTAACATAAACTTCATCAGAATGACATTTGAAATATATGAGAGAACAACAAGAGAAGAGACAACGGTGCAAGGGCCAGAGAAGTGAGACCAAGAGTATAATGGTGATAGTAATATTGGGGTAGCACATGCCAAGTTACAGTTTTCCTATTGGTTTCATAATGCCAATAGGTGCAGTAGCAGATCACTGGATCTAAAGTAAAAAAAGGTCCGGTTCAAAACAAGGAAAATGAAATAATGGTGCGGGATATAGAGAAATTTAACATACCCAGGGGACTGTGTATCCTGGAAAAACAGAGTAATAAAGCCTGCAAAGAGTTGTAGATTGTGGTGAGTAGTCGCTCTCAAAAAAAAAAAAAAGGCCATGTAAAAGTTCCTTAGCGGTGGTGGTAAGAGACCTGATGAGGTGACTAACCTGATTGCTGCTAGATGAGGAGTATGGCGTGCCGCAGTGGCTAGGAGAGGACGCGGTGTTACAATAAAGCCTGCAGGAATAAGACAACTCAGATATGAAAACACATTGTAAAAGAATGCTACAGTATAGCCATTAGTGTCTTTTTGACACGGACTGTCCCCCTAATAGTATGGTATATTACACAGGGCTGTGAAGTCGGTAAGCCACAGTTGCGACTCCGACTCCTGGATTTTATCAGGTTCCGACTCCGGCTAAGACTGTAATATACCATACTATTAGGGGGACACACCGTGTCAAAAAGACATCAAATCCTTTGTCATCACATTTCTTTGTCATGTCAATCAGCGGCCCTTCTGCCCACCCCTTCCCTTCCTAAGCACATGGATCACGCTCTCTCACATAGGACTAGCGCTGGACACCGCGTCCTCTCCTAGCTACTGCGGCATACCATTCTCCTCATCTAGCAGCAATCAGGTTAGTCACCGCATCGGGTCTCTTACCATCACCGCTAAGGAACTTTTACATGGCTATTTTTTTTAGAGCGGCTGCTCACCACAGTCTGCATCTCTTTGCAGGCTTCATTACTCTATTTTTCCAGGATACACAGTCCCCTGGGTATGTTAAATTTCTCCTCTATATACCGCACCATTATTTTATTTTCCTTGTTTTGAATTGGCCCTTTTTTCACTTTAGATCCAGTGATCTGCTACTGCACCTTTTGGCATTATCAAACCAATAGGAACACTGTTACTTGGTATATGCCACCCCAATTTTACTATCACCATTATACTCTTGGTCTCACTTTTCTGGCCCTTTGAAGTTTATGTTAGAAGCTACTGTAGTTTTGGCATTCATCTTGTGTTCTTTGCCTCTATTATTGGAACTTGAATTTTGTCATTTTGTTGTATATACTTTCTTTGAATATCATTTGTGTTATTTTTGTAGTAACTGAAGAAGGTCTGAAACTTTTTTTGACTACTACAGTGAATCATATTAAATTACCAGATTGATCACTTCAAAGTTGAGTGCCTGATTTCTTCTTATTATTAACTTAGGGTCATGGACCAACTTGAGGATCTGCAAACAGACTGCCTTGGGGACGTAGATACGTCGATCTTTGAACCACATGCTGCCCCTAAGGACATGATTGATTGTTGTGAATTCTGTGGTCAAGCTCCCTCCTGTGGTCATGAGTGGTACTTCAGCTGGTTCTGTCTATGAGCTTCCTCTGGTGGATGTGAGTGGGGCTGTGGCTTCTGAGTTTCCTTCCTCAGGTGACGAGGTTAAGTCATTAGGTGCTGCTCTATTTAACTCCACCTAGTTCTTTGTTCCTGGCCTCCAGTCAATGTTCCAGTATTGGTCTTGCTCTCTCCTGGATCGTTCTTGTGGCCTGTCTGCCCTGCATAAGCTAAGTTCTGCTTGTGTTACTTTTGTTTGCTATTTTTTCTGTCCAGCTTGCTATATTGGTTTTTCTTGCTTGCTGGAAGCTCTGGGACGCAGAGGGAGCACCTCCGTGCCGTTAGTCGGTACGGAGGGTCTTTTTGCGCCCTCTGCGTGGTTGTTTGTAGGTTTTTGTGCTGACCGCAAAGCTATCTTTCCTATCCTCGGTCTATTCAGTAAGTCGGGCCTCACTTTGCTAAAACCTATTTCATCTCTGTGTTTGTATTTTCATCTTTACTCACAGTCATTATATGTGGGGGGCTGCCTTTTCCTTTGGGGAATTTCTCTGAGGCAAGGTAGGCTTATTTTTCTATCTTCAGGGCTAGCTAGTTTCTCAGGCTGTGCCCGAGGCGCCTAGGTCTGGTCAGGAGCACTCCACGGCTACCTCTAGTGTGGTGTGATAGGATTAGGGATTGCGGTCAGCAGAGTTCCCATGTCTCAGAGCTTATCCTACGTTATTAGTAACTATCAGGTCACTTGTGTGCTCTTAACCACCAGGTCCATGGTGTTTCTGAATCACCAGTTCATAACAATTGATATCAACAGGTGGATTGGCCAGAAATGCATCACCGTCATAGGCCTCCTTGAACTCTTTTCACAAGTCCTGATCATGGATAACTCTGATGAATTTGGCATCAGATAGAATGGTTTTAGATGGAGCTCCAGGTATGGAATCCGCAGCATGGATTCGGGACAATGCATCAGCCTTCCCATTACGAGAACCTGGACGGTACAAGATGGCAAAATTAAATTGATTTAGAAATAAAATCAAACGAGCCTGACAAGGAGAAAGACATCTAGTGGATCTAATCAACTCCAAATTGCGATGATCAGTCAGCACTATGATCTGTTGTGCGGCTCCTTGCAGATGATGCCTCCTTTCCTTGAAAGCAGAAATAATAGCCAGCAGTTCCTTGTCTCCCACATCGTAGTTTTTCTCTGCTGAGGGAAGTCTGTAGGAAAAGAAAGCACAAGGATGTAGCAGACCCTTCTCTTCAGTTCTTTCGAAGAGAATAGCCCCGAAGAATTATCAGAGGTGTCCATCTCCACAATTAAAGGCTGTGCTGGGTCTGGATGGATCAACAGCGGCTCTGAAGTGAAACAGGTCTTAAGCCGATCAAAAGCTTCTTGAGCCTGTGATGACCACTTACAGGGCTTTTCCTTCTTTGTCAAGGAAGTAATCGGATGGACAATGTCAGAAAAATTTTGAATAAAACATCTATAGAAATGTGTAAAACTGATAAAAGTTGGACCTCTTTAGCGTTCTTGGGTACCAGCCAGTCAAGAATAGCCTGAATCTTACAAGATTCTATGTTCAGCTCCTGGGGAGAGATGACATAACCTAAAAACTGTATCTCAGAACGATGGAACTCGCACTTCTCTGGCTTGATATACAGTGTGTGCAGAATTATTAGGCAAGTTGTATTTTAGAGGATTATTTTTATTATTGATCAACAACTATGTTTTCAATCAACCCAAAAGACTCATAAATATCAAAGCTTAAAGGGACACTGTCACCTGAATTTGGAGGGAACAATCTTCAGCCATGGAGGCAGGGTTTTTGGGTGTTTGATTCACCCTTTCCTTACCCGCTGGCTGCATGCTGGCTGCAATATTGGATTGAAGTTCATTCTCTGTCCTCCGTAGTACATGCCTGCACAAGGCAATCTTGCCTTGCGCAGGTGTGTACTTTGAAGGACAGAGAATGAACTTCAATTTAATATTGCAGCCAGCATGCAGCCAGCGGGTAAGGAAAGGGTGAATCAAACACCCAAAAACCCCGCCTCCATGGCTGAAGATTGTTCCCTCCAAATTCAGGTGACAGTGTCCCTTTAATATTTTTGGAAGTTGAAGTGTTTTTTTTTTATTTGGCTATCTTAGGAGGATATCTGTTTGTGCAGGTAACTATTACTGTGCAGAATTATTAGGCAACTTAATAAAAACCAAATATAATCCCGTCTCACTTGTTTATTTTCACCAGGTAAGTCATAATAACTGCACAAAATTTAGAAATAAACATTTCTGACATGTAAAAACAACAAAAAAAAATTAGTGACCAACATAGCCACCTTTCTTTATGTTGACATTCAACAGCCTTCCATCCATAGATTTTGTCAGTTGCTTTTTCTGTGTACAATCAACATTGCATGCAGCAGCCACCACAGCCCCCCAGACACTGTTCCGAGAAGTGAAGACACAAAAGAGAATGGTAAAACCAAAAACACTCAGTTTGAAAAAATGTTTGCAGTAATCCGCAAGTGCTAGTAAAAGATGTAAATAACAGGGTATTTGGTTGATACGTTTTTTGCAAAAAATGTATACTAAGCTGCTCTACCAATCTTCACGGTATACCCATATCAGAGCAGTCCTAACTAATGTATGCAATCCCTATCTGATGTATTTAAAAACCTGATCATCTGTATATTACCTGTGTGAACAGGGTTCAGAGAGGAAAAATCCATGTGTGCATACAGGGCAGAACAGCTTTTGTGCAGCTAGCCCAAGAGGAGTGGTGGAACTCCCCAGTCTTGTAGACACAAGAGAACAATCATGGAAACAGGAACACATGGGCTACTTGCACAGTGAACAAGTCTGTAAGAACATGTTCACACACCACCAAGAAACCTGAAGACACAAAAGAGAATGGTAAAACCAAAAACACTCAGTTTGAAAAAATGTTTGCAGTAATCCGCAAGTGCTAGTAAAAGATGTAAATAACAGGGTATTTGGTTGATACGTTTTTTGCAAAAAATGTATACTAAGCTGCTCTACCAATCTTCACGGTATACCCATATCAGAGCAGTCCTAACTAATGTATGCAATCCCTATCTGATGTATTTAAAAACCTGATCATCTGTATATTACCTGTGTGAACAGGGTTCAGAGAGGAAAAATCCATGTGTGCATACAGGGCAGAACAGCTTTTGTGCAGCTAGCCCAAGAGGAGTGGTGGAACTCCCCAGTCTTGTAGGCACAAGAGAACAATCATGGAAACAGGAACACATGGGCTACTTGCACAGTGAACAAGTCTGTAAGAACATGTTCACACACCACCAAGAAACCTGAAGACACAAAAGAGAATGGTAAAACCAAAAACACTCAGTTTGAAAAAATGTTTGCAGTAATCCGCAAGTGCTAGTAAAAGATGTAAATAACAGGGTATTTGGTTGATACGTTTTTTGCAAAAAATGTATACTAAGCTGCTCTACCAATCTTCACGGTATACCCATATCAGAGCAGTCCTAACTAATGTATGCAATCCCTATCTGATGTATTTAAAAACCTGATCATCTGTATATTACCTGTGTGAACAGGGTTCAGAGAGGAAAAATCCATGTGTGCATACAGGGCAGAACAGCTTTTGTGCAGCTAGCCCAAGAGGAGTGGTGGAACTCCCCAGTCTTGTAGACACAAGAGAACAATCATGGAAACAGGAACACATGGGCTACTTGCACAGTGAACAAGTCTGTAAGAACATGTTCACACACCACCAAGAAACCTGAAGACACAAAAGAGAATGGTAAAACCAAAAACACTCAGTTTGAAAAAATGTTTGCAGTAATCCGCAAGTGCTAGTAAAAGATGTAAATAACAGGGTATTTGGTTGATACGTTTTTTGCAACGTTCTGCCCTGTATGCACACATGGATTTTTCCTCTCTGAACCCTGTTCACACAGGTAATATACAGATGATCAGGTTTTTAAATACATCAGATAGGGATTGCATACATTAGTTAGGACTGCTCTGATATGGGTATACCGTGAAGATTGGTAGAGCAGCTTAGTATACATTTTTTGCAAAAAACGTATCAACCAAATACCCTGTTATTTACATCTTTTACTAGCACTTGCGGATTACTGCAAACATTTTTTCAAACTGAGTGTTTTTGGTTTTACCATTCTCTTTTGTGTCTTCAGGTTTCTTGGTGGTGTGTGAACATGTTCTTACAGACTTGTTCACTGTGCAAGTAGCCCATGTGTTCCTGTTTCCATGATTGTTCTCTTGTGTCTACAAGACTGGGGAGTTCCACCACTCCTCTTGGGCTAGCTGCACAAAAGCTGTTCTGCCCTGTATGCACACATGGATTTTTCCTCTCTGAACCCTGTTCACACAGGTAATATACAGATGATCAGGTTTTTAAATACATCAGATAGGGATTGCATACATTAGTTAGGACTGCTCTGATATGGGTATACCGTGAAGATTGGTAGAGCAGCTTAGTATACATTTTTTGCAAAAAACGTATCAACCAAATACCCTGTTATTTACATCTTTTACTAGCACTTGCGGATTACTGCAAACATTTTTTCAAACTGAGTGTTTTTGGTTTTACCATTCTCTTTTGTGTCTTCAGGTTTCTTGGTGGTGTGTGAACATGTTCTTACAGACTTGTTCACTGTGCAAGTAGCCCATGTGTTCCTGTTTCCATGATTGTTCTCTTGTGTCTACAAGACTGGGGAGTTCCACCACTCCTCTTGGGCTAGCTGCACAAAAGCTGTTCTGCCCTGTATGCACACATGGATTTTTCCTCTCTGAACCCTGTTCACACAGGTAATATACAGATGATCAGGTTTTTCAATACATCAGATAGGGATTGCATACATTAGTTAGGACTGCTCTGATATGGGTATACCGTGAAGATTGGTAGAGCAGCTTAGTATACATTTTTTGCAAAAAACGTATCAACCAAATACCCTGTTATTTACATCTTTTACTAGCACTTGCGGATTACTGCAAACATTTTTTCAAACTGAGTGTTTTTGGTTTTACCATTCTCTTTTGTGTCTTCAGGTTTCTTGGTGGTGTGTGAACATGTTCTTACAGACTTGTTCACTGTGCAAGTAGCCCATGTGTTCCTGTTTCCATGATTGTTCTCTTGTGTCTACAAGACTGGGGAGTTCCACCACTCCTCTTGGGCTAGCTGCACAAAAGCTGTTCTGCCCTGTATGCACACATGGATTTTTCCTCTCTGAACCCTGTTCACACAGGTAATATACAGATGATCAGGTTTTTAAATACATCAGATAGGGATTGCATACATTAGTTAGGACTGCTCTGATATGGGTATACCGTGAAGATTGGTAGAGCAGCTTAGTATACATTTTTTGCAAAAAACGTATCAACCAAATACCCTGTTATTTACATCTTTTACTAGCACTTGCGGATTACTGCAAACATTTTTTCAAACTGAGTGTTTTTGGTTTTACCATTCTCTTTTGTGTCTTCAGGTTTCTTGGTGGTGTGTGAACATGTTCTTACAGACTTGTTCACTGTGCAAGTAGCCCATGTGTTCCTGTTTCCATGATTGTTCTCTTGTGTCTACAAGACTGGGGAGTTCCACCACTCCTCTTGGGCTAGCTGCACAAAAGCTGTTCTGCCCTGTATGCACACATGGATTTTTCCTCTCTGAACCCTGTTCACACAGGTAATATACAGATGATCAGGTTTTTAAATACATCAGATAGGGATTGCATACATTAGTTAGGACTGCTCTGATATGGGTATACCGTGAAGATTGGTAGAGCAGCTTAGTATACATTTTTTGCAAAAAACGTATCAACCAAATACCCTGTTATTTACATCTTTTACTAGCACTTGCGGATTACTGCAAACATTTTTTCAAACTGAGTGTTTTTGGTTTTACCATTCTCTTTTGTGTCTTCAGGTTTCTTGGTGGTGTGTGAACATGTTCTTACAGACTTGTTCACTGTGCAAGTAGCCCATGTGTTCCTGTTTCCATGATTGTTCTCTTGTGTCTACAAGACTGGGGAGTTCCACCACTCCTCTTGGGCTAGCTGCACAAAAGCTGTTCTGCCCTGTATGCACACATGGATTTTTCCTCTCTGAACCCTGTTCACACAGGTAATATACAGATGATCAGGTTTTTAAATACATCAGATAGGGATTGCATACATTAGTTAGGACTGCTCTGATATGGGTATACCGTGAAGATTGGTAGAGCAGCTTAGTATACATTTTTTGCAAAAAACGTATCAACCAAATACCCTGTTATTTACATCTTTTACTAGCACTTGCGGATTACTGCAAACATTTTTTCAAACTGAGTGTTTTTGGTTTTACCATTCTCTTTTGTGTCTTCAGGTTTCTTGGTGGTGTGTGAACATGTTCTTACAGACTTGTTCACTGTGCAAGTAGCCCATGTGTTCCTGTTTCCATTACTGTTCCGAGAAGTGTACTGTTTTCCCTCCCTGTAGATCTCACATTTTATGAGGGACCACATGTTCTCTATGGGGTTCAGATCAGGTGAACAAGGGGGCCATGTCATTATTTTTTCTTATTTGAGACCTTTACTGGCCAGCCATGTTGTGGAGTAGTTGGAGGCATGTGATGGAGCATTGTCCTGCATGAAAATCATGCTTTTCTTGAATGATGCCGACTTCTTTCTGTATCCCTGCTTGAAGAAGTTGTCTTCCAGAAACTGGCAGTAGGTCTGGGAGTTGAGCTTCACTCCATCCTCAACCAGAAAAGGTCCCACAAGTTCATCTTTGATGGTACCAGCCCATACCAGTACCCCACCTCCACCTTGCTGGCGTCTGAGTCGGAGTGGAGCTCTCTGCCCTTTACTGATCCAGACTCTGGCCCATCAAGAGTCACTCTCATTTCATCAGTCCATAAAACCTTTGAAAAGTCAGTCTTAAGATATTTCTTGGCCCAGTCTTGACCTTTTTTTCTTATGTTTTTTTTCATAGGTGGTCGTTTTTCAGCTTTCCTTACCTTGGCCATGTCCCTGAGTATCGCACACCTTGTGCTTTTTGGTACTCCAGTAACGTTGCAGCTCTGAAATATGGCACAACTGGTGGCAATTGGCATCTTGGCAGCTTCATGCTTGATTTTCCTCAATTCATGGGCAGTTATTTTGCGCCTTTTTGCCCAACACGCTTCTTGCGACCCTGTTGGCCATTTGCCATGAAACGCTTGATTGTTCGGTGATCATGCTTCAAAAGTTTGGCAATTTCAACACTGCTGCATCCCTCTGCAAGACATCTCACAATTTTGGACTTTTCAGAGCCCGTCAAATCTCTCTTCTGACCCATTTTGCCAAAGGAAAGAAAGTTGCCTAATAATTAAGCACACCTTATACAGGTCCTTCTCAAAAAATTAGCATATAGTGTTAAATTTCATTATTTACCATAATTTAATGATTACAATTAAACTTTCATATATTATAGATTCATTATCCACCAACTGAAATTTGTCAGGTCTTTTATTGTTTTAATACTTATGATTTTGGCATACAACTCCTGATAACCCAAAAAACCTGTCTCAATAAATTAGCATATTTCACCCATCCAATCAAATAAAAGTGTTTTTTAATAACAAACAAAAAAAAACAACAAATAATAATGTTCAGTTATGCACTCAATACTTGGTCGGGAATCCTTTGGCAGAAATGACTGCTTCAATGCGGCGTGGCATGGAGGCAATCAGCCTGTGACACTGCTGATATGTTATGGAGGCCCAGGATGCTTCAATAGCGGCCTTAAGCTCATCCAGAGTGTTGGGTCTTGCGTCTCTCAACTTTCTCTTCACAATATCCCACAGATTCTCTATGGGGTTCAGGTCAGGAGAGTTGGCAGGCCAATTGAGCACAGTAATACCATGGTCAGTAAACCATTTACCAGTGGTTTTGGCACTGTGAGCAGGTGCCAGGTCGTGCTGAAAAATGAAATCTTCATCTCCATAAAGCATTTCAGCCGATGGAAGCATGAAGTGCTCCAAAATCTCCTGATAGCTAGCTGCATTGACCCTGCCCTTGATGAAACACAGTGGACCAACACCAGCAGCTGACATGGCACCCCACACCATCACTGACTGTGGGTACTTGACACTGGACTTCAGGCATTTTGGCATTTCCTTCTCCCCAGTCTTCCTCCAGACTCTGGCACCTTGATTTCCGAATGACATGCAAAATTTGCTTTCATCAGAAAAAAGTACTTGGGACCACTTAGCAACAGTCCAGTGCTGCTTCTCTGTAGCCCAGGTCAGGCGCCTCTGCCGCTGTTTATGGTTCAAAAGTGGCTTTACCTGGGGAATGCGGCACCTGTAGCCCATTTCCTGCACACGCCTGTGCACGGTGGCTCTGGATGTTTCCACACCAGACTCAGTCCACTGCTTCCTCAGGTTCCCCAAGGTCTGGAATTGGTCCTTCTCCACAATCTTCCTCAGGGTCCGGTCTCCTCTTCTCGTTGTACAGCGTTTTCTGCCACATTGTTTCCTTCCAACAGACTTACCATTGAGGTGCCTTGATACAGCACTCTGGGAACAGCCTATTTGTTGAGAAATTTCTTTCTGGGTCTTACCCTCTTGCTTGAGGGTGTCAATGATGGCCTTCTTGACATCTGTCAGGTCGCTAGTCTTACCCATGATGGGGGTTTTGAGTAATGAACCAGGCAGGGAGTTTATAAAAGCCTCAGGTATCTTTTGCATGTGTTTAGAGTTAATTAGTTGATTCAGAAGATTAGGGTAATAGGTTGTTTAGAGAACCTTTTCTTGATATGCTAATTTATTGAGACAGGTTTTTTGGGTTATCAGGAGTTGTATGCCAAAATCATCAGTATTAAAACAATAAAAGACCTGACAAATTTCAGTTGGTGGATAATGAATCTATAATATATGAAAGTTTAATTGTAATCATTACATTATGGTAAATAATGAAATTTAACACTATATGCTAATTTTTTGAGAAGGACCTGTATAGGGTGTTGATCTCATTAGACAACACCCCTCCTCATTACAGAGATGCACATCATCTGATTTACGTAATTTGTACTTGGCTCTCAAACCTGAACAGCTTGGAGTAGGACAACATGTATAAAAAGTATCATGTGATCCAAAAAACAACTTGCCTAATAATTCTGCACGCAGTGTACAGATGGTTCTCTATCAGACATTTTAAAACAGATTTGACATGTTCTTCATGTTTCTGTAGAGTCAGAAAAAATTTGAATATTGTCCAAATAGATCACCACAAACTGGTCCAATAAATCTCTGAAGATGTCATTAGCAAGGTGGTGAAACGTCGCAGGGGCGTTACAAAGCCTGAAAGGCATCTCAAGATATTCAAAGTGTCCTTACGGGCATCTGAATGCTGTCTTCCATTCATCCCCGGAAAAAATTGGCACCAAATTATAAGCGCTATGAAGATCCAGTTTAGAGAAAACCTTAGCATGGCGGACTCTTTCCAATAATTCAGGAACCAAAGCAAAGGATAACGATTCCGTATGGTTACCTTATTGATCTCCAGATAGTCAACACAGGTCTCAGGGTCCCATCCTTCTTTTTTACAAAAAATATAGGTGCCTCTGCTGCTGAGGAAGAAGGACATATGAAGCCTTTGGCCAGATTTTAATCAATATACTGCTTTAAGGCTTGAAGCTCAGGTGCCGCCAAAGGGTTTATATTACCAAAAGGAATAGCTGCCTCAGGAAGCAGCTCAATGGGACTGTCATAATGCCAATGTGGAGGAAGCTGATCTGCTCTTGTCACAGATGTCAGAGAATTTTTTATATGCTGAAGGTAAAGTAAATATCTATACAGGAGCTTCCGTAGCCATAGAGCTTCAGTTATCGCTGAGTTGCTCCTTGTTGGAAAGATTATTTGTATTTCAAATGGCTCATTAAAAGCTAAATTTTACTTCAAGATCTCAGAATCTGGATTTTACCTACCTTCTCATCCACCATCTATAAAAAAAGCTGAAGTTGAAAAGAGTATGGCTTCTATAAAAGGATAATGATCCTAAGCACACATCAAAATCCACAATAGATGACATCAAAAGTCCCAAGCTGAAAGTTTCACAATGGCCCTCACAGTCCCCTGATCTAAACATCATTGAAAATATGTTTCTAGATCTCAGAATGCCAGTGCATGCAAGACGACCGAGGAATCTCATAGAACTGGAAGAATTTTGCAAGGAAGAATGGATGAAAATCCCTCAAACAAGAATTAGAACTTGGGTGGCTATAAAAAGCGTTTACAAGCTGTGATAATTTCAAAAGGGGGTGCGTCAAAGTACTAGCCATGCAGGGTGCGCAAACTTTTGCATCAGCAAATTTTCCTTTTTGTAATTTTTAAAATTTTGAAATGTAAAAAATGAAAATATTTATTGTTTTGTCTAAAATCCAAAGGAAATGTGTCACCTTTAACCTTAGGCCTTTTAGAGATCATGTCATCTACTTTCCACAATAATTTTGACCAGGGGTGCCCAAACTTTTACATGCTACTATACATCCGCTAAATCAGAATTATCAGCAGATGACCTTGAATCTATTAATTCCCAAATAGATAAAAGTATATACTTGGGTTAAAAACATTCAGCAGATTCAAGTTGCTAATGTGGCACCCCTAGGGGTATTTGCCACAAAAATAGTTACTGACAGTAAATGCAAATACTAAAATAGCAAGACTGCACTACCACCTCCGGCCAGAAGGGGGAGCTCCAGAGACTCCCCTTGATCCATTCTGGTCTGAGAGAAGAACTGGCAGTTGGGCTAAGGAGCTGAAAGTGAGAGGTCATACAGTTGAATCTCTAACAGCCCTGTGACTGTTACCAGGCCTAAATCACCGGCCTGAGGAGAAGAGGGATAGAGAAAAAGGACATTGTGAGAACCGGGTAGCATTAATCACTACCCAGAACAGGCGCAAAGACGGATACCGGATCCGTGGCTGTATTCATTACATATAATACAGCAACCAGAAAAACGTGAGGTGATATCAGCTTCACTAGGGTCGGACGCAGCAACAGACACAGAGTTCAGCGGTACTCCTGGAGGGGGTAAGCCGATAAAAGGACTCGGGTTGCCCGTCGAACCAGGACCCGGAGGGGACAGATTGGGCCGGCAGCCAGTTCACATACAGCAGCAGTACCACACAGATATTGCGTACAATAAGAGGCGAAGACCCCGGCAGGGTCAAAGTAACTCAGAGTTCCCATACAGACTCCGGTGACAGGACTGGTTGTAAATCTTTTTTTGTTAAAGTAAACTGGTTAAACGTTTCAGTGCCTCAGTCTTTCATTTGGACAATAGCCATCTATCCAGGATCGAGATCGTCACCGCTGGGAGAACCTGCTGCTGATCAAGTAAGTGCCTGTCCCCTCACGATACCCCTTACACTGTGCATTGCCTGAGGCCACAGCACCGGGTCAAGCCACCCGTGACATCCCCCTCAAGAGACAGACCCCATTGGTCCGGTGCTGGGTACCCCGGTCTCTTGGGCGTCACAATTGGCGTCACGAACAGGATCCTGCCAGCCCGTATACCGGGTATTGTGTGCCGTGATTGGAGCCCAAAACTGTGAAAACTTGGATGAAAAATCTTGAAAATTGACTTTATTAAAGAAAAATCCATTCTCCATTGAAAACTATTGAAAGTGACTTTTCCCCATTGGTTATAATGGAGTAAAGATGGCCGCCATCCCCTGAGGTAATCACTTCATAACCGTTAGGCACGAGACTGTTAATTGAGCTACGCCATCACCTGAGCCCCAGTCTAACTGAAAAACTTCAGAATCCGCCATTACAGAGCGCGCGGCCGGCAGGAGCAGCAGGGGGCGTGTCATTGTGGGCGGCACCAAGCTGAGCGCTCTGACATCAGAGCAAGGGGAAAATCGATCCTGCTGCACAGCGGAACGAATCTACACTATCCCGACGGAAGCGGAGGACCGGAAGGGTCCGGATTAACTAAGGGGGCACAGTATGTCGCAGCAAGGAGGCGCCGCAGCACCCGGCGACGCTAATGCAGCTGAAAGACAGAGTGTCGATAGAGAGTCCGGTAGCGCAGCGGTGCAAGGAGTGGCGCCCATCATGCCGGTGCTGATGCCATATACCCCGGGTGGCCCATGGCTTCCAATGTATGAAGGTGAGCCTAATACCCTTGACGATTTCAGAGAAAAGATGCTGGCCCATTTTGACATGTTCCCTGTGGGTGAAGTTCAGCGTGTTAGTCTCCTGATGATGCAGTTAAGTGGCCATGCTAAGCGAGAAGTCACAGCATGGGCAGCTGATCTAAAAGGCACTGTTGAACGCATATTTGCTGGATTAAAAGCTACATTTGAAACCACTGCCAGCAGCAAAGCTAAAGTACGATTCTTTAATTGCAAACAAAAAGTTAATGAGGGCGTGAGAGACTTTGCCTTAAACCTGCAGGAAGCCCTTAAATCACTTACACTGGCTGAACCCATTTTTAACACCGGAGCGGATAAACTGCTAAGAGATCAATTTATTGAGGGACTCTACACCCCTTCTCACCAGGGGCATGTGAGCATGCTTGTTTTTAAGAACCCTGAATTGACATTTGCCCAATTAAAGGAGAGCGTTATACGTCTCCAGCTGGCAGAGGCACCTCGGGATCAGGATCCTGCGCAACTCATGGCAGAGGCTCCTCAACAACATGGAGTACCAGTGACATCAGCTATGTCCGGGGCCATTGCTAAGCCCCTGGGGCCCAGTACTAATGAGGCTCTTCAACAAAAGCTTGACTCTTTAACTGATGTTGTTGCTTCAATGGCTAAAACCATGCAGGAGATGAGAGGACCCAAGATGGAGTTGTCAAACCGTAGAGAAGGTGTTCCATGGATGAGACCCCGGAGATACCCGACATGGAGAGGGCGACCCCGCGACCGCTACCAACCGGATGGACAGCCCATTTGCCGCCGTTGCCAGCAGCCAGGCCACTTTGCACGAGATTGTGATTTAAACGGGAATCCCCTGGGAATGCGGGCCGCTTCGCAGGAATGAACTTTCAAGGCCCAACACCCTGGCACGACAGGTACATCGGAGGACGACCCATTATCCCTATCGTGCTGGACGGAATGCCCCTCAACGCTTTGCTGGACACAGGTTCCCAGATTTCATCTATACCGTATATCCTTTATAAGAGGTACTGGGCTGATGCAGATATTGATAAAGGGCCCTCTGATGTTGAACTAGATATATGGGCCAGTAATGGTAAGTTGGTACCGAAACTAGGATTCAGGGAGATGACCATAAAGATTGGTAAAGTAGAATTGAAGAAACAGGGTATAATTGTTGTTGATGTTGACCGGCGGAACTGTGAACCAACTGTATTGATAGGAATGAATGTGTTAGAGAACTGCTTTTCCGAAGTCATTTCTGTCTTACAGCAAATTGCTGAAACTGCCCAATCCTGCCAGCAGAGAGTTCTCCGGAGGGAAATAAAAGTATTGATGTTAAGGCAACAGGTAGAAGTTGCAGGTGGAGAAATCGGCAGTGTGAGGGTAAGTGATCCAACATCTATTGTAATCCCACCAAAAACAGAAATGCTGGTATGGTGTAGAGCAGCCATTGGTACTAAGGGACGAGATTATCAAGCCTTAATAGAACCAGTGTACACCGACAGCAGGCCCACTATACTCACAGCACGAGGGATAGTCGAGGTACACCGGGGACGAGTGCCGGTACGACTTTTGAACTGTGGAGAGGAAGAGGTCACTTTGCCAAGGTATGCTACAATGGCAAAGCTATATACTGTTGACAACAATGCCATCACAACCATTGAGCCCTTAGAACCAACCTGTCAGGTGGAAGGCAATGGCTCAGATGGAGAAATGGAGGATTGGTGCCAACAGCTACACGTGGGCATAAATTCAACACCTACCCATCAAAAACAAGGGGTGTATAGGCTAGTGACGGAATATGAACAAGTCTTCAGTAAACACCCATTGGACTTCGGACGGATAGAAGGGGTAGAACACACAATCCCCACCAGTGACCATCCCCCAATAAAAGAAAGATATAGACCCATACCGCCCGCTCACTATCAATGTGCAAAAGATATGCTGAGGGAGATGAAACAGGCCGGGGTAATAAGAGACAGCTGTAGCCCCTGGGCGGCCCCTCTAGTGATTGTCAAAAAAAAGGACGGAACCATGAGAATGTGCGTAGACTACCGGAAGATTAATAACATCACCCATAAAGACGCCTACCCCTTGCCTAGGATAGAAGAGTCCTTAACTGCTTTGAAATC
The DNA here is from genome assembly GCF_032444005.1 of Ranitomeya imitator. Classification (NCBI taxonomy): domain Eukaryota; kingdom Metazoa; phylum Chordata; class Amphibia; order Anura; family Dendrobatidae; genus Ranitomeya; species Ranitomeya imitator. Next base: position 335,995,976 of record NC_091283.1, on the reverse strand, counting down.
TGCTAATTATTTTTCCACCTTAGACTTAACAAGCGGGTATTGGCAAGTCCCTGTGGCTGAGCGAGATAAGGAAAAGACGGCATTCACCACACCAATGGGTCTATGTGAATTTAATCGCATGCCGTTCGGACTCTGCAACGCATCCGGTACCTTCCAGCGGCTGATGGAATGCTGCCTCGGACACAAGAACTTCGAGACCGTCCTCCTGTACCTAGATGATGTGATCGTCTACTCAAAGACTTACGAACAACACTTAATAGACCTGGCAGAAGTGTTCGAAGCCTTATCCAGGTATGGCATGAAAGTCAAGCCATCCAAATGTCACCTTCTCAAGCCAAAGGTACAGTACCTGGGACACATCGTGAGTTCGGAGGGAGTAGCACCAGATCCCGAGAAAATAAGCGCCATAAGGGATTGGCCAAGACCTACCAGCGCAAAAGAAGTGAGACAATTCCTGGGATTGGTGGGTTACTATCGCAGATTTATAAAAGGATTTACCAAGTTGGCAGCACCCTTGCAAGACACCTTGGTAGGGCAGACGAAGAAACCTTCAAACCGAAACCCTCCTTTTCAGTGGAACGACGAAAGGGAAGACTCCTTTGAACAACTAAAGAAGGCACTAACCGGAGAAGAGGTTCTGGCATACCCAGATTACCATCAACCTTTCATCCTCTACACCGATGCCAGTAATGTGGGACTAGGAGCGGTGCTGTCACAAAAGCAAGAAGGTCGGGAGAAAGTCATCGCCTTTGCAAGTAGAAAGCTCCGGCCTACTGAAAGAAATTCAGAAAATTACAGCTCCTTCAAATTGGAACTACTGGCAGTAGTTTGGGCTGTGACTGAACGTTTCAAACACTATCTGGCCGCTGCAGAATTTATTGTCTATACTGACAACAATCCGTTGACCCACCTGGACACAGCCAAATTAGGTGCGTTAGAACAGCGATGGATAGCCCGGTTATCTAATTACAACTTCAAGATCAAGTATCGAGCAGGTCGCAAGAATGGAAATGCCGATGCCCTATCCCGGATGCCACACTTGAGAGATGTAGAAGAAGAAATGGGGGAGCTTGAAGAAATTGAACTACCAGCCTTCCATCATCCCAAGGCAAAACATCATCAGTCAAGTACCTATCAGAAACAACAAGAGGTGAATTTAAATCCGTTAGCACACCATAGATGGGCTGACACCCAAGACAGCAATCCGGCTGTGAAGTTGGTGAAGGAACTGTTAACTGAGCAAAGTGCATATCCCGATGAGGATGCCCCAGAAGAGACGCATCAACTCTGGAAAGAGAGAGGCAAAATGTTCCTGTATCAAGGGAAGCTCTGTAGAAGGTACACCAATCCGAAAACACATGAATTGGTTTGGCAGATTATCGTGCCTAAACAAGATGTCAAGATGGTCCTCGAAGCTTACCATAATGGTGCTGGTCACTTCGGTTGGAAAAAGTTAGAAGTACTTCTAAGAGAAAGATTTTATTGGGTCGGGATGAGAAAATCAATCGAACAGTGGTGCAGAAATTGTGGCCCGTGCAACCTCAGAAGAAACGATCAAAAGAACCAAAGAGCACCACTGCAGCCCATAATCACCAAACAACCACTTGAACTTGTAGCCATGGACCACGTGAAGTTGACACCAAGCCGGTCTGGCTATGTCTATGCCTTGACCATCGTGGACCATTATTCACGCTTCTTGGTAGTAGTACCCGTAAAAGATCTGACAGCAAAAACAGCAGCCAAAGCGTTCTAAACGTACTTTTGTAGACCCCATGGATATCCGGAACAGGTTCTCACCGACCAAGGTACAGCCTTTGAATCAGAGATCTTCAGAGAATTCTGTAATATGTATGGTTGCAAAAAGATCCGGACGACGGCCTATCATCCACAAACAAACGGCTTATGCGAGAAGATGAACCATATTGTAATAGAACTACTAAAGACTTTACCTGAGGCAGAAAGGAATCAATGGCCAGAGAAATTGCCTGACTTGGTGGATCTGTATAATCATGTCCCGGTGAGTTCCACCAATTGCACCCCAGCTTACCTTATGCGTGCAAGACCCGGCCAATTACCAATCGATCTAGAAATGGGAATTCTGAAACCAGACGCAGAAGTCCAAGACTCCAATTGGGATACAGGAATTTTTGCCTGTAGGACATTATTGCAAGAGAGCTTGGCTGAGTAGATTACACAAGAAGGAAAACACACAGCAAGTCAGCAGGATCTAGGAGCAACATGGCAGATGTGACAACCTACATGGTGAGCTGCAGCATGTGCTACATGTTCACAGATCGACCAGAAGAAGAATCAAATTTCACCTGTCAGAAGTGTAGACTAGTGGCCCTTTTAGAAGAAAAGGTGCGGGGTCTGGAAGAAAGAATAGCAACTTTGAAACTCATCAAAGAGAATGAAGACTTTCTAGACAGAACAGAAGCATCTCTACTGGTCACAGAAGGTGCAAAAAGTGTCAGAGAACCTCCAAAAGCAGATGAGTGGAAGCATGTGACCAAAAGAAGCAAGAAGACCATGGAGAAATCACCAACCACACAACTGAAGAACCGATATCAAATCTTTGTAGAGGATGAAGATGGCACACCTAAGGATGAAGCAATACCAGCAAGCAAAAAAGAAAAGGGCACACAGCAACAAGTGACAGCAAAAAGTACAGCCAAGAAGCAACGAAGAGTGGTGGTGGTGGGAGACTCACTACTGAGAGGCACCGAAGCAGCCATCTGCAGACCGGACATAACTGCAAGAGAAGTATGCTGCCTTCCAGGTGCGATGATCAAGGATGTGACCGATAGGATACCAAAGCTCTTCAGCTCCAAGGACGTCCACCCATTTCTTCTGATACATGTTGGCACCAATGACACGGCAAGGAAGGACCTACCGACAATCTGCAAAGACTTTGAAGAGTTGGGGAAGAAAGTAAAGGAACTGGATGCACAGGTAGTTTTTTCTTCTATCCTTCCAGTAGACGGGCATGGCACCAGGAGATGGAACAGGATCCTTGATGCAAACAACTGGCTAAGACGATGGTGCAGACAACAAGGATTTGGATTCCTGGACCACGGTGTGAATTACTGGTATGATGGACTCCTCGCCAGAGACGGACTACACCTCAACAAACCTGGGAAACACACATTCGCCAGAAGACTCGCTACACTCATCAGGAGGGCGTTAAACTAGAAGAAGAGGGGACGGGAAGAAAAACATTAGACTTGAACAAAGGAAATCCAGGAAAACATACTCAGAAGGGAGGTAAGAACATTTCTAAAACAATCCACAGCGAGGAGATTGGAACAAAACAAAATCCTCTAAACTGCATGCTCGCAAACGCCAGAAGCCTGACAAACAAGATGGAAGAACTAGAAGCAGAAATATCTACAGGTAACTTTGACATAGTGGGAATAACCGAGACATGGTTAGATGAAAGCTATGACTGGGCAGTTAACTTACAGGGTTACAGTCTGTTTAGAAAGGATCGTAAAAATCGGAGAGGAGGAGGGGTTTGTCTCTATGTAAAGTCTTGTCTAAAGTCCACTTTAAGGGAGGATATTAGCGAAGGGAATGAGGATGTCGAGTCCATATGGGTCGAAATTCATGGAGGGAAAAATGGTAACAAAATTCTCATTGGGGTCTGTTACAAACCCCCAAATATAACAGAAAGCATGGAAAGTCTACTTCTAAAGCAGATAGATGAAGCTGCAACCCATAATGAGGTCCTGGTTATGGGGGACTTTAACTACCCGGATATTAACTGGGAAACAGAAACCTGTGAAACCCATAAAGGCAACAGGTTTCTGCTAATAACCAAGAAAAATTATCTTTCACAATTGGTGCAGAATCCAACCAGAGGAGCAGCACTTTTAGACCTAATACTATCTAATAGACCTGACAGAATAACAAATCTGCAGGTGGTTGGGCATTTAGGAAATAGCGACCACAATATTGTGCAGTTTCACCTGTCTTTCACTAGGGGGACTTGTCAGGGAGTCACAAAAACACTGAACTTTAGGAAGGCAAAGTTTGAACAGCTTAGAGATGCCCTTAATCTGGTAGACTGGGACAATATCCTCAGAAATAAGAATACAGATAATAAATGGGAAATGTTTAAGAACATCCTAAATAGGCAGTGTAAGCGGTTTATACCTTGTGGGAATAAAAGGACTAGAAATAGGAAAAACCCAATGTGGCTAAACAAAGAAGTAAGACAGGCAATTAACAGTAAAAAGAAAGCATTTGCACTACTAAAGCAGGATGGCACCATTGAAGCTCTAAAAAACTATAGGGAGAAAAATACTTTATCTAAAAAACTAATTAAAGCTGCCAAAAAGGAAACAGAGAAGCACATTGCTAAGGAGAGTAAAACTAATCCCAAACTGTTCTTCAACTATATCAATAGTAAAAGAATAAAAACTGAAAATGTAGGCCCCTTAAAAAATAGTGAGGAAAGAATGGTTGTAGATGACGAGGAAAAAGCTAACATATTAAACACCTTCTTCTCCACGGTATTCACGGTGGAAAATGAAATGCTAGGTGAAATCCCAAGAAACAATGAAAACCCTATATTAAGGGTCACCAATCTAACCCAAGAAGAGGTGCGAAACCGGCTAAATAAGATTAAAATAGATAAATCTCTGGGTCCGGATGGCATACACCCACGAGTACTAAGAGAACTAAGTAATGTAATAGATAAACCATTATTTCTTATTTTTAGTGACTCTATAGCGACAGGGTCTGTTCCGCAGGACTGGCGCATAGCAAATGTGGTGCCAATATTCAAAAAGGGCTCTAAAAGTGAACCTGGAAATTATAGGCCAGTAAGTCTAACCTCTATTGTTGGTAAAATATTTGAAGGGTTTCTGAGGGATGTTATTCTGGATTATCTCAATGAGAATAACTGTTTAACTCCATATCAGCATGGGTTTATGAGAAATCGCTCCTGTCAAACCAATCTAATCAGTTTTTATGAAGAGGTAAGCTATAGGCTGGACCACGGTGAGTCATTGGACGTGGTATATCTCGATTTTTCCAAAGCGTTTGATACCGTGCCGCACAAGAGGTTGGTACACAAAATGAGAATGCTTGGTCTGGGGGAAAATGTGTGTAAATGGGTTAGTAACTGGCTTAGTGATAGAAAGCAGAGGGTGGTTATAAATGGTATAGTCTCTAACTGGGTCGCTGTGACCAGTGGGGTACCGCAGGGGTCAGTATTGGGACCTGTTCTCTTCAACATATTCATTAATGATCTGGTAGAAGGTTTACACAGTAAAATATCGATATTTGCAGATGATACAAAACTATGTAAAGCAGTTAATACAAGAGAAGATAGTATTCTGCTACAGATGGATCTGGATAAGTTGGAAACTTGGGCTGAAAGGTGGCAGATGAGGTTTAACAATGATAAATGTAAGGTTATACACATGGGAAGAGGGAATCAATATCACCATTACACACTGAACGGGAAACCACTGGGTAAATCTGACAGGGAGAAGGACTTGGGGATCCTAGTTAATGATAAACTTACCTGGAGCAGCCAGTGCCAGGCAGCAGCTGCCAAGGCAAACAGGATCATGGGGTGCATTAAAAGAGGTCTGGATACACATGATGAGAGCATTATACTGCCTCTGTACAAATCCCTAGTTAGACCGCACATGGAGTACTGTGTCCAGTTTTGGGCACCGGTGCTCAGGAAGGATATAATGGAACTAGAGAGAGTACAAAGGAGGGCAACAAAATTAATAAAGGGGATGGGAGAACTACAATACCCAGATAGATTAGCGAAATTAGGATTATTTAGTCTAGAAAAAAGACGACTGAGGGGCGATCTAATAACCATGTATAAGTATATAAGGGGACAATACAAATATCTCGCTGAGGATCTGTTTATACCAAGGAAGGTGACGGGCACAAGGGGGCATTCTTTGCGTCTGGAGGAGAGAAGGTTTTTCCACCAACATAGAAGAGGATTCTTTACTGTTAGGGCAGTGAGAATCTGGAATTGCTTGCCTGAGGAGGTGGTGATGGCGAACTCAGTCGAGGGGTTCAAGAGAGGCCTGGATGTCTTCCTGGAGCAGAACAATATTGTATCATACAATTATTAGGTTCTGTAGAAGGACGTAGATCTGGGGATTTATTATGATGGAATATAGGCTGAACTGGATGGACAAATGTCTTTTTTCGGCCTTACTAACTATGTTACTATGTTACTATGTTATACGGCAAAAGCAGTATCGCCAAGTGCAAGAGAGTGTGGAAAGAAGCCTTCAGCAAAATAGAGAAAGACAAGAGCGAACTTTCAACCAGAATGCTCTAGCGACCCCATTAAGACCGGGTGACCAAGTGCTCAAGAGAAATCGTCGAACCAATAAACTGGACAATCAGTGGGAAGCCGTACCCTACACAGTTTTACCAACAAGAGTGGATAATCCTAAAATGTGTCTCATTAGCAAAAACGGAGGCTTAACATCTGTACTAGTGTCAAGAGACAATCTTAAATTGTGTCCGGAAGCATTGAAAGAGCCAGACGTTGTCCAGCCAGAACCAGAAGTTATTCAACCCATACAGGTTCAACCAGTAAAGGAAAAAGAAGAGGAAGTGTATCACACCTGTATAGGAGACTTTCCCAAAACCCTACTAACATACCATGGTGCAGTAGTGGTTCCCATGGTGGCCTTTTACCCAACACCGAACCCAATACCAGAAGTCCCAAGACAGGAAGAGGCTGACCCCGTACTACAGGAGGTTCCAGGCCAGGAAGAACAGATTCCTGGTCAGAGTAATCCCATTCACGGTGGACTTGCCAACTCCATAGTCGTGGAATTATCTTTAGCAGAGCGGGCAGATACTACATCCACAGTAGACAGTAGTACACCACATGAAGAGACACCGCTATTACGTAGATCACAGCGTAGTACCCAGGGTCAATTACCGGCCAGGTATGCAGATTACCAACTATAAAGCTCATAATGTGAATTGTATATATGTTATGCCGTATATAGTTAAACAGAAAATGTAGTATAGTCATTGTTATCAGTCTGCAACGTTTAAGTCCAGTGCCTACAGAGACTTGTCTGTATGAACTTCTTGCATATTCTTGAACTTTTTATCAGCCCGGAGGCACTAAATCAAAGCTCCGGAAAGACTGCTTTTTGAACTTTGCTCCTCGCTCTTTTTGAACTTTCTTTAGACTTTATATTGATAACTCCGTTGGAAAAATGGAACTAAATTCCTGGACACAAAGTGCAGTGCCTTTCCTAGTACCTTCAAGGATAGAACTGTATTAATGGACGCTATTTGAAGTGACTTTGTACAGAACTATATTTTTGTTTCCTCGAGTGGTTTTTGTAACTTTTCATTTTTAAGACTCTGTACATATTAATTGTTATTTCAAAATGTTATTGTCCCACAGTTCCGGAGTACTGTTCTTAACTAAGGGGGAATGTGGCACCCCTAGGGGTATTTGCCACAAAAATAGTTACTGACAGTAAATGCAAATACTAAAATAGCAAGACTGCACTACCACCTCCGGTCAGAAGGGGGAGCTCCAGAGACTCCCCTTGATCCATTCTGGTCTGAGAGAAGAACTGGCAGTTGGGCTAAGGAGCTGAAAGTGAGAGGTCATACAGTTGAATCTCTAACAGCCCTGTGACTGTTACCAGGCCTAAATCACCGGCCTGAGGAGAAGAGGGATAGAGAAAAAGGACATTGTGAGAACCGGGTAGCATTAATCACTACCCAGAACAGGCGCAAAGACGGATACCGGATCCGTGGCTGTATTCATTACATATAATACAGCAACCGGAAAAACGTGAGGTGATATCAGCTTCACTAGGGTCGGACGCAGCAACAGACACAGAGTTCAGCGGTACTCCTGGAGGGGGTAAGCCGATAAAAGGACTCGGGTTGCCCGTCGAACCAGGACCCGGAGGGGACAGATTGGGCCGGCAGCCAGTTCACATACAGCAGCAGTACCACACAGATATTGCGTACAATAAGAGGCGAAGACCCCGGCAGGGTCAAAGTAACTCAGAGTTCCCATACAGAATCCGGTGACAGGACTGGTTGTAAATCTTTTTTTGTTAAAGTAAACTGGTTAAACGTTTCAGTGCCTCAGTCTTTCATTTGGACAATAGCCATCTATCCAGGATCGAGATCGTCACCGCTGGGAGAACCTGCTGCTGATCAAGTAAGTGCCTGTCCCCTTACGATACCCCTTACACTGTGCATTGCCTGAGGCCACAGCACCGGGTCAAGCCACCCGTGACATCCCCCTCAAGAGACAGACCCCATTGTTCCGGTGCTGGGTACCCCGGTCTCTTGGGCGTCACACTAAGTTCACACAAGACCTCAAAGACCTGCAGACGAATAACGGATATCATTGGAGAAAACAACAAACACATGAAACTATGCGCAATTGATCAGCATCATTATCTTCTGCTACGTCATTGAGCAAAATTCCATAAACATCTTCGTCTGTAACAATTTTTAAAAGGATTAAACGTAAATATGATATTCGACAATTCCATAATAGAGGCCATCAAAATCTCTCACCTGACAATTAGTGGAACAAGGTCATTACTTTGAACACTCATGTATTATTTGATACTAATAATGTCGTCCTTATTATGGGTCTTAATTTTTGTCCTGAGAGTAAATCTGATTTATTTACAGTTATCAAATATCTGCAGCTTTTTGCACAATCAAAAAAAGTCCACCTAAATCTACCTGTCCTAATGTGGATTTATACATTCAGTTGGTCAGCGAAGACTTTGAGAAAATTCCTCATACAATTAGAGACAATTTAAGCAGAGATGAATGTAACAGTCTAAATAACCTCAACAATGTTGCCTTTCAACCTGTGGACAAAGGCGGCAACAGACTAATATTGCTGAAAACCATGTATGAGTCGGAGGCATTCCGTCATCTAAAAAATAAGGATTGTTGTAGAATACCCTGCTATCATATTAAACACAATTTTGTCATATAATAAAAGTAGCCAAAGAAAATGGAATCATTACAAAAGGGCATTGGCCCTACAATATGACAAACCAACTATATCCAGCCTCTACTTTTTACCAAAAATCTATAAAAATGAGAAAACACCACCTGGAAGACCAATCATTTCTGGTAGGGGTAATTATTTGGAGACCACAAGTAAATTCATTGATAAATAACTACAGCCTCTATTTGGATGTTACCATATTTTATTCAAATCAGTGCATGTGGATGGACCGTGTCCTCGAGGAGTTACAAAACTTTATGTAATTTCTTAACAACAATTGCCTAAACATTCATCTAACATATCAACCTGGCTCACAAATGATTGATTTTTTGGACATTATAATTATGTGAGATACTATGAATATGCTGCAGACTGACATTTACAGAAAAACCACATCAGTAAATGCTCTACTGCACTTTTATTCGTCTCATCCATGTTTCCTTATCGATTCCACTGGGTCAATTTTTGCTCCTTAAACGATTATGCTGAACTGAGGCGGATTTTGAAACAAAAACTAAAGTTCTTAAAACCAGACTTTGCAATTGTGTAGTCATATATGCAAAGAGAGCATATTATAGAGCTAAGAATACATTTAGAGAACAATTACTATATACCCCTCGTCTAAAATCACCATCAAATGTAATACGATTTATTACAAACCATCATTCACAATCATCCACGATGAGATAATGCCTAGAAAGATCGTGGCCTATTTTATTAGCTTTGACTTTATCCCAATATTTACAAAACTCCATAGCATTACGTTTCATCAGTCATAACATATTGGGACCACCTGGTTAGCAATCATTATACAAACGAAATGGCCATTTTTTGGGGAAAATGCACACCCTCCTCTTAGTTGCACACCATATGGTGTGTGTAGCGTGTCCAAATATTAAAAGAACTAATGTATTCTCGGACTCAACTGAACAAAAACTTTTGAGATACAACATGATATCACTTGTACTACTAGGACAGTCATTTATTACGCTACTTGTCCATGTCCTAAGATTTATGTTTGACTCACAATTAGACAACTAACGGAGAGAGTCTGGGAGCACATTCATGGGATTTCTGCTGCCAGACTTGAGGACTAGGGTTGAGCGAAACGGATCGGACAAATTAAAAAATCGCCGACTTTCCACAAAGTCGGGTTTCGTGAAACCCAACCCGATCCTAGCGTGGGATCGGCCATGAGGTCGGCGATCTTTGCGCCAAAGTTGCATTTCGTATGACATTTTCAGCACCATTTTTCAGCCAATGAAGGAGGATGCAAAGTGTGGGCAGCGTGATGACATAGGTCTCAGTCCCCACCATCTTAGAGAAGGGCATTACAGTGATTGGCTTGCTCTCTGCGGCATCACAGGGGCTATAAACGGGCGTGCACGCCGACCGCCATCTTCTGCCAGTCGTAGCATAGGGAGAGGTTTCTGCAGCTGCATCAGAAGAAGGGATATAGTTAGGGAGGGAAGATTAAACCCCGAAACTGCTTGTGCTGTAGCGATTTCCACTGTCCAACACCAGCTTTTCTTTGCAGGGACAGTGGAGTTTATATTTTTGTGCATCAGCGCTGTAGCTTATTAGGCTGCCTTATAAGGCTCCCTGATAGCTGCATTGCTGTTTGTACACCGCTGTGCAAACCAACTGCTTTTTTTTAAAGCAAAAATCCTGTTGCTCCTTTCTGCCCAGCTATCTTGTTTATTTGTCCACACTTTTGTGTGCAGCAGTCCTTTTTATTGCTGCTATACTTGTCCTGAGATCATTGTAGGGAGATTGAAATTGTACTAGAGTCCTTGTATTTTTTCATATATCTTCCAGCCACATTCTGCCACTTACATTGTGTAGTGTAATACACTGGGCCTGAGTTTTGGTGCAGTCTCCCCCCCCCCCCCCAAAAAAAAAAGTGAGATTCAAATTATCACAAAGTGGATATACTGCAGTCCTGTTAGTTTGCGGTATATCAGCCAGCCACTTTCTGACACTTACATTGTGTTGTGTTATACACTGGGCCTGAGTTTTGGTGCAGTCTCCCCTCCCCCCCAAAAAAAGGGAGATTTAAATTGTTACAAAGTGGATCTACGTCAGTTCTGTTAGTTTGTCGTATATCTTCCAACCACGTTCTGCCACTTACATTGTGTAGTGTTATACACTGAAAGGAAGAGAAAAACAATGGACTAATCCAGGCCTGCACAACCATATAGTGTAGAAAAATAGCAAACGTTTTTATTAGACACCACAACATGAACATAAAAACACTTAAAATACAACAGATGTGTACAAAACACCCCTATACATCCTAATAAGTCTGCAGGGAATATATGTAAAATATACACCATCAGGCTAACATGAATATATGACACCACATGCTGACAAAAATATGTATTGACAGAAAAACTCCGGCACACAATTGAAGTCAATGCAATTTACTTGTGAGTTTATTAGGAAATTCCCATCACGTGGTAAATGACTTTTCCAAATAACAACGTTTCAAATAATGTTAAATCCGTTGGAGGAAAAATATATAACACCGCATACGTAGTGAGATGAAGAAAACAATGCTATGCATCAATTCACAGGTAACTATTTCAACGTTTCGGCCTGTATGCCTTTATCAAGAAAACCTGTATATGAATCTGTAATGATAACAAAAGTGAATGCATTAAAATACATATAACACCAAGAAAGTGACAAAATAAGATAGAAAAACAAAACAGTAAGGTAATAAAACAGTAATGAAATAAAACAAAACAACACAGAACCTCAAAACATAAAGTCCCTTTGCAACACCCCTTGCGGATATATGGGATTATATGTCTATATTCCAATGCAAAGGCGGAATCAAAAGACAACAAATACACTGGTCAAACAGGAAAAACATCCTAAATCTAACAAAGGAAAAAAAGGAGGAAAAAAGGAAGAAAAAAAGGAAAAGAAAATAAGAAAACAAAAGGGAAGAAAACAAAGGATCACTGTGAGAAAAAACTCGATAGAACAAGATAACAAATATACATATATATGTACCCGCATTCAAACAGACACACTAGCACTCACACTCACACTCACTCACGTATATACAAATGCACACAAACACATATACTAATACCCTCATACACACTGCCACACAAACATACATACACACATGCACACACTCACACACACAAGCTCACACACACTCACACACACTCACACACACTCACTCACACACATTCACACACACTCACACACACTCACACACACCCACACACACTCACACACACACACACTCACACACACACACACACACTCACACACACTCACACACTCACACACACACAAATACCCACTCCCAAACACATGTATATATATATGTATATACAAGGAAACATATGAATAAGAGAATAAGAGATGACTGAGTAAAAACATGGCCAGAGGCTAAGATACATAGAGCCCGTATAAATATAAATAGGCAAGTGTCACATACAGGAGACACAGCGCCAGAATGGCTCAAAATAGGAAGCGGCAAGCATAACGGGCAGAGAAAAGAACAGGAACAATGAGAAAACATTACCCGTGACAGGAGTCTAGCAGTGCGAGGTCCGTAGTGCGGTGAGGAGGAGAGCGCTCAACCGCGCTTATAAGTACCCGCTTCCCGCAGTAAGTGAGGGAAAAGAAAGGACTTCCGGGTGCCCAGGAGGTCAGTGTCCAGAGTGCGCAGGCGCCGGGGGTTAATAGAGCGCCGATAGAAGACAGAGCTAGCTGAGCGATGAATAGGCTCGGCGCATGCGCAGTTAGCGCAAATCGGAGCTGACCTGAAAAGAAGAACAAAGTAAATACCAAGCGGGGCATTTTAAGACAAAAAACACAATAAATAAACAAACCAGAGGCCAGGAAGGGAAGGAACCATAAAGAAGAAAAAAGAGGGAAAAGGGGGAGAAAAACAGATAATAAATAGTACTAATGATAATAACAGTGACTCAAAGTAAAATAGGAGGAGGGAAGTCAGACCTCCGGATAATGGAATCCAGAAAGGGAAAAACTGGCAATCCAAAGGATGACATGCAAAAATGTAATACCTGGTGGCACAACAAATATTAATAAATAATCTCGTAATCCCTATTGAGACCTAAGGGAGAAAGCGTCTGCAGCTTGTGAATCCAATAAGATTCACGAGCTTTGAGTTTTTGGATTCTATCACCACCCCTCCTCGATAGAGGAACATGGTCAATGACCTGATAGCGCAATTGTGCGATAGTATGTCTACGTTCCAAAAAATGGGCGGGGATAGGTAACAGGGTACGTGAACACCTAATGGTAGATTTATGCTGGGAAATGCGGTATGCCATGACCAAGAGGGAGATCAGTATGATATATCTATAATATAACGGTGGGAGCGTCACTCTGTCCGAAGTCTTTATAGACTGCGCAAGTACAATGCACCGCGCCTGCGCAGTCTGGAACACACCCGCGTGTCCCTCCTAATATACCGGCCATGGAGGCTCCGTGTTCTGCAGCTCCAGTCAGGGTAGCTGTAGAGCCCAGCGGAGCTCCAGGACCTTCGATGATGTCACCACAGGCATGTGACCAGTGACGCGAGTGGGCGGAGTCAGCCCTTGGTGTGCTGCTGGCTGCAGGGGTGTATCTATTATTGCCAGCGCCGCACTCAGGCACTCACGGCACAGCGCCACCTGCACTCACGGCACAGCACCGCCCGCACTCACGGCACAGCGCCGCACTCACGGCACAGCGCCACCCGTACTCACTCACGGCACAGCGCCGCCCACACTCATGGCACAGCGCTGCCCACACTCACGGCACAGCGCCGCCCGCACTCACGGCACAGAGTCGCACTCACGGCACAGCACCGCACTCACGGCACAGCGCCGCACTCACGGCACAGCGCTTCCTGCACTCAGGGCACAGCACCGCACGCTTTCACGGCACAGCCACCTGCACTCACGGCACAGCGCCGCCCGCACTCACGGCACAGCCGCCCGCACTCACGGCACAGCGTCGCACTCACGGCACAGCGTCGCACTCACGGCACAGCGCCGCACTCATGGCACAGCGCCGCCCGCACTCACTCACAGCACAGCGCCGCACTCACCGCACAGCCGCCCGCACTCACGGCACAGCGCCACCCGCACTCATGGCACAGCGCCGCACTCACGGCACAGCGCCGCACTCACGGCACAGCGCCGCCCGCACTCACTCATGGCACAGCGCCGCCCACACTCACGGCACAGCGCCGCCCGCACTCACGGCACAGCGCTGCACTCACGGCACAGCCGCCCGCACTCACAGTACAGCGCCGCCCACACTCACGGCACAGCCGCCCGCACTCACGGCACAGCGCCTCACTCACGGCAGAGCCGCCCGCACTCACGGCACAGTGCCTCACTCACGGCAGAGCCGCCCGCACTCACGGCACAGCGCCGCCCGCACTCACAGCACAGCGCTGCCCGCACTCACGGCACAGCGCCGCCCGCACTCACGGCACAGCCGCCCGCACTCACGGCACAGCGCCACCCGCACTCACGGCACAGCGCCACCCGCACTCACCGCACAGCGCCGCCTGCACTCACGGCACAGCGCCGCACTCACGGCACAGTGCCGCCCGCACTCACGGCACAGCGCCGCACTCACGGCACAGCGGCCCGCACTCACGGCACAGCGCCGCCCGCACTCATGGCACAGCGCCGCCCGCACTCACGGCACAGCGCCGCACTCACTCACGGCACAGCGCCGCCCGCACTCACCGCACAGCGCCGCCTGCACTCACGGCACAGCGCCGCACTCACGGTACAGTGCCGCCCGCACTCACGGCACAGCGCCGCACTCACGGCACAGCACCACCCGCACTCACGGCACAACGCCGCACTCACGGCACTGCTGCCCGCACTCATGGCACAGTGCCACCCGCACTCATAGCATAGTGCCGCCCGCACTCACGGCACAGCGCCGCACTCACTCACGGCACAGCTGCCCGCACTCACGGCACAGCGCCGCCCGCACTCACGGCACAGCGCCGCACTCACTCACGGCACAGCGCCGCACTCACTCACGGCACAGCGCCACCCGCACTCACGGCACAGCGCCGCCTGCAATCACGGCACAGCGCCGCACTCAGGGCACAGCCGCCCGCACGCACTCGGGGCACAGCCACCTGCACGCACTCGGGGCACAGCCGCCCGCACGCACTCGGGGCACAGCCGCCTGCACGCACTCGGGGCACAGCCGCCCGCACGCACTCAGGGCACAGCCGCCCGCACTCAGCACAGCCGCCCGCACTCAGCACAGCCGCCTGCACTCAGGCAGTAGAGCCGGAGAGAGAAAGATGGGAGCAACATATGGCAGAATGGAAACAGGAACAGGCAGAATGGATGCAGCACATTACAACAGAATGGAGGCACAGGATGGGAGCAGCACATGACAGAATGGGGGTGCAGGATGGGAACAGCACATGACAATGGGGGTGCAGGATGGGAGCAGCATATGACAGAATGGAGGCGCACACATGACAGCATGGGGGTGCAGGATGGGAGCAGCCCATGACAGAATGGGGGCGCAGTATGGGAGCAGCACATGACAGGATGGGGGCGCAGGATGGGAGCAGTACATGACAGGATGGGGGCGCAGGATGGAGCAGCACATGTATATCAACCACAACAAGAAAACAGAGATCCCTAAAAAATAACTTTTAATAATGAATTTAAAAAGACTATATTTACCCACAAAATAAATAAAACAGTATTAAATGTACCTAGTGGACCCTAAATTGAACTACAATGAGTTCTACCTGGCAGTGGAGGTTGGCACCCTACTTTACTGCGGTTGGCGCCCCCACTCCTCGACGGCTCGCCCTTACAAGCCCTAAAAGGCCCTATATCATAGGAAAGGCTGAGTAGACACTACTCTCAATACCTAAAATGATAACCTGCCTATCAGTGGAGGTTGGCACCCTAATTTACTGCGGTAGGCGCTCCCACTCAACGACGGCTTACCCTAGGGTCCCTAATAATCCCTATAATACGGGATAGACAAAGAAAATTTTGTCCCACAAACACCACCGATACCCGTAGAAGAGAAAAAAAACAAAACAAAATAGAAAAATAAACCTAAACAAAATAATATAAGTAACGAAAAAAAGTTTCACTATACTAGACTGATGTATATATTGAGCAAGCAAATAATGCTATAATAGATAGAATACTATAACCCAAATACGGGTACACTGGGTGCAATAATATTTATGTCCACAAAATAGAGACCCAGCACTCAGATAAAGTCCACTCTTGTGACACTATATGATATACATATGCTTAATAACAAATAGTATATGTCCATAAATATGGCACAGCAACCATGGCAAGAAGTGGACAAAAGAAAAAATCTTCAAGGCAGCCAATATAACCACAGCCACCACTAGATGAACAATAATAACAACTCCTCTAAATATCTAGTATGAGGATTAGAGGACACGATCGTCCTAGTGGTGCAAGATAAACTGTCAGGATTATATATCACCAGTGTACTCATCCATTTACTGCGATTTTTTGGCGTGGATCCAGCTGCCAAGAATACAGAGCGGTTTCATGTGGATAAATACAACTAGCCCCACAAGGCAGCCCATGTGACCACAACCACTACTAGATGAAAAAAATGATAACAACTCCTCAGAAAATTAACATGAGGATTAAAAGGACACAATCGTCCCAATGGTGCAGAGTAGACAGTAAGGATTACATATCACCAGTGTACTCATCTATTTGCTGCGGTTTTCATGGCGTGGATCCAGCTGCTGCCAAGATTACAGAGCGGTTTCATATGGATGAACATAACCGGCATCTGTCAAATAGTCCCCAAGCAATGCCCGACGCGTTTCCCCCCATAGGGAATGGTGGGGGTTCATCAGGGGTATGCAGACACGCATAGGATGTAGGTGCTGTAGCGGCAAGCGCCACTTACCAAGTCCGCCTTTTTATACATCAGCAGGGAGCACACTGGAAGCGTCGGCAAGTACGCCGGAAATGACGCCGCCAGGACGCCCATAATGCACAGCGCCACATGATACGAGCCGGGCCACAAGAAAATGGAGGAGTGGCCAAAAGCCGCCCACACACAAATGGCCGATCTGAACTGCGCATGCGCATATAAGCGCTCTGCAGAAACAAAGGCAGCATACATACGGCTCCATCGAAATGGCCGACACAGCAGCACAAACGCCCTAGAAGGTCAAAGCTAATGCTGGGCAGTGAGAATACACCGCTGGAGGCAGACCAACTACGAGGATAGATATCCCCACACATATATTGTAATAGGGCGAACACTTTGGCCAATGATAAAACATATACAGCTGATAGGTGGTAAGTGGCCATATGGACAAGAACCAAATGAATAAATAAAGTCAAAGTAACAGAAAATGATGAAAAAAGGTCAAAATATACGACCTAGCTTGTAAAACAAAGTATAAATATACATGGCCATAAACACACATATAGAGACCCACCATATATGACTAGACAAAACTAGCAAAGGACAACTGCTCATTAAGACCCAGAGGGCTCACAGATCTAAGTAGATACGTCCACCTGGACTCCCGTTGTAGTATCTTTCTGTCAAAATCACCGAGTCTGACCGTGGGAGCAATAACCTCAATGACCTTAAACGATAAACATCCACTGTCACCTCCATGCTGCATGTTAACGTGTCTCGCTAAAGGTGTATCTCTGTTGTGTCTGATATCACCAAGGTGTTCGCTCATACGAACACGTAGTTCACGTTTGGTTTTACCAACATAATCCCTGGGACAGGAACACGTACAGAGATACACCAAACCCGTAGTTCTGCAATTAGCAAACTGTCTGATAGAAAAAATCCTGCCTGTAACCGAACTACAAAAAGTTTTGGACACGTCAATATATTTACAAAAGGAGCAATGCCCACATTTGAAGGTGCCCAAGGACCTATTGGCAAGCCACGTACTCTGTTTCTTAGGGGGGATAAAGTGACTATGGACGACACTGTCTTTAATAGACCTACCCCTTCTATAAGTAATTGACGGATGGGGAGATACAAACTTGCCAATTACAGGGTCAGATTTAAGTATCTGCCAATGTCGTTTAAAGACTTCATAGATTCTCCTGGATTGGTCATCAAAGGTACCAATTAACCGTGTAATGGTAGAACCCTCAGTTTTAATCTTAGGTACCAACAAAGATGTTCTATTAGATCTTCGTGCTACATGATAAGCAGAATCGATCACATCATGCGATCCATGGATCCATGGAGCATGGAGGTGACAGTGGATGTTTATCGTTTAAGGTCATTGAGGTTATTGCTCCCACGGTCAGACTCGGTGATTTTGACAGAAAGATACTACAACGGGAGTCCAGGTGGACGTATCTACTTAGATCTGTGAGCCCTCTGGGTCTTAATGAGCAGTTGTCCTTTGC
This sequence comes from Ranitomeya imitator, assembly GCF_032444005.1. Taxonomy (NCBI): domain Eukaryota; kingdom Metazoa; phylum Chordata; class Amphibia; order Anura; family Dendrobatidae; genus Ranitomeya; species Ranitomeya imitator. Next base: position 335,977,535 of record NC_091283.1, on the reverse strand, counting down.
TAGTTTTGTCTAGTCATATATGGTGGGTCTCTATATGTGTGTTTATGGCCATGTATATTTATACTTTGTTTTACAAGCTAGGTCGTATATTTTGACCTTTTTTCATCATTTTCTGTTACTTTGACTTTATTTATTCATTTGGTTCTTGTCCATATGGCCACTTACCACCTATCAGCTGTATATGTTTTATCATTGGCCAAAGTGTTCGCCCTATTACAATATATGTGTGGGGATATCTATCCTCGTAGTTGGTCTGCCTCCAGCGGTGTATTCTCACTGCCCAGCATTAGCTTTGACCTTCTAGGGCGTTTGTGCTGCTGTGTCGGCCATTTCGATGGAGCCGTATGTATGCTGCCTTTGTTTCTGCAGAGCGCTTATATGCGCATGCGCAGTTCAGATCGGCCATTTGTGTGTGGGCGGCTTTTGGCCGCTCCTCCATTTTCTTGTGGCCCGGCTCGTATCATGTGGCGCTGTGCATTATGGGCGTCCTGGCGGCGTCATTTCCGGCGTACTTGCCGACGCTTCCAGTGTGCTCCCTGCTGATGTATAAAAAGGCGGACTTGGTAAGTGGCGCTTGCCGCTACAGCACCTACATCCTATGCGTGTCTGCATACCCCTGATGAACCCCCACCATTCCCTATGGGGGGGAAACGCGTCGGGCATTGCTTGGGGACTATTTGACAGATGCCGGTTATGTTCATCCATATGAAACCGCTCTGTACTCTTGGCAGCAGCTGGATCCACGCCATGAAAACCGCAGCAAATAGATGAGTACACTGGTGATATGTAATCCTTACTGTCTACTCTGCACCATTGGGACGATTGTGTCCTTTTAATCCTCATGTTAATTTTCTGAGGAGTTGTTATCATTTTTTTCATCTAGTAGTGGTTGTGGTCACATGGGCTGCCTTGTGGGGCTAGTTGTATTTATCCACATGAAACCGCTCTGTATTCTTGGCAGCTGGATCCACGCCAAAAAATCGCAGTAAATGGATGAGTACACTGGTGATATATAATCCTGACAGTTTATCTTGCACCACTAGGACGATCGTGTCCTCTAATCCTCATACTAGATATTTAGAGGAGTTGTTATTATTGTTCATCTAGTGGTGGCTGTGGTTATATTGGCTGCCTTGAAGATTTTTTCTTTTGTCCACTTCTTGCCATGGTTGCTGTGCCATATTTATGGACATATACTATTTGTTATTAAGCATATGTATATCATATAGTGTCACAAGAGTGGACTTTATCTGAGTGCTGGGTCTCTATTTTGTGGACATAAATATTATTGCACCCAGTGTACCCGTATTTGGGTTATAGTATTCTATCTATTATAGCATTATTTGCTTGCTCAATATATACATCAGTCTAGTATAGTGAAACTTTTTTTCGTTACTTATATTATTTTGTTTAGGTTTATTTTTCTATTTTGTTTTGTTTTTTTCTCTTCTACGGGTATCGGTGGTGTTTGTGGGACAAAATTTTCTTTGTCTATCCCGTATTATAGGGATTATTAGGGACCCTAGGGTAAGCCGTCGTTGAGTGGGGGCGCCAACCGCAGTAAATTAGGGTGCCAACCTCCACTGATAGGCAGGTTATCATTTTAGGTATTGAGAGTAGTGTCTACTCAGCCTTTCCTATGATATAGGGCCTTTTAGGGCTTGTAAGGGCGAGCCGTCGAGGAGTGGGGGCGCCAACCGCAGTAAAGTAGGGTGCCAACCTCCACTGCCAGGTAGAACTCATTGTAGTTCAATTTAGGGTCCACTAGGTACATTTAATACTGTTTTATTTATTTTGTGGGTAAATATAGTCTTTTTAAATTCATTATTAAAAGTTATTTTTTAGGGATCTCTGTTTTCTTGTTGTGGTTGATATACTTTTTTCTGGGATTCCGCATTATTGTGCTTAGGTGTTTTCAGGTTTTTGTTTTGTGATGGCCAGTTTTCTTTCAGGACCACTGGACAATAAAAGATGGCTTGATGACGCTAGGGAAGTATTTTCTGACATTGAGGGTCAGAGTGGCTCTTTATCTACCCCTACTTTGAGGTCACTATTCTCAGATCTTTTGGCAGCATACAAGAATAATATTAAGTCTTGGTGGGAGGTCCAATCCCTGGACAACTACATTAAACATAAAATTGTACCACGTGGTCTTAGAATACACTTGTTACCAGCCCCCAGGTGCGTGTCTCCCACATTATTAGCTAAGTGGGAGGAGGAGTCAGTGGCCTCATCATTGAGGTTCATGCATATTCTTCTAGAGGAGGAGAAGAAGACTCTAGAAAACTCTTCAACTAAGTTAAAAGAACTTGTGGATAACATCTTGAAGTTCAAAAGTGATCCTGAATTTATTAATAAGGAGGAATCCCTTAAAAACTCTGTTGAGAAATTCCATCTAGAAATTAAGGAGAGGAAACATAAACGTTTTGTGAAGGATTGTTCGGAGTTTAAGGAGAAGAGGGCTTATCCTTCCTTACAGGTCACTACAGCAACAGGGGTGGACATCTCCTCCTCGGATATTGACTCTTCAGACTTAGATTCAGCACCAAGGGGGACAGTGTCCAGACAATTTTCTAGACAAAAGAGCCGTGGTCGAAGGGGTGGACGGAGATGGCAAAACTATGGATCGGACAGGGGTTATCAACCCTCTACCTCCTCGTCTTCCTCTTTTTTAGAGGATCGGGGGGGGCCTTTGTACCATCTACGAAACCGGAATCCCACCAGCCACCAAAAGTAGTGACACAGTTCGAACAGGACGATAACCAGATTATCAATTTGTCGTCATATTCACTTACTATGTCTGAGAAACAAGTGCTTAAAAAGGGTCTCACCTTTGTCCCAACAATGCATTTTGATCCGTTTACCTGGATCAAGGACCTCAACCTTTTCACTAGGAAGCTCAGGTGGAGGAATTTCTTTCATAAAAATGACCTACAGAAATGTCAACAACTGGGTATTTCGGCTGAGGACCTGAGTAACTTTGAAATTCTTACGGAGCTTAGTGAGGAAGGTAGTAGGGTCGCGGGTGAGGGCCCTTTCTCGGATCTTAAACCTACTAGCAGTAGAATGCCACCGTCTTGTGATTTTGGCAGCATCGATGTGTTCCAGAAACTGGTAACGGAAGAGATTAATAACATCATTCCGAGCCTTGACTCGACTCATCCTAATTTGACCTATTCAGAGAGGAAATCTTTGAATGATCTCAGGAATAATACATCTTTAATTATTAAGCCTTCCGATAAAGGCGGTAATACGGTGATTATGGATCATGAGAATTATACTAAGATGTGCATGTCTATTTTATCTGATGTATCATCTTATGAGATATTAAAGGGTGACCCCACGGCTGACTACACTGCTGAATTATCGAGGATGTTAACACGGGCCTTTGAGTCTAAACTTATATCTAAAAGTGAATTTGGTTTTCTTTTACCTAGGTTCCCTATGGTGTCAACCTTTTATGCTTTACCTAAAATCCATAAAGGGTACAGTCCCCTTAAGGGTCGGCCTATAGTATCAGGGGTAGATGCTCTATCTCAAAATTCGAGCATCTATCTGGACAGACTTTTAAGACCTTTTGTCACGGCCCTACCCTCTTATATAAGGGATACGAGTGATCTATTGACAAAATTGGAGGGGGTCGTGGTTGAACCAGATACTATCATCGCCTCCATTGATGTGGAGGCGTTGTATAGTAGTATTCGACACAGGGATGGACTTAGGGCAATTGAATATTACATCAGTAGCAGGGGTGTTCATTGTGGACGTCATAATATATTTCTCTTAGAGCTTCTAAATTTTGTGTTACAGCGGAACTACTTTCTTTTTGGAGGGAAGTACTACCACCAGCTCAGGGGCACAGCGATGGGGAGCCCTTGTGCCCCCACTTATGCTAATCTGCTCCTGGGCTGGTGGGAGGATACTTTGATCTTCAAGGATGAGGATGAGACATGGAGCCCCAGGATTATTTTCTGGGGCCGATTTATCGATGACATCCTGGTCCTTTGGAGGGGTGATGCCTGCTCTTTTTCCGACTTTGTAGCATATCTCAACACTACCATTGAAGGTTTATTTTTCACCTTTGAGATTGGGGGACAGAGCATTAATTTTTTGGATGTTAATATTTGTAGGCAAATGGATGGCTCTCTCAGTACAACTATTTTTCGGAAACCAACAGCTACAAACAGCTTGCTGAGATGGGAGAGCCACCACCCCCCTCCGTTAAAAAGAGGTATACCTAAGGGACAATTCTTGCGACTTCGCAGGAATTGTTCCTCCCTTAATGATTTTGAGAGGAAGTCGTTGGAATTGAAGGACCGTTTTAGGGCAAGGGGATATCCGCATGATGTGATCGATTCTGCTTATCATGTAGCACGAAGATCTAATAGAACATCTTTGTTGGTACCTAAGATTAAAACTGAGGGTTCTACCATTACACGGTTAATTGGTACCTTTGATGACCAATCCAGGAGAATCTATGAAGTCTTTAAACGACATTGGCAGATACTTAAATCTGACCCTGTAATTGGCAAGTTTGTATCTCCCCATCCGTCAATTACTTATAGAAGGGGTAGGTCTATTAAAGACAGTGTCATCCATAGTCACTTTATCCCCCCTAAGAAACAGAGTACGTGGCTTGCCAATAGGTCCTTGGGCACCTTCAAATGTGGGCATTGCTCCTTTTGTAAATATATTGACGTGTCCAAAACTTTTTGTAGTTCGGTTACAGGCAGGATTTTTTCTATCAGACAGTTTGCTAATTGCAGAACTACGGGTTTCGTGTATCTCTGTACGTGTTCCTGTCCCAGGGATTATGTTGGTAAAACCAAACGTGAACTACGTGTTCGTATGAGCGAACACCTTGGTGATATCAGACACAACAGAGATACACCTTTAGCGAGACACGTTAACATGGAGCATGGAGGTGACAGTGGATGTTTATCGTTTAAGGTCATTGAGGTTATTGCTCCCACGGTCAGACTCGGTGATTTTGACAGAAAGATACTACAACGGGAGTCCAGGTGGACGTATCTACTTAGATCTGTGAGCCCTCTGGGTCTTAATGAGCAGTTGTCCTTTGCTAGTTTTGTCTAGTCATATATGGTGGGTCTCTATATGTGTGTTTATGGCCATGTATATTTATACTTTGTTTTACAAGCTAGGTCGTATATTTTGACCTTTTTTCATCATTTTCTGTTACTTTGACTTTATTTATTCATTTGGTTCTTGTCCATATGGCCACTTACCACCTATCAGCTGTATATGTTTTATCATTGGCCAAAGTGTTCGCCCTATTACAATATATGTGTGGGGATATCTATCCTCGTAGTTGGTCTGCCTCCAGCGGTGTATTCTCACTGCCCAGCATTAGCTTTGACCTTCTAGGGCGTTTGTGCTGCTGTGTCGGCCATTTCGATGGAGCCGTATGTATGCTGCCTTTGTTTCTGCAGAGCGCTTATATGCGCATGCGCAGTTCAGATCGGCCATTTGTGTGTGGGCGGCTTTTGGCCGCTCCTCCATTTTCTTGTGGCCCGGCTCGTATCATGTGGCGCTGTGCATTATGGGCGTCCTGGCGGCGTCATTTCCGGCGTACTTGCCGACGCTTCCAGTGTGCTCCCTGCTGATGTATAAAAAGGCGGACTTGGTAAGTGGCGCTTGCCGCTACAGCACCTACATCCTATGCGTGTCTGCATACCCCTGATGAACCCCCACCATTCCCTATGGGGGGAAACGCGTCGGGCATTGCTTGGGGACTATTTGACAGATGCCGGTTATGTTCATCCATATGAAACCGCTCTGTACTCTTGGCAGCAGCTGGATCCACGCCATGAAAACCGCAGCAAATAGATGAGTACACTGGTGATATGTAATCCTTACTGTCTACTCTGCACCATTGGGACGATTGTGTCCTTTTAATCCTCATGTTAATTTTCTGAGGAGTTGTTATCATTTTTTTCATCTAGTAGTGGTTGTGGTCACATGGGCTGCCTTGTGGGGCTAGTTGTATTTATCCACATGAAACCGCTCTGTATTCTTGGCAGCTGGATCCATGCCAAAAAATCGCAGTAAATGGATGAGTACACTGGTGATATATAATCCTGACAGTTTATCTTGCACCACTAGGACGATCGTGTCCTCTAATCCTCATACTAGATATTTAGAGGAGTTGTTATTATTGTTCATCTAGTGGTGGCTGTGGTTATATTGGCTGCCTTGAAGATTTTTTCTTTTGTCCACTTCTTGCCATGGTTGCTGTGCCATATTTATGGACATATACTATTTGTTATTAAGCATATGTATATCATATAGTGTCACAAGAGTGGACTTTATCTGAGTGCTGGGTCTCTATTTTGTGGACATAAATATTATTGCACCCAGTGTACCCGTATTTGGGTTATAGTATTCTATCTATTATAGCATTATTTGCTTGCTCAATATATACATCAGTCTAGTATAGTGAAACTTTTTTTCGTTACTTATATTATTTTGTTTAGGTTTATTTTTCTATTTTGTTTTGTTTTTTTCTCTTCTACGGGTATCGGTGGTGTTTGTGGGACAAAATTTTCTTTGTCTATCCCGTATTATAGGGATTATTAGGGACCCTAGGGTAAGCCGTCGTTGAGTGGGGGCGCCTACCGCAGTAAATTAGGGTGCCAACATCCACTGATAGGCAGGTTATCATTTTAGGTATTGAGAGTAGTGTCTACTCAGCCTTTCCTATGATATAGGGCCTTTTAGGGCTTGTAAGGGCGAGCCGTCGAGGAGTGGGGGCGCCAACCGCAGTAAAGTAGGGTGCCAACCTCCACTGCCAGGTAGAACTCATTGTAGTTCAATTTAGGGTCCACTAGGTACATTTAATACTGTTTTATTTATTTTGTGGGTAAATATAGTCTTTTTAAATTCATTATTAAAAGTTATTTTTTAGGGATCTCTGTTTTCTTGTTGTGGTTGATATACTTTTTTCTGGGATTCCGCATTATTGTGCTTAGGTGTTTTCTGGAGCAGCACATGACAGGATTGAGACCATATACCAATATAAATGATCGCCACCTGGGCGTAGAACGGGTTCAATAGCTAGTAATATATATAATGTGATGGACACAAATAAGAGCTCCAAGGAAATATGTATTAAATCCCTATACTCCCCAAAGGTGGATAAATGCACCAAAATGGCATAGCAAAATACGGCTCTTGACAGCTAAGTGTCCAAGCAGAGCCAGCTAGATATCTCACATGTGGGATGTAGCCCAGATAGAAAACCAAAGCTCCCATGTAAACAATAGGAACGGCATCGCGCCAGAAAGATACTCAGCTGAATCTGAGGTGGAGCAGGATGGAGCCAAAAGGCTAAAAAGCTGCAATAGCACTGCAGATCCGCATGTCATAAATGATCAGCAAGTAGCAAGGAGGGGGTGTGAGGAGAAGACCCCACGCGTATCGCTGCCGCAGCAACTTGGTCAGGGGAAGTGAGTTGTGTGGTGAATAACTCATGTATAAATCAGAGCTGTAATTATCCTGATAACATACCGTTGTGCCACTCAGGAGTAGGAGGTGTAGGGCGGGAGTAGCGTTCCGGCCGCAAGTCGAAGGAAGCAGGGCGGAAGTGGAAGGAAGGATTCCCGCATGCGCAAACGCGGCTCAGGTATTGAGCCGTGTTGCGCACGCGCCGGGCACAGATGGCCCATAGAAAGAAAACAAAATACCGAAGCATATGTAATAAGGGGCAAGTGGTAAAACCGGGTAAAGGAAATAACACACATAAGCCAAAATGACAATGTGCGGCCCTTGAAAAACCTAAATGGGGGTGAAAAAAACAAATGTTAAATACACAAAACAAAATAAAAAAACAACATGGAAAAAATTCATTCATAGCAAGAAACTCCCACAGATCCAGGAGAAAGCGTGAGAGCTCAATGGCAAGAATAGCCAGAGACCTATGTGCCATGGTTATAGGTGGAAAGAACCATAGAGTACATGAAGATCTATCCATATATAAACATAATTCCCAGATGGGCGCTTCATGCCAGCAGGTTCATGGGACTCGGGTCCTGATGTCCCCCATTATTAGATATGTGGGAAGCTATTTACAAACTCAGAGAAGTCCAATAAAAGTCCATCCGTAATAGATGGCGGAGAGGGATCCACAGTAACCGCAGGTCATGTACAGGAGAAAGTAATGGATCCGACAACCAGCTTGTCACGGGGTCATACATTGCCCAGATCGAGCAAGTCCAATCCATATGTGTAGTCCCGAATGGAACACATCCACTGGCCACATCCCTCTTGGTAGAGAAGTCCACTATTGGTCTATCCTTAATGTATGGCAGATACGGATCCCAAGTTTCCCCAGGCACAGTGCAGGAAAAAACATAATATCAGGCACCCCTCTTATTCCAAGGTTGTGTGATACTCGAAACGGGCACATCCAAACCCAGTAGACGGCTAGAAATTGGGAAATGGAAAAAAGGAGAATTAATATCACAATAATGGAGGTCAAATAGCAATAATTCCCTTAGAGACTCCTCTATCCCAGGAATCCTGTGAAGAGAAGCTCTTCGTTCAAACCCGAAGGGGCTACCGATTGTAATTGGAAGATCCATCTGGACTCAATTTGTAGAAGAAGTTTGCGTCTATCTCCCCATCTCTCATTGGGGGTGAGCTTTTGCAAGCCCACCACCTTGAGGTTGACCGAGGAGCCTCCATGTTTAGCTAAAAAATGCTCAGCCACCGGGGTGAGTATCCTGCCCTTCCTCAGATCCGATGCCGCTAGATGGCTAGATGTGTTTCTGGGCCCGTTTCCTTAATTCTTGGTTGGTCTGCCCGACATACACCATCTTACAAGAACATATAGGGGCATAGACTACGTCCCTAGATCTACAATTGATGTATGCCCTTAAGGGATGTCTGCTAAGAAGGGTAGGGTGAACAAAGAGGTCACAAGTCAAAACCATGTGGGGACAGATATTACAATCCCCACACGGGAATGAACCCCTAAGGGTAATGCCTCTGTTCAACTTCACCGTTGATCTTTTAAAGTGGCTTCTAGTGAGAAGGTCTCTGAGGTTGGGTGCCCGTCTTGCTGTCAAAAGGGGTCTGTTGCTTGTGACCTCCAAAGTTTGTGTGTCCACTCGAAGAATTTGCCAGTGTTTAGACAAAATATCACTGACCTGTTTCCAGCTATTGTTGAAATCAGTGATAAATCTGGTTTGTGTCTCCTGGCTTTGCCTCCTAGAGGATAACAGTGACTTCTGATCTTGTCCCCTCGCTCTTTGGTAAGCTGTAGAAATAACACGTTTAGGGTAGCCCCTTTGTTGAAACCGATCCGAGAGCTCACGAGCCTGGATCGAAAAGTCACAGTCAAGGGTGCAATTACGCCTAACACGTAAAAATTGTCCTGTGGGTACACCCACCTTAGTATGCCACGGATGAAAGCTGGAAAATTCCAGGAGCGCATTTGTTGCCGTGGGTTTTCGGAAGAGCTTCGTTGCCAAGTACTGCTCGTGTGGGAATATCCTCAAGTCCAAGAAGGTGATATCACTAGCAGAAATGGAATATGTAAGAAAAATATTATAAGAATTGGAGTTCAAGTTGTCAAAGAATGTAATACATTCCTCCTCTGTACCCTTCCAGAGAATAAAAATGTAATCTATGAAGCGATACCAGGCATGTACGTGGGCAGCGAATGATGGTAAAGGGTAAACAAATTTTTCTTCCCACCAGCCTAAAAAGGTGTTGGCATAGGCTGGTGCACATTTCGCGCCCATCGCCATGCCTGATCGCTGTAAATAGTAGACCCTGTCAAAAAGGAAAAAGTTATGATGAAGAACAAAAGACATTAAGTCGAGAAGGAACGAATCATGACCCCTATCCGTGGAATTCTTCTTGTTCAGAAAGTAAGCTATCGCCTCTATCCCGTCCTTGTGGCCAATATTGGAATATAGTGATTCTACATCACAGGTGACTAGTAGAAAATTTGTGGGGAGTTCAACCTGACCACATATTTCAATAAAATGTGACGAATCACGGACAAACGAGGGGAGGGATGAGGCAATAGGCTGGAGAAAGAAGTCCATGGCACATAGGTCTCTGGCTATTCTTGCCATTGAGCTCTCACGCTTTCTCCTGGATCTGTGGGAGTTTCTTGCTATGAATGAATTTTTTCCATGTTTTTTTTTTATTTTGTTTTGTGTATTTAACATTTGTTTTTTTCACCCCCATTTAGGTTTTTCAAGGGCCGCACATTGTCATTTTGGCTTATGTGTGTTATTTCCTTTACCCGGTTTTACCACATGCCCCTTATTACATATGCTTCGGTATTTTGTTTTCTTTCTATGGGCCATCTGTGCCCGGCGCGTGCGCAACACGGCTCAATACCTGAGCCGCGTTTGCGCATGCGCCAATCCTTCTCCATGGAGACCTGCGTCACTTCCGCCCTGCTTCCTTCTACTTGCAGCCGGGACGCTACTCCCGCCCTACACCTCCTACTCCTGAGCGGCACAACGGTATGTTATCAGGATAATTACAGCTCTTATTTATACGTGAGTTATTCACCACACAACTCACTTCCCCTGACCAAGCTGCTGCAGCAGCGATACGCGTGGGGTCTTCTCCTCACTCCCCCTCCTTGCTACTTGCTGGTCATTTATAACATGCGGATCTGCAGTGCTATTGCAGCTTTTTAGCCTTTTGGCTCCATCCTGCTCCACCTCAGATTCAGCTGAGTATCTTTCTGGCGCGATGTCGTTCCTATTGTTTACATGGGAGCTTTGGTTTTCTATCTGGGCTACATCCCACATGTGAGATATCTAGCTGGCTCTGCTTGGACACTTAGCTGTCAAGAGCCGTATATTGCTGTGCCATTTTGGTGCATTTATCCACCTTTGGGGAGTATAGGGATTTAATACATATTTCCTTGGAGCTCTTATTTGTGTCCATCACATTATATATATTATATATCATACTGATCTCCCTGTTGGTCATGGCATACATATTTTTGTCAGCATGTGGTGTCATATGTTCATGTTAGCCTGATGGTGTATATTTTACATATATTCCCTGCAGACTTATTAGGATGTATAGGGGTGTTTTGTACACATCTGTTGTATTTTAAGTGTTTTTATGTTCATGTTGTGGTGTCTAATAAAAACGTTTGCTATTTTTCTACACTATATGGTTGTGCAGGCCTGGATTAGTCCATTGTTTTTCTCTTCCTTTTGGTTATACATATTATTGGACTAGGCATTGCACCCTCTTAACATTTGATATACAGCTAAAGTGCACCCTTTATCTATATTTAGTGTTATACACTGTGCCTGAGTTTTGGTGCAGTCTCCCCCCCAAAAAAGGGAGATTTAAATTGTTACAAAGTGTATCTATGTCAGTTCTGTTAGTTTGTCGTATATCTTCCAGCCACGTTCTGCCACTTACATTGTGTAGTGTTATACACTGGGCCTGAGTTTTGGTGCAGTCTCCCCCCCAATAAAAGGGAGATTTAAATTCTCAACAAGTTTATATACACCTTCTACCTTGTTTTACATTACCATATAACGGTTGTTATTTTGGTTAGATTTTCCCAAAAATGAGGAAGTCTGGTGGAAGAGGCCGTGGGCGGTTGTTGCCAGCTGGTACTGATGGTGGTGGTGGTGGAGCATCTGGTGGTAGTGGGAAAAGCAAAATAACACCAAAGGCTGGAGGTGTTGAGCCACCATCATCGTCTGGCTACACAAGGCCTCGAAGGAGGCTCCCTTATCTGGGAGTAGGAAAACAGCTTTTAAAGCCGGAGCAGCAGGAAAAAGTTTTGGCTTTCCTTGCCGACTCAGCCTCTAGATCTTTTGCCTCCTCTTCAGAAAGTTCGAAATATTAAAACAGCAAGTCGTCAGTGGATGCTCCCGGTCAGGAACAAGTCGCTTCCTTGTGTCCTTCACCCAAACCAAAAGTGAAGGATGTGGCAGGTCACACTACAGTTTACTCCATGGAGCTCTTTACATATACCATGCCTGGGTTAGAAAGGGAAATTCTTAACAGCCCATTACAAGATGAATCGGACATGGAGTGCACTGATGCACAGCCACAGCTAGATTGTTATGCTGTTCCATTGACTCAGATCACTACATTGCCTCGCAGTGTACTGAGCCAGAATCTGACCCTGATGAGACTATGGTGCCCTGTCACGAACGCTATAGCACCTTATACGGTGACACAGAGGAAGGTGCACATGTCATTGAAAAGGAGGTGATAGATGACCCAGTTGTTGATCCAGATTGGCAGCCATTGGGGGAAGAGGGTGCCGCTGCCAGTAGCTTAGAAGCGGAGGAGGATGATCCACAGCAGCCATCTACATCGCAACAGCTTTCATCTGGCAGGCCCGTATCTGGCCAAAAACGTTTGTCAAAAACAAAAAGTTTTAGGACAGCGTGACCATCCGGTGAAAGTAGCACAGTGTGCAATGCCTGAAAAGGTGTTCCATAGTAGGAAGAGTGTAGTGTGGCAATTTTTTAACCAAGATCCGAATGATCAGTGCAGAGTTATCTGTAAGAAATGCTCAAAGACCTTTAGCAGAGGGAAGAATCTCCAAAATTTAAATACACCGTGTATGCTTAGACATTTAACCAGCATGCACTTGCAAGCCTGGACTAACTACCAAACGTCCCGTGCCGTTGGTGCACCTGCTCAGAATGAAGGTAGTCAGCAACGCTACATTGCTTCCCTCACTGTAAGCCCACCGGTTAGGGCACCACCAGCAGCAAATGTGGAGGTATCATCGCAAGGCCAAAGCAGTCAGGGAATCACAAGGTTCTTGGTAGGATACACTGTATGTAGGCCAACATCAAGAATACCATCACCAACCCTCTCTCAATCTGCCATGTCCACCACCACCCCCCCTAGTTCCACCATATGCAGCTCTCCAGTCCAGCTCACCCTACAAGAGACTCTCATTAGGAAAAGAAAGTACTCAATCTCTCATCCGCATACACAGGGTTTGAATGCCCACATTGCTAGACTAATCTCGTTAGAGATGATGCCCTACCGGTTGGTTGAAAGTGAAACTTTCAAATACCTGATAGCCTACGCAGTACCACGCTATGACCTACCCAGTCGGCACTTCTTTGTGAGAAAATCCATCCCAGCCCTCCACCAGCATGTCAAAGACCGCATTGTCCATGCACTGAGGCAATCAGTCAGTGCAAAGGTGCACCTCACAACAGATGCATGGACCAGTAGGCATGGCGTTACGTGTCCATCACGGTGCACTGGGTTAATGTGGTGGATGCAGGGTCCACAGGGGACAGCCATAGTGGGACAGTTCTGCCTAGCCCACGGTCTAGGAAACAGTTGGCTGTAGGCATTCGCCACCCCTCCTCCTCCTCCTTCAGAAGCAAAAGCTCGTCCACAGAGCGCAGTCGCACGACCACTCCATCCACAGCTGCCATTGTTGCACATGAGGTGTCCCATTATCGAACAGCTAGTGGTAAGCGTCAGCAGGCTGTGTTACAAATAAAGTGTTTGGGCGACAACAGACACACCGCGGAAGTATTGGCCGAGTACTTGCAGCAAGAAACTCAGTCATGGCTGGGCAGTGTACATCTTGAGGCAGGCAAGATAGTCAGTGATAACGGAAGGAATTTTATGGCTGCCATAGCCCTTTCAGAACTGAAACACATACCTTGCCTCGCTCACACCTTGAACCTGGTGGTGCAGTGCTTCCTGAAAATGTATCCGGGGTTACCAGCCCTGCTCCTGAAGGTGCAAAGACTTTGCTCGCACATCCGCTGGTCGCCCGTACACTCCAGCCGTATGCTGAACCATCAGCGATCGCTGAATCTTCCCCAGCACCGCCTAATAATCGACGTTGCAACAAGGTGGAACTCCACACTGCACATGCTTCAGAGGCTGTGCGAACAGAGGCGTGCTGTAATTTATTTGTGGGAGGATACACATACACGGGCAGGCAATTGGATGGCAGACATGGAGTTGTCTGGTGTGCAGTCGTCGAAGCTCCAAGACCTCTGTCAAGTCCTTCAGTGTTTTGAGGAATGCACACGGCTGGTAAGTGCAGACGACGCCATCATAAGCATGAGCATCCCACTAATGCGTCTGCTGATGCAAAGTTTGACGCACATTAAGGAGCAGACGTCGGCAGCCGAGGAGGAGGGAAGCCTTGATGACAGTCAGCCATTGTCTGCTCAGGGAACTCTCCTGGATGAGGTGGCGGAGGAGGAGGATGATGGGGATGACTATTTATGGGAGGAGGATGCTTCTCAGGGGGCAATAGAAACTGGTGGCGTTGCAAGGTCAGGTACAGGGTTTTTGCGGGACACAAGTGATGTTGATTTGCAAGAAAGTGCTCCTCAACCTAGCACAAGCAGTGAATTGACACCTGGAACATTGGCCCACATGGTTGAGTATGCCTTGCGTATCCTAAAAAGGGAACCCCGCATTATCAAAATGATGACTGATGACGATTACTGGTTGGCCTGCCTCCTGGATCCACGATATAAAGGAAAATTACAAAATATCATGCCACATGAGAACCTTGAGCAAATATTGGCTACCAAACAAGCAACTCTTGTAGACCATTTGGTTCAGGCATTCCCAGCACACAGCGGCGGTGACGGTTCTAACACGAGCTGTAGGGGGCAACATGGCAGAGGTGTTAGAGGTGCACAAATCCGAAGTGGCATTGGACAGAGGGGTTTTATGACCAGGTTGTGGAGTGATTTCGCAATGACCACAGACATGACAGGTACTGCTGCATCGATTCAAAGTGACAGGAGACAGCATTTGTCCAGTATGGTTACGAACTATTTTTCCTCCCTTATCGATGTTCTCCCTCACAGGTCATTCCCCTTTGATTACTGGGCATCTAAAATAGACACCTGGCCTGAATTGGCAGAATATGCATTACATTACAGGAGCTCGCTTGCCCAGCTGCTAGTGTGCTGTCAGAAAGAATCTTCAGTGCTGCTGGTTCAATACTAACCAAAAAAAGGACACGTCTGGCTACCCGAAATGTTGATGATCTAACCTTCATTAAAATGAACCAATCATGGATTTCAGATTATTTTGCCCCACCTTCCCCTGTTGACACGTAGCTTGCCTGAAAAATGTCTTGCTTTTGGCCTCCTCTTACTGACTGCTACAATTCCTCCATTTGCAGCTGCTGAATGTCCACCATAGGCCATATTTATACCTCCCTAAATGGGCTGACTACCCCCACAGGGCCGTGGTCACCACTTGGCACAAGCACCGGTGCGAGTGCCGTTTGCCTGGACAGGTGGGTGTGCCCACTCTTGGGCGACGGCACTGGCACAGGGTCCCTCATAGTACAATGAAGTGTCTCTGACGGTGGTGGTGCACAACCAGCGTCAGACACACCGTCGTAATATGAGGGGCCCTGTGCCAGTACCGCTGCCCACGAGAGAGTGTTCCCCCCCAGCTCGAACAGTGCTCTACCACTTGCAATACTTACCTTTCCCTGCTCCACCACTGTGTAGTCTGTGCTGTTAAATCCTTCAATGGCACTGCCAATACAAATTTGTTGAAATGATAGATGATAGTAAAAATATACAGGGGCCCTGGCCTCCATTTAGACCAGTTAATACTTTGCACCAACTACCACTATCTGCCACTCAGCAGAGGAGCCCACCCCTGTACCTAGCTATGCCACCTGTTTATTTATGAACAATTTTTTGGCAGACATCTGGCCCACTTTATTATTTTGGCCTACTAACTGTGTCAGCCATTCATTACAGTTGTCCTCTGCTGAACAAAGCAATGCCGCCTTTTTAGTCCTGTTACCAATTTTGAACTGCATTTAGCCTACTTACTTATTTGGGCCTAGTAACTGTGTCAGCCACTCCTTACAGTTGTCCTCCACTGAACAAAGCAATGCCGCCTGTGTACTCCTGTTACCAATTTTGAACTGCATTTAGCCTCCTTTTTTATTTTGGGCCTACTAAGTCTCTCTGCGCCACTCATTACAGTTGTCCTCCTCCACTGAACAAAGCAATGCCGCCTGTGTACTCCTGTTACCAATTTTGAACTGCATTTAGCCTACTTTTTTATTTTGGGCCTACTAAGTCTGTCTGCGCCACTCATTACAGTTGTCCTCCACTGAACAAAGCTATGCCGCCTGTGTACTCCTGTTACCAATTTTGAACTGCATTTAGCCTACTTTTTTATTTTGGGCCTACTAAGTCTGTCTGCGCCACTCATTACAGTTGTCCTCCACTGAACAAAGCTATGCCGCCTGTGTACTCCTGTTACCAATTTTGAACTGCATTTTGTGTTGTGAATTCAGCTTTTGGGCTCCCTTCGGTGGTTGTAGAGGGTAATGCAGTTGTGACTGGACTGCAGGATTGGACAGTTGTATCTACTAATTGCAAAACTGACAGGGGTATATAGCCTTGCTGGACTCTTTAGTCCCTGCCAGTTGTCCATTGTTTTTGAAGGATTCACTTCCCTGCTGGTCTCTCCAGTTTGCTGTGCTTTTCTACAAAGATAAGTCCTGGCTTTGTTTTTGCTGTCCACCTGCTGTGGACCTTAAAGTTTTGTGCATATTCATGTTTTTGTCTTGTTCAGCTTTGTCTGTGTAGGATTTTTTGCAGTTAAGCTGTGTCTCTGGAGATGCAGATATACCCCCCATGTCTTTAGTCAGATGTGGTGATTCGTATTTTCTGTGGTGGATATTTTCTAGTGTTTTTATACTGACCGCATAGTACTCTGTTCTATTCTTTCTTTTTAGCTAGTATGGCCTCCTATGCTAAAATCTGATTTCATTTCTGCGTATGTTATTCCCCTCTCCTCTCACCATCATTATTTGTGGGGGGGGGGGCTATCTATCCTTTGGGGATTTTCTCTGAGGCAAGATAGGTTTCCTGTTTCTGTCTTTAGGGGAAGTTAGATCTTAGCTGTGTCGAGGGGTCTAGGGAGTGTCAGGTCCCCCCCACGGCTACTTTTAGTTGCGCTGCTAGGTTCAGGGTTTGCGGTCAGTACAGGGATCACCTTCTCCAGAGTCCGTCTCATGCTGCTCCTAGGCCACCAGATCATAACAGTACAACTGGCCAGCCATGAGTTACCGTATATACTCGAGTATAAGCCGACGCGAGTATAAGCCGACCCCCCTAATTTTGCCACAAAAAACTGGGAAAACTTATTGACTCGAGTATAAGCCTAGGGTCGAAATGCAGCATTTACCGGTGAATTTCAAAAATAAAAATAGATCATTATTTCCCCATAGCTGTGCCATACAGTGCTCTGCACCGTTCATATTTCCCCATAGCTGTGCCATATACGGTGCTCTGCACCGTTCACTGTGCCCCATAGATGTGCCATATACGGTGCTCTGCACCGTTCACTGTGCCCCATAGATGTGCCATATACGGTGCTCTGCACCGTTCATTGTGCCCCATAGATGTGCCATATACGGTGCTCTGCACCGTTCATTGTGCCCCATAGCTGTGCCATATACGGTGCTCCGCACCGTTCACTGTGCCCCATAGATGTGCCATATACGGTGCTCTGCACCGTTCATTGTGCTCCATAGATGTGCCATATACGGTGCTCCGCACCGTTCACTGTGCCCCATAGATGTGAAATATACGGTGCTCCGCACCGTTCACTGTGCCCCATAGCTGTGCCATATACGGTGCTCTGCACCGTTCACTGTGCCCCATAGATGTGCCATATACGGTGCTCTGCACCGTTCACTGTGCCCCATAGATGTGCCATATACGGTGCTCTGCACCGTTCATTGTGCCCCATAGATGTGCCATATACGGTGCTCCGCACCGTTCACTGTGCCCCATAGCTGTGCCATATACGGTGCTCTGCACCGTTCACTGTGCCCCATAGATGTGCCATATACGGTGCTCCGCACCGTTCACTGTGCCCCATAGATGTGCCATATACGGTGCTCTGCACCGTTCATTGTGCCCCATAGATGTGCCATATACGGTGCTCCGCACCGTTCACTGTGCCCCATAGATGTGCCATATACGGTGCTCCGCACCGTTCACTGTGCCCCATAGATGTGCCATATACGGTGCTCTGCACCGTTCATTGTGCCCCATAGATGTGCCATATACGGTGCTCCGCACCGTTCACTGTGCCCCATAGATGTGCCATATACGGTGCCCTGCACCATTCACTGTGCCCCATAGATGCTTCACATAAATCTCTGCCGCCGCTGCTGCTGCTGCAATAAAAAAAACAAAACACATACTCACCTCCCTTGATTGCAGCTCCCGGCGTCTCGTTTCGGCGCCTCCATCTTCCCGGCGTCTCTGCTCTGACTGATCAGGCAGAGGGCGCCGCGCACACTATATGCGTCATCGCGCCCTCTGCCTGAACAGTCAGAGCGCAGACGCCGGGAAGATGGAGGCGCCGGCCGGGAAGATGGAGCGACGCTTGGCGGCTGGAACGAGGACAGGTGAATATGCTATACTTACCTAGTCCTGGCGATCCTCGCGCTGTCCCTCTGCCTGGTCTTCGGTGCCGCAGCTTCTTTCTCTATCAGCGGTCACCGGCACCGCTGATTAGAGGAATGAATAGGCGGCTCACGTGACCGCTGAAGAGGGGAAGAAGCTGCAGCACAGAAGACCGTGGGACGGCAGGGACAGCGCGAGGATCGCTGGGACTAGGTAAGTATACCTCAGCGCCCTCTCCCCCTCACCCGCCGACCCTGCCACCCACCTTGACTCGAGTATAAGCCGAGAGGGGCACTTTCAGCCCAAAATTTTGGGCTGAAAATCTCGGCTTATACTCGAGTATATACGGTAATTGCATCTCAGAAGAAGGGAGAGAAGCTTTTGAGCCATTTTTTTTCCTTAGCCTGTTCCTCCCTCTTTACCTCTGGGTGGCTGCGGAACCTAGTGATAACATGAGTGTTCAGGAGTTAGTTTCTCGTGTGGATCAGCTTGCTGCTAGGGTACAGGGTATTTCAGAATATATTGTTCAGACTCCTGCCTTAGAACCTAAGATTCCTACTCCTGATTTATTCTTTGGTGACAGATCCGAATTTTTGAGTTTCAAAAATAACTGTAAACTGTTTTTTGCATTAAGACCCCGGTCTTCTGGTGATCCTATTCAGCAGGTTAAAATCATCATATCTCTGCTGCGTGGTGACCCACAGGATTGGGCATTTTCCCTGGAAACTGGCAATCCTGCTTTGCTTAATGTTGATTCGTTCTTTCAGGCATTGGGGTTGTTGTATGATGAGCCTAATTCTGTGGATCAGGCTGAGAAAATCTTGTTGGCCCTGTGTCTGGGTCAAGAAGCGGCAGAATCGTATTGCCAGAAATTTAAAAAATGGTCTGTACTGACTAAATGGAATGAGGATGCCTTGGCGGCAATTTTCAGAAAGGGTCTTTCTGAATCCGTTAAGGATGTTATGGTGGGGTTCCCCATGCCTACTGGTCTGAGTGATTCTATGTCTCTGGCCATTCAGATTGATCGGCGCTTGCGCGAGCGCAGAGTTGTGCACTCTATGGCGTTGTCCTCTGAGCGGAGCCCTGAGCCTATGCAGTGTGATAGGACTTTGTCTAGAGCTGAACGTCAAACATTCAGGCGTCAGAATAGGTTGTGTTTTTACTGCGGCGATTCTGCTCATGTTATTTCTGATTGCCCTAAGCGTATAAAGAGAATCGCTAGTTCTGTTACCATCAGTACTATACAACCTAAATTTCTGTGACCTTGATCTGCTCATTGTCATCATTTTCTGTCATGGCATTTGTGGATTCAGGCGCCGCTCTGAACTTAATGGACTTAGAATTTGCCAGACGTTGTGGTTTTCCCTTGCAGCCTTTGCAGAACCCTATTCCTTTGAGGGGCATTGATGCTACACCGTTGGCTAAAAATAAGCCCCAGTTTTGGACACAGCTGACCATGCGCATGGCGCCAGCCCATCAGGAAGATTGTCGTTTTCTGGTGTTGCATAATTTGCATGATGATATTGTGCTGGGTTTTCCATGGTTGCAGCTACATAATCCGGTGTTAGATTGGAAATCCATGTCTGTGACTAGTTGGGGTTGTCAGGGGGTTCATGATCAGGTTCCTTTGATGTCAATTTCCTCTTCCCCCTCTTCTGAAATTCCTGAGTTTTTGTCAGACTTCCAGGATGTATTCGATGAGCCCAAATCCAGTTCCCTTCCACCGCATAGGGACTGCGATTGTGCTATTGACTTGATTCCAGGTTGTAAGGGCCGACTTTTCAACCTGTCTGTGCCGGAACATGCCGCCATGCGGAGCTATATTAAGAAGTCTTTGGAGAAAGGGCATATTCGGCCATCTTCTTCACCGTTGGGAGCGGGGTTCTTATTTGTTGCCAAGAAGGATGGCTCCTTGAGACCCTGTATTGATTATCGCCTCTTGAATAAGATCACGGTCAAATTTCAATATCCTTTGCTTACTGATTTGTTTGCTAGGATCAAGGGGGCTAGCTGGTTTACTAAGATTGACCTTCGAGGGGCATATAATCTTATTCGTATTAAGCAGGGTGACGAATGGAAAACTGCATTTAATACGCCCGAAGGCCATTTTGAATACCTTGTGATGCCATTCGGACTCTCTAATGCCCCATCTGTGTTCCAATCCTTCATGCATGATATCTTTCGGAGTTATCTTGATAAATTCACACAGGTAGTTTTTTCTTCTATACTTCCAGTAGACGGGCATGGCACCAGGAGATGGAACAGGATCCTTGATGCAAACAACTGGCTAAGACGATGGTGCAGACAACAAGGATTCGGATTCCTGGACCACGGTGTGAATTATTGGTACGATGGACTCCTCGCCAGAGACGGACTACACCTCAACAAACCTGGGAAACACACATTCGCCAGAAGACTCGCTACACTCATCAGCAGGGCGTTAAACTAAAAGAAGAGGGGACGGGAAGAAAAACATTAGACTTGAACAAAGAAGACCCAGGAAAACATACTCAGATGGGAGGTAAGAACATTTCTAAAACAATCCACAGCGAGGAGATTGGAACAAAACAAAATCCTCTAAACTGCATGCTCGCAAACGCCAGAAGCCTGACAAACAAGATGGAAGAACTAGAAGCAGAAATATCTACAGGTAACTTTGACATAGTGGGAATAACCGAGACATGGTTAGATGAAAGCTATGACTGGGCAGTTAACTTACAGGGTTACAGTCTGTTTAGAAAGGATCGTAAAAATCGGAGAGGAGGAGGGGTTTGTCTCTATGTAAAGTCTTGTCTAAAGTCCACTTTAAAGTAGGATATTAGCGAAGGAAATGAGGATGTCGAGTCCATATGGGTCGAAATTCATGGAGGGAAAAATGGTAACAAAATTCTCATTGGGGTCTGTTACAAACCCCCAAATATAACAGAAACCATGGAAAGTCTACTTCTAAAGCAGATAGATGAAGCTGCAACCCATAATGAGGTCCTGGTTATGGGGGACTTTAACTACTCGGATATTAACTGGGAAACAGAAACCTGTGAAACCCATAAAGGCAACAGGTTTCTGCTAATAACCAAGAAAAATTATCTTTCACAATTGGTGCAGAATCCAACCAGAGGAGCAGCACTTTTAGACCTAATACTATCTAATAGACCTGACAGAATAACAAATCTGCAGGTGGTCGGGCATCTAGGAAATAGCGACCACAATATTGTGCAGTTTCACCTGTCTTTCACTAGGGGGACTTGTCAGGGAGTCACAAAAACACTGAACTTTAGGAAGGCAAAGTTTGACCAGCTTAGAGATGCCCTTAATTTGGTAGACTGGGACAATATCCTCAGAAATAAGAATACAGATAATAAATGGGAAATGTTTAAGAACATCCTAAATAGGCAGTGTAAGCGGTTTATACCTTGTGGGAATAAAAGGACTAGAAATAGGAAAAACCCAATGTGGCTAAACAAAGAAGTAAGACAGGCAATTAACAGTAAAAAGAAAGCATTTGCACTACTAAAGCAGGATGGCACCATTGAAGCTCTAAAAAACTATAGGGAGAAAAATACTTTATCTAAAAAACTAATTAAAGCTGCCAAAAAGGAAACAGAGAAGCACATTGCTAAGGAGAGTAAAACTAATCCCAAACTGTTCTTCAACTATATCAATAGTAAAAGAATAACAACTGAAAATGTAGGCCCCTTAAAAAATAGTGAGGAAAGAATGGTTGTAGATGACGAGGAAAAAGCTAACATATTAAACACCTTCTTCTCCACGGTATTCACGGTGGAAAATAAAATGCTAGGTGAAATCCCAAGAAACAATGAAAACCCTATATTAAGGGTCACCAATCTAACCCAAGTACAGGTGCGAAACCGGCTAAATAAGATTAAAATAGATAAATCTCCGGGTCCGGATGGCATACACCCACGAGTACTAAGAGAACTAAGTAATGTAATAGATAAACCATTATTTCTTATTTTTAGGGACTCTATAGCGACAGGGTCTGTTCCGCAGGACTGGCGCATAGCAAATGTGGTGCCAATATTCAAAAAGGGCTCTAAAAGTGAACCTGGAAATTATAGGCCAGTAAGTCTAACCTCTATTGTTGGTAAAATATTTGAAGGGTTTCTGAGGGATGTTATTCTGGATTATCTCAATGAGAATAACTGTTTAACTCGATATCAGCATGGGTTTATGAGAAATTGCTCCTGTCAAACCAATCTAATCAGTTTTTATGAAGAGGTAAGCTATAGGCTGGACCACGGTGAGTCATTGGACGTGGTATATCTCGATTTTTCCAAAGCGTTTGATACCGTGCTGCACAAGAGGTTGGTACACAAAATGAGAATGCTTGGTCTGGGGGAAAATGTGTGTAAATGGGTTAGTAACTGGCTTAGTGATAGAAAGCAGAGGGTGGTTATAAATGGTATAGTCTCTAACTGGGTCGCTGTGACCAGTGGGGTACCGCAGGGGTCAGTATTGGGACCTGTTCTCTTCAACATATTCATTAATGATCTGGTAGAAGGTTTACACAGTAAAATATCGATATTTGCAGATGATACAAAACTATGTAAAGCAGTTAATACAAGAGAAGATAGTATTCTGCTACAGATGGATCTGGATAAGTTGGAAACTTGGGCTGAAAGGTGGCAGATGAGGTTTAACAATGATAAATGTAAGGTTATACACATGGGAAGAAGGAATCAATATCACCATTACACACTGAACGGGAAACCACTGGGTAAATCTGACAGGGAGAAGGACTTGGGGATCCTAGTTAATGATAAACTTACCTGGAGAAGCCAGTGTCAGGCAGCAGCTGCCAAGGCAAACAGGATCATGGGGTGCATTAAAAGAGGTCTGGATACACATGATGAGAGCATTATACTGCCTCTGTACAAATCCCTAGTTAGACCGCACATGGAGTACTGTGTCCAGTTTTGGGCACCGGTGCTCAGGAAGGATATAATGGAACTAGAGAGAGTACAAAGGAGGGCAACAAAATTAATAAAGGGGATGGGAGAACTACAATACTCAGATAGATTAGCGAAATTAGGATTATTTAGTCTAGAAAAAAGACGACTGAGGGGCGATCTAATAACCATGTATAAGTATATAAGGGGACAATACAAATATCTCGCTGAGGATCTGTTTATACCAAGGAAGGTGACGGGCACAAGGGGGCATTCTTTGCGTCTGGAGGAGAGAAGGTTTTTCCACCAACATAGAAGAGGATTCTTTACTGTTAGGGCAGTGAGAATCTGGAATTGCTTGCCTGAGGAGGTGGTGATGGCGAACTCAGTTGAGGGGTTCAAGAGAGGCCTGGATGTCTTCCTGGAGCAGAACAATATTGTATCATACAATTATTAGGTTCTGTAGAAGGACGTAGATCTGGGGATTTATTATGATGGAATATAGGCTGAACTGGATGGACAAATGTCTTTTTTCGGCCTTACTAACTATGTTACTATGTTACTATGTATGTAAATTCATGGTTGTATATTTGGATGATATTTTGATTTTTTCCAATGATTGGGAGTCTCATGTGAAACAGGTCAGAATGGTATTTCAGATCCTCCGTAATAATGCTTTATTTGTGAAGGGGTCAAAGTGCCTCTTTGGAGTGCAGAAGGTTTCTTTTTTGGGTTTCATTTTTTCTCCCTCATCTATAGAAATGGATCTGGTTAAGGTTCAGGCCATTCATGATTGGATTCAGCCCACATCTGTGAAGAGCCTTCAGAAATTCTTGGGCTTTGCTAATTTTTATCGTTGTTTCATTGCCAACTTCTCCAGTGTGGTTAAACCTCTGACCGATTTGACCAAGAAAGGCGCTGATGTGATGAATTGGTCCTCCGCGGCTGTCTCTGCCTTTCAGGAGCTTAAACGCCGATTTACTTCTGCCCCTGTGTTGCGTCAGCCAGATATTTCTTTTCCATTTCAGGTTGAGGTTGACGCGTCTGAGATTGGGGCAGGGGCCGTTTTGTCTCAGAGGATTTCTGATGGTTCCTTGATGAAACCATGTGCCTTATTTTCTCAGAAGTTTTCGCCTGCGGAACGCAATTATGATGTCGGCAATCGGGAGTTGTTGGATATAAAGTGGGCATTTGAGGAGTGGCGACATTGGCTTGAGGGGGCCAAGCACCGTATTGTGGTCCTGACCGATCATAAGAATCTGATTTACCTCGAGTCTGCCAAACGGCTGAATCCGAGACAGGCTCGATGGTCCCTGTTTTTCTCCCGTTTTGATTTTGTGGTCTCGTACATTCCTGGTACTAAGAATGTTAAGGCGGATGCCCTCTCTAGGAGTTTTTTTCCCGATTCCCCTGGGGTTCTTGAGCCGGTCGGCATTTTGAAGGAAGGGGTGATTCTTTCTGCCATCTCCCCTGATTTACGACAGGTTCTTCAGGAATTTCAGGCTAATAAACCTGATCGCTGTCCTGTGGGGAAACTATTTGTTCCTGATAGATGGACTACTAAAGTGATTTCTGAGGTTCATTGTTCTGTGTTGGCTGGCCATCCTGGGATTTTTGGTACCAGAGATTTGGTTGGTAGGTCCTTTTGGTGGCCTTCTTTGTCGCGGAATGTGCGTTCTTTTGTGCAGTCCTGTGGGATTTGTGCGCGGGCTAAGCCTTGCTGTTCCCACGCTAGTGGGTTGCTTTTGCCATTACCAGTCCCCGAGAGGCCCTGGACACATATTTCTATGGATTTTATTTCCGATCTTCCGGTTTCCCAAAGAATGTCGGTTATCTGGGTTGTCTGTGACCGATTTTCTAAGATGGTTCATATGGTGCCATTGCCTAAATTGCCTTCTTCTTCTGATTTGGTTCCGTTGTTTTTTCAGCATGTGGTACATTTGCATGGTATTCCGGAGAATATTGTGTCCGACAGAGGTTCCCAGTTTGTCTCTAGGTTTTGGCGGGCCAAGCTGTGCCAAGCTGGGCATTGATTTGTCTTTTTCTTCTGCATTTCATCCTCAGACAAATGGCCAGACTGAGCGAACTAATCAGACCTTGGAGACCTATTTGAGATGCTTTGTATCTGCTGATCAGGATGATTGGGTGACTTTTTTGCCATTGGCCGAGTTTGCCCTTAATAATCGGGCTAGTTCAGCTACTTTGGTTTCGCCTTTTTTTTGTAATTTTGGTTTTCATCCTCGTTTTTCTTCTGGGCAGGTTGAGCCTTCTGACCTTCCTGGTGTGGATTCTGTGGTCGACAGGTTGCAGCACATTTGGGCTCATGTGGTGGACAATTTGGTGTTGTCTCAGGAGGAGGCTCAACGTTTTGCTAACCGTCGTCGGTGTGTTGGTTCCCGGCTTCGGGTTGGGGATCTGGTTTGGTTGTCTTCCCGTCATGTTCCTATGAAGGTTTCTTCCCCTAAGTTTAAGCCTCGATTTATTGGTCCTTATAGGATTTCTGAGATTATTAATCCGGTGTCCTTTCGCCTGGCGCTTCCGGCCTCTTTTGCTATTCATAATGTCTTCCATAGATCTTTGTTGCGGAAATATGTGGAGCCCGTTGTTCCCTCTGTTGATCCTCCGGCCCCTGCGTTGGTCGATGGGGAGTTGGAATATGTGGTTGAGAAGATTTTGGATTCTCGTTTTTCGAGGCGGAAGCTTCAGAACCTTATCAAATGGAAGGGTTATGGCCAGGAGGATAATTCTTGGGTTTCTGCCTCTGATGTTCATGCCGCTGATTTGGTTCGTACCTTTCATCGGGCTCATCCTGATCGGCCTGGGGGCTCTGGTGAGGGTTCGGTGACCCCCCCTTCCAGGGGGGGTACTGTTGTGAATTCAGCTTTTGGGCTCCCTCCGGTGGTTGTAGAGGGTAATGCAGTTGTGACTGGACTGCAGGATTGGACAGGTGTATCTACTAATTGCAAAACTGACTGGGGTATATAGCCTTGCTGGACTCTTTAGTCTCTGCCAGTTGTCCATTGTTTTTGAAGGATTCACTTCCTTGCTGGACTCTCCAGTTTGCTGTGCTTTTCTACAAAGATAAGTCCTGGCTTTGTTTTTGCTGTCCACCTGCTGTGGACCTTAAAGTTTTGTGCATATTCCTGTTTTTGTCTTGTTCAGCTTTGTCTGTGTAGGATATTTTGCAGCTAAGCTGTGTCTCTGGAGATGCAGATATACCCCCCATGTCTTTAGTCAGATGTGGTGATTCGTATTTTCTGTGGTGGATATTTTCTAGTGTTTTTATACTGACCGCATAGTACTGTGTTCTATTCTTTCTTTTTAGCTAGTATGGCCTCCTATGCTAAAATCTGATTTCATTTCTGCGTATGTTATTTCCCTCTCCTCTCACCGTCATTATTTGTGGGGGGGCTATCTATCCTTTGGGGATTTTCTCTGAGGCAAGATAGGTTTCCTGTTTCTGTCTTTAGGGGAAGTTAGATCTTAGGCTGTGTCGAGGGGTCTAGGGAGTGTCAGGTACCCCCCACGGCTACTTTTAGTTGCGCTGCTAGGTTCAGGGTTTGCGGTCAGTACAGGGACCACCTTCTCCAGAGTCCGTCTCATGCTGCTCCTAGGCCACCAGATCATAACAATTTTGCCTACTTTATTATTTGGGCCTATATCTGTGTTTCCTCCTCATCCTGCCCATTCCCCAGCCACAGCTGGTACATTGACCCAGACCACTACATTCCCCTTGGTCTCTACACAGCTAGAAATCTGACCCTGCTGAAAGTCAGGTTCCCCTTCCCGCATACTATACCACCTTACACGGGGACAAAGAGGAAGGTGCAGATGAAAGTGCAGGTTTCTTCATCAGGTGGGGGAGCATATTCATTGGCACTGGCACAGGGCCCCTCATAGTACGCAAAAGTGTCTCTGGCAGTGGGAGGCGCCACCCGCCGTCAAACACACCACCGTACTATGAGGGGCCCTGTGCCAGTGCAACTAGTGGGCCCCCTCTGCTTGCTCAGGATCACAGCACTTGCAAAGTTGAAATACTTACCTCTCCCTGCTCCACTGCCGTGACGTATTCCGCGTTTCCTGGGCCCACAAAAGTCTTGAGCCAGCCCTACCCCCCACAACTTTAGCCAAATGACCCCCTGTTTTCAATGCCTAACTATTATTATAAAGTAAATTAAGATTGACAAGCTTAAGAAATAAGAATTGATGTTTTTGGCATTAAAATAGGCACTGTAGGTGTTTTCCTGTCCTCCACTCACTGCCGACTTTGATTCCCCATTGACTTGCATTGGGTTTCGTGTTTCGGTCGGCCTCCGACTTTTCGCAATAATCGGCCAATTTCACCCGACCCGACTTTTGACAAAGTCGGGTTTCACGAAACCCGACTCGACCCTAAAAAAGTAAAAGTCGCTCAACTCTAGTGCCCACATCATGTGCAATATTAGAGAAAAGTGCAGTTACATCCATAGTAATAAATACATAATGTGGTATCCAAGTGACTTCTTGTAGTAAATACAAAAGATGAGTTAAGTCTCTGAGGTGACTTTTTAGATTAAACACATGTGGTAACATTATCCTATCAATATAGTGGGCTAAATTTGAAGTTAGAGAATTGTTACCTGCAATTATCGGTCTATCAGGGGGATTATGAAGACTTTTATGCACTTTGTGCATAAAAAACACTACATACTTACATTCCGGTGTCTGGTCACGTCCCTCGCCTTCAGCTTCCCGCACTGACTGAGCGCCGGCAGTAAAGCACAGCGGTGACGTCACCTCTGTGCTCTGCTTTACGGCCGGCCGGCGCTCACAGTCAGTGCGGGAAGCTGAAGGCGAGGGACGTGACCAGACACCGGAATGTAAGTATGTAGTGGTTTTTTTTTACATTTATAATGGTAACCACGGTAAACATCGGGTTACTAAGCGCGGCCCTGCGCTTAGTAACCCGATGTTTACCCTGGTTACCAGTGAAGACATCGCTGGATCGGTGTCACACGCAGATTCAGCGATGTCAGCAGGTGATCCAGCGACGAAATAAAGTCCTGGACTTTCCCCAGCGACCAACGATCTCCCAGCAGGGGCCTGATTGTTGGTCGCTGTCACGCATAACGATTTCGTTAACGATATCGTTGCTACGTCACAAAAAGCAACAATATCGTTAACGATATCGTTATGTGTGACGGTACCTTAACTCAATCCTCCTTCACTTTGCTGCCCTGTGTTCTCATGCTGTTGTTCTCTGTGAGCGCTGAGTGCTTTGTATTCATTCATTCATTCCCGTCCCTTTGCAATACTAAATTGTCTTTTGTTACATATGATATCTATCATTGGTCCTTGGACATGTGAAGTGTTACATTCACTTTGTTTCTGCGCTCACTTCGAGCGCTGGTTCGCTGCTTAAATTGCTTTTCTTATGTTGCTTTGCATAAGATTCTTCAGAACGTAATTTTAAACTAATTATAATTTTCATAATAAACTCTTTTTAGATCACCACAAATTAATCTTCATATATATTTATATATTTTTTAATGGAAAATAATAAAACATGATTTTATTCCACATTTAGTGGGAAGATTCCAATGGATTTTCTATGAGAGGAGGTAGCTTGTTGATTCCACACTGTGGTTCATCTGTAAGGCATTCGCTTTTGAACTGGATTAACTACTTTTTTTACAGGTTCTTGTCCATTTAAGTAGAGATCGCTTTTTTTGTTTTTTTTTCTTCTTTTTCTTTTTTTTTATTTCTTCTTAAATGCTGCAAATCTGGAACTATTATCTAGAAATATAAAAGAAGTCATTAATTTTTTCATTATATATATCTCTCTAATCGTTTGAACTGTTAATTGTGTGATATCATTGAACT
Organism: Ranitomeya imitator; assembly: GCF_032444005.1. Lineage (NCBI taxonomy): Eukaryota > Metazoa > Chordata > Amphibia > Anura > Dendrobatidae > Ranitomeya > Ranitomeya imitator. Next base: position 335,948,335 of record NC_091283.1, on the reverse strand, counting down.
TTGACACTGAGTCATCTGATCTGTTGGCGATCATTTTTTGTAACCTAGCGTCCTTTCAAAACTACTGTATATATACCTGTGATGCCTGTATATTCTGTGTGGTATTTCTTGATGAAGGAGGCATGAGACCCCTGAAATGCGTTGAATAAAACCACTGTGAATCAACTATACTCTCCTGAAATTCATCTCAGCGGCAGCGCAGAATTTTAACGAATCTCCCTCTGAAGACATTATTTTCTCTGGTCGGTGAAGACATGTGGATCTGCAGCAGCCGCTATCTATATGCTCTAATCTCATCCTAACCAGGTGAGCAAATTTGGTGTATATTCTCCTCTGTGTAACGTGGATAAGACCCTATTGCGCTCTTTGTCTCCCCATTGTTTTGCAATAATTTTTGCAAGCTAAACATTCCCAAATCCTGTAACCCTTCCTCATAGGACATGGTTTGCAGACCAGTCACCATTCTGGTTGCTCTTCTCTGAACTTGCTCCAGTTTGTTGATGCCTTTTTTAAAATGTGGTGCCCAAACTGGACACAGTATTCGAGGTGAGGTCTGACCAAAGAGGAGTAGAGGGCAATAATGACTTTGCGTGATCTAGCCTGTATGCTTCTGTTAATACATCCCAGAAATGCATTTGCCTTTTTTGCTGCTGCATCACACTGTTGACTCATGTTCAGTTTATAATCTATTAGTATACCCAAGTCTTTTTCACATGTGCTGTTGCTTAGCCCTATTCCTCCCAATCTGTATATGCTTTTTTCATTTTTATTGCCCAGATGTAGTACTTTGCATTTTTCCTTGTTAAAAACCATTCTGTTAGTTGTTGCCCACTTCTCCAGTTTATTTATATCTTTTTGAATCTTCTCTCTTCTCTAGTATTAGCTATCCCTCCTAGCTTTGTGTCATCAGCAAATTTAATTAGTGTACCCTCAATTTCTACATCTAAATCATTGATAAAGATGGTGAACAATACAGGGCCCAGGACAGAACCCTGTGGTACCCCACTTGAGACATTCTTCCAACTGGATGTGCAGCCATTTACGACCACTCTTTGGATCCGATCACTATGCCAGTTATAAATCCACCTAACAGTTGCCTTGTCCATTCCATACTTAGCCATTTTTTCAATAAGGATGGTGTGAGATACTTTGTCAAATGCTTTGCAGAAGTCAAGATATACTATCTACAGCATTTCCCTGATCCACCCAGTCAGTGAATCTGTCATAGAAGGAAATTAAGTTAGTCTGACATGACTTATTAGTTACAAACCCATGCTGACTCTGGTTAATCACTTCATTCTTATTCAGGCACTTACATCCATGTTGTTTAATAATTTGTTCAAAGATCTTTCCTGGTATGGAAGTCAGACTCACCGGCCTATAGTTCCCTGGGACCACCTTCTTCCCCTTTTTGAAGATAGGAACAACATTTGCTCTTCTCCAGTCTTCTGGGACTACTCCTGTTCTCCAAGAATTTTCAAAGATTATGGACAGTGGTTCAAAAATTTCTTCTGCTATCTCTTTCAGTACTCTGGGCTGTAATTCATCTGGACCTGGAGATTTGAATTCATTTATGTTAGCTAAATGTTTTCTCACTATCTTTCTGTTTATAGATATCCTGGATTCTTTCACTCCTTTAATAGCTCAGTGAAGATCAGTTGATGTTACATTTCCTTTCTGAGAGAAAACAGATGCAAAATAGGAATTTAAAAGTTCCGCCTTCTCAACATCCTTTCTTGCCATGTCATCATTTTCATCCTGTAAAAATCCTATAGCATCTTTGACTTTTCTTTTACTTTTGACATATCCCCCAAATCCTTTTTTACTGCTTTTGACGTCTCTTGCAAGCCTTAATTCAATGTCAGCTTTAGCTAATCTGATTCATGCCCTTCAGGTTCTGCAGACAGCATTATATTCTTCTTTAGATATGTCTCCCTCTTTCTATTTGATAAACATTTCTTTCATCCTTTTTAGCATGTGTTTAAGTTCTGTGTTCATCCATCCTGGTTTCCTTAAATGCTTTGTATTCTTCCCTCTTTTTAGAATTGTTGACGATTGTGCTTTGAGAATCTCATTTTTCAAGATTTCCCAACCTTGCTGGACCATTTTGTCCTTAACCCCTTCATGGCCTCCGCCGTACTATTACAGCGGAAGTCGGATCCCCCGCTTTGATGTGGGCTCCGGCGCTGAGCCCACCTCAAAGCCGGGACATGTCAGCTGTTTTGAACAGCTGACATGTGCTCGCAATAGTGGCAGGTGAAATCGCGATTCACCTGCCGCTATTAACTAGTTAAATGCCGCTGTCAAATGCTGACAGCAGCATTTAACCGGCGCTTCAGGCCATCGGATCGGAAATGAGCGTATCGCCGGCCCTCGTCACATGATTGGGGGTCAGCGATGCATCGGCATAGTAACCAGAGGTCTCCTTGAGACCTCTATGGTTACTGATGCCAGCTTGATGTGTGCGCCACCCTGTGGTCAGCGCTTATAGCAAGCCTGTAAATCAGCTACATAGGAGCGATCTGATGATTGCTGCTATGTAGCAGAGCCGATCAGGCTATGCCAGCTTCTAGCCTCCCATGGAGGCTATTGAAGCATGGCAAAAGTAAAAAAGTTTAAAAAAATATGAAAAAAATAAAAAAAATATAAAAGTTTAAATCACCCCCCTTTCGCCCCAATCAAAATAAAACAATAAAAAAATCAAACCTACACATATTTGGTATCGCCACGTTCAGAATCACCCAAACTATCAATAAGAAAAGGATTAACCTGATCGCTAAACAGCGTAGCGAGAAAAAAAATTTGAAACGCCAGAATTACTTTTTTTGGTCGCCGTGACATTGCATTAAAATGCAATAATGGGCGATCAAAAGAACGTATCTGCACCAAAATGGTATCATTAAAAGCATCAGCTTGGCACACAAAAAATAAACCCTCATCTGACCCTAGATCACAAAAAATGGTGACGCTACGGGTATTGTAAAATTGCGCAATTTTTGTTTTTAGCAAAGTTTGAAATTTTTTTTTACCACTTAGATAAAACGTAACCTAGACATGTTTGGTGTCTATGAACTCGTAATGACCTGGAGAATCAAAATGGCAGGTCAGTTTTAGCATTTAGTGAACCTAGCAAAAAAGCCAAACAAAAAACAAGTGTGGGATTTCACTTTTTTTGCAATTTCCCCCGCACTTGGAATTTTTTTCCTGTTTTCTAGTACACGACATGCTAAAACCAATGATGTTATTCAAAAGTGCAACTTGTCCTGCAAAAAACAAGCCCTCAAGTGGCCATATTGACGGAAAAATAAAAAAGTTATGGCTCTGGGAAGGAAGGGAGTGAAAAACGAAAATGCAAAAATGGAAAAGGGCAAGGTCGTGAAGGGGTTAAGGATATCCAGCCATTGGATCCCTCCGATTCTCTTTCTGAGTCCCTTAAAATCTGCCTTTACGAAATCTAACCTTGAAGTCTGAGTCTTCACAGGTCTTCCTCCTCTAGTTATCCAAAATTCTAAAATAGCATGGTCGCTACCTCCTAGGGTCCCAGCTACTCATATCTCCTCAACCATTTCCTTCCTGTTTATAAGGATTAGATCCAAGGTAGCAGATCCCCTTGTTTTCTCCCCTACCTTTTGGAAGATAAAGTTGTCAGCAAGAGAGGATAATAATAATTTTATTTATATAGCGCCAACATATTCCGCAGCGCTTTACAAATTATAGAGGGGACTTGTACAGACAATAGACATTATAAGTCTATTACTTACAGGATAAGAATTTGCTTGACCTGTTAGTTTTACCTGAGAGAGATTCCCAACAAATGTCTGGATAGTTGATATCTCCCATGACCACTATGTCATATTCTAACATACAATGCGACACCTCCTCCTCGTTTATCAAGTCTGTTTCTTGCAAATAAGTTGTATCCTTCTAGCCTTGTATTCTAATCATGTGTTGAACAGTGGAAAAGTTAAGTTTCAGCTCACCCCCATCAGCAAATCCATGAGAGTCCACAGGAACATCCGAGCAAGGAAAACGCCACCGCCCAACGTCCTCTGCTGAGTAAGTAAGAAAAAAATCCAGCTCCGGAGTAAAAGTCATCAATTTTATTTCCACAAATTCCACGCGTTCAGCTAACTTATGGCTTCTTTTCTGGAATAGTTGTGCAGCTACTTGTAAGCAGCTTTTTCCAAATTTTAAATTTGTGGAAATAAAATTGATGACTTTTACTCCGGAGCTGGATTTTTTTCTTACTCATTCTAATCATGTGTATCGTCCCACCAAGTTTCAGTGATTCCAATGACATCATATTTCTTCTCCTCTGTTAGGCTATGTGCACACGTTCAAATTTTTTTGCGTTTTTTTCGCGGTAAAAATGCTATAAAAACTCATTAAAAATGCATACATTATTCATCCTATCATTTAGAATGCATTCTGCATGTTTTGTGCACATGATGCGTTTTTTTCCGCGAAAAAAACGAATCGCAGTAAAGAAAGCAGCATGTTCATTAATTTTGCGGATTTTCTGCGTTTTTCCCACTATTCTAAGCATTTGGGAAAAAACGCACCAAAAACGTATCAAAAATGTATGAAAAAACGCATGCGGATTTCTGGCAGAAATGTCCGTTTTTTGTCAGGAAAATTTCTGCAAGAAATCCTGACGTGTGCACATACCCTTAGTAGTTCCAATTCTCCTTGTTTGTTGCCCATGCTTTGTGCATTTGTATAAAAACATTTTAGTTTATGATTGGTTTCTCTTCCTCCAATATTTTTATTATTTAGATTTTTTTGTCTTTGTTCCAGAAATCCAAATCCTTGCTGATGGCACCATCGACGTAGCCAGTTGTTCACCTGCAGAATCTTACTCCACCTCCGTGCTCCATGGCCATCCACTGGGAGGATGGAAGAGAAGACCACCTGAGCTCCCAGTTCTTTAAATTTCTTACCTAAATTTCTAAAGTCACTGCAGATGGTTTCCTGGTCATTTCTTGCGGCGTCATTTGTTCCCACATGTATTAGCACAAGGATATTGGAAGGAGATATAAAAAGGGAGACAAGGGGCGCAGAGTCTAAGTGTAGATGTATATTCACAGCAAGAAATATATATTGTTGCACTCACCCTTTGGATGTCTTGTATGTACATTCAATTGATCCGTATGATGGATCCACGTCTTATAATATTCCGGTATGCAGCACTATTGCAGGAACTATGCCAGCCTTGATCCAAGGATTGCATGTGAATACAATGGTTAGAAAAAAAAAAAAATTCCTTTCTAGGCGCTTCCGGAAGACAAGGATAATTTGAAGGTTGAGATCATTTGCTCAGTACCAAATTTATTAGGACACTTTAATAAGAACAAAACAAAAAAGAATCCTTTCTTAGGATGTACCAATACTTATTTAAAATCTGTCTTACTTGCACACTTCCCTGATTAAAAGCTGTGATGAAATTATATTCCCATCTAGTATTTTTTTCTATAGTGTTTTCATTTTCGTTTTTGCACATCTTCGTTTGTTCGATGTTTGAACTAGAAGGTTGTTTATTGTTTATGAGTTTCTTGTACAGACACTCATTTTGAGTTTTTTTCAAGTTTGTTTCATAAGCTTCTGCTATGAGTTTTTTCAGGTATTTTTTATCCAAGAACTTTTTTGTCAAAATTTTGGATTGTTCTACATAGTCTGTGTCTACCGTGTTATTTTTACGGATGCGCTGATATTGACTAAACGGTATATTCTTTTTCCATTTAGAATAATGTGCGCTCCGAAAATCCAAAAAACCATTAGAATCTGTTTTTTTAAAATGAGTTTTTGTTATAATTTTTTTGCCTGAATGACTGATTTCTAGATCCAAATAATGGATTTTCTCTTTATCTATATTGTATGTGAAGGAAATGCCCCAATTATTCTTGTTGAGTTCTTCTACAAGTGAGATTGCTAATTTTTCAGTGCCCTTCCAAAAGATGATAAGATCATCTATATAACGCCTGTATAGCAATATGTTTTCTTTATAAGGTGTTTGGCTGAGAGGCGATGAGGACTCGAATCGCCCCATAAAGAGATTTGCGAAACTGGGCGCGATCCGAGTCCCCATCGCGGTGCCAAATTGCTGCAGGAACAGCTCACCCTGGAATTCAAAAACATTATGCTCCAATATAAATCTTAAACCTGTTATGAGAAAATCTCTCTGGACTGGTGGCATATCTGGAATCCCAGATAAATAGTATGCTACTGCTTCAATTCCCATATTGTGTTCTATGTTGGAATATAGAGCATTCACATCTAGTGTAATAAAGAAATAATCTTTTTCCAATTTAGGGAATTACATTCCTTTATAAGTTGGTTAGAATCCAGTAGAAAAGATGGTAGTTTTTTTACAAGATCCTGAAGATGTAAGTCTATATAATGGGATAACTGGCTTGTCAAAGATCCGATACCTGAGATAATTGGTCTACCTGGAGGTGCTATGGGATTTTTGTGGATCTTTGGTAAGTGGTAAAAAATTGCTGTGCTTGGATTTTTGTTTGTCAGAAAACGTTTTTCTTTTTTATTGATAATATGTTGAGAATAAGCTTTATTTATAAATAGATGGTATTCTGAATTGTATGTTTTGGCTGGATCCATATTTACTTTTTTATAATATTTTTCATTTGATAAAATATTGTAGGCTTCCTGCAAATATATTTCTCTGTCTTGAATCACCACTCCACCTCCTTTGTCCGCTTGTCTTATGACTATTTTTTTGTTATTTTTTAATTGCTTGAGAGCTTGCTGCTCTGATCTAGAAATATTGTTTTTCATATAAAAAAATCTCTTTGCATTGTTTTTCTCTTTATTTATATATTTTTTTCTCTGTTTGACAAGGTTCGCTTTGTATTTGGGGTCAACGGATTTTTTTACACTTTTTGATGAATTTAAATTGCAAAATTCATCAGCTACTAATGTATAAAAAGTGTCCAAACTACTCCCCCTGTGATATACAGGGTTAAAGTTGGACCTCTGTTGGACTTCTTTGTGAATGCAATGGTCATTCAAAACAACAGGTTCTTTATCTGTAAGTTTATTTGTATCTACTGTTCGCTCCTGAATTGCAAAGTGACGTTTTAAAGTGAGTTTTCGAACAAATTCATTGAGATCCAAGAATAGGTCAAACTCGCTTGCTTTTTGTGTGGGGCAATAATTTAGACCCTTTGATAAGATTTTTTGTTCTGTTGTGGTCAAATTGTGCGCTGACAAATTGAATATTTTTATCGTGTTATTTTTGTCTGAATTTTCGTTTTCAAGAATGTTTTTGAAGCAATCTGAATGAATCATTTTGTTTTTGGTTTTTATAGATTTATTGATTCTGTATCTGTCAATGTTTTTTTTGGTGGTTCCTTTTCCCCTAGTGCCTCGGGACCTCCTTTTCTTTTTGCTGACTGGCAGGGGGTCCGTAAAAAATAATTTGTTATGGGATTGTTTGCCCGAGTATGTAGCGGTGTTGCTGAGAGAGAGCAACTCTCTAGTCTGGGTAAAAGCACCTCCGATAATGGAGGTGGGAGAGTGGGGCATATCTCTAAAAAAGATACATGTGAACTGCCAGGTGAAGGGGATGGAGTGGTTGCTTGTAACACTGTGGTGAATATGGATGATGATTCAGTAGTTTCATGTACTGTAAGATCACTGATGTTGAGAGATATATTGGAGGCTTCGTAAATGGAGGGGAGATTTGTGATAATCTTTGAAGAACATATTTCAGGATTTTTGACCAGAATCGCAGTGGGTGTTGAATTATTTGGTATGGTAAGACAAAGATATCTCACCCATACCAAATAATTCAACACCCACTGCGGTTCACATGTATCTTTTTTAGAGATATGCCCCACTCTCCCACCTCCATTATCGGAGGTGCTTTTACCCAACTCATGGAAACTCACTTTAAAACGTCACTTTGCAATTCAGGAGCGAACAGTAGATACAAATAAACTTACAGATAAAGAACCTGTTGTTTTGAATGACCATTGCATTCACAAAGAAGTCCAACAGAGGTCCAACTTTAACCCTGTATATCACAGGGGGAGTAGTTTGGACACTTTTTATACATTAGTAGCTGATGAATTTTGCAATTTAAATTCATCAAAAAGTGTAAAAAAAATCCGATGACCCCAAATACAAAGCGAACCTTGTCAAACAGAGAAAAAAATATATAAATAAAGAGAAAAACAATGCAAAGAGATTTTTTTATATGAAAAACAATATTTCTAGATCAGAGCAGCAAGCTCTCAAGCAATTAAAAAATATTATATTCCAACATGGAACACAATATGGGAATTGAAGCAGTAGCATACTATTTATCTGGGATTCCAGATATGCCACCAGTCCAGAGAGATTTTCTCATAACAGGTTTAAGATTTATATTGGAGCATAATGTTTTTGAATTCCAGGGTGAGCTGTTCCTGCAGCAATTTGGCACCGCGATGGGGACTCGGGTCGCGCCCAGTTTCGCAAATCTCTTTATGGGGCGATTCGAGTCCTCATCGCCTCTCAGCCAAACACCTTATAAAGAAAACATATTGCTATACAGGCGTTATATAGATGATCTTATCATCTTTTGGAAGGGCACTGAAAAATTAGCAATCTCACTTGTAGAAGAACTCAACAAGAATAATTGGGGCATTTCCTTCACATACAATATAGATAAAGAGAAAATCCATTATTTGGATCTAGAAATCAGTCATTCAGGCAAAAAAATTATAACGAAAACTCATTTTAAAAAAACAGATTCTAATGGTTTTTTTGATTTTTGGAGCGCACACTATTCTAAATGGAAAAAGAATATACCGTTTAGTCAATATCGGCGCATCCGTAAAAATAACACGGTAGACACAGACTATGTAGAACAATCCAAAATTTTGACAAAAAAGTTCTTGGATAAAAAATACCCGAAAAAACTCATAGCAGAAGCTTATGAAACAAACTTGAAAAAAACTCAAAATGAGTGTCTGTACAAGAAACTCATAAACAATAAACAACCTTCTAGTTCAAACATCGAACAAAGATGTGCAAAAACGAAAATGAAAACACTATAGAAAAAAATACTAGATGGGAATATAATTTCATCACAGCTTTTAATCAGGGAAGTGTGCAAGTAAGACAGATTTTAAATAAGTATTGGTACATCCTAAGAAAGGATTCTTTTTTGTTTTGTTCTTATTAAAGTGTCCTAATAAATTTGGTACTGAGCAAATTATCTCAACCTTCAAATTATCCTTGTCTTCCGGAAGCGCCTAGAAAGGAATTCTTTTTTTTTTTTTTTTTTCTAACCACATGTATTAGCAGTAATGGGTGGTCGTCTGTAGGTCTGAAGAGTCCTGGTATCCTGTCAGACACATCTTTAATTTTTGCACCTGGGAGACAGCACATTTCTCTTGAGGTTATGTCCGGTCTTCAGATAGCGGCCTCTGTTCTTCTCAATAGGGAATCCCCCATGACAACAACTCTCAGTTTCTTCTTCACAACATTTTTCTTTCTCCATCCAGGAGGACTCTGAGAGCGTAGAAGGTTGCTCTTTGTGGGTAAAGTCTTATCTTGATGTATTTCTTCATTGTTCTCCTGTGTGAGAGCCTGGTACTGGTTCCTGAGCAGTATGGGTGCTGACTGCCTCCCGATCCTGGTGCTTCTCTGTGTCACCTACTTCTATTTCTCTGTTTCTTCAGGTGCACTTCGAATTTCTTCTCTTTCTGTAACATGACAAGATAATTCTGCTCTGTCTAAGAACTCTTCACCTTCCTTTTAGTTTTCAATGTAGCTAACCTTTCTTCTAGATTTTGCAATTTTTCCTCCAACAGGGACACAACCTTGCTTTTTTGGCATGTGAAGTTTGGCTTTTCCACTGGTAAGTCTATGAACATGTAGCAAGAAATGCAGCTCACCAAATGGCTCCTGGCCTCTTCCATGTTCTTACTGTTAAAGAGATATTAAAGCGGTGAAAACTTGTCAAAATTTGCACGCTGCCAGGCGCGCGGTTTACCGATGTCCTCCTTTCAGCTGCAACAGCCAAAATCCAGTGTTCTTTGAGCTCGCGGAGACTCCACTTATCCCAGAATGCACTGGGAATATGCAAATTATCTCCTCAGGACTTCTCCCCTGGTTTTCAAGGGGGAAGACTCCGAGCCATGCATACAAGGGGAGGACGCCGAGCCATGCATACAAGGGGGAGGACTGGGGAGGATGCCGAGCCATGCATACAAGGGGAGGATGTCGAGCCATGCATACAAGGGAAGGACAGGGGAGGGCGCCAAGCCATGCATACAAGGGGGAGGATGCCGAGCCATACATAAAACTAGGAGACCGGAGGAGCCACACACAGCAGGAAAGGGATGAGGGGACAATGCACACCGGGCTTATACTTGAGTCAATAAGCTTACCCAGTTTTCTGTGGCAAAATTAGGTGCCTCGGCTTATACTTGGGTCAGCTTATACTCGAGTACATACGGTAATTATAATACTTCTTCCAGATGGGCTTTCCACTTAAAATTATATATATGTAAAGGATTTTACTAATCTATACTATGGAACAGATTTGAATATATTTTATATATTTACCCGATGATTTTTCTCTGCACAAAGTCTTCTTTTTACATGTTTTTACGTGTTTTGCTGAAATAAAGATATTGTATTTCATACTGAAATTTTGTTTATGGGAGTAATGTTTATAGGCTATGTTGTTGATTTCTACTCCTGATATATGTAGGGCCTCGTTTGGGCTTTTTATTTATTGATAGACAAAGCAACTACATATTGCAACAAAAGGCATATGCATGATATCCTCATACTGCAGGGAAAGACGTATTTTACAACAACAAAGGAAGTGATAATACAACATGACAATATTTAGGAGTATTTCACCAAACTCCATTACAATCCATAAATCCCCATGTCCCTTTTAACTAATGACGTTACTCACATAACTCTTCACATAATGGCAACTGTATTGTCCTAGTCACAGACACTACTTACTACCATACGACACCACTTTTTTCTTCTCAGAATCCCCTGCAAATACTGCTACTAACCTTTGTGTATGCCAACCATACCTGCTAATTGCTCTGCTGTCATTTTATGTCTCCATTCTGGCTAGACCTCCCATAACAGCATCTCATTAGCTGCAAAGTTAGTTAGCAAAAGTTTTTCCAAGATGGCAGCTCAGTCCAACATGGCTGTTCAACATATTTAGTACTGATCATTCTCGTACAATGAGTGTTTTTATTTTAATGTGGCCAAACATGAGGAATGACAAGGGGTTGTCCTAGTAGTGGTCAACCCCTTTAAGAAGATACAATTTTCAGTTAAAATATTTACAACATTATGATCATATAAAAGGATTCTCCCCTTGTGAATTCCCTGATGTTTATTAAGAGTTGATTTCCGTGTAAAACATTTCCCACATTAAGAACATGAAAAAGGCTTCTTCCCTATGTGAGTTCTTTGGTGACTAAAAAGAGATGATTTCTCCACAAAACTTTTTCCACATTCTGAACAGGAAAAAGGTTTTTCCCCCATGTGAGTTCTCTGGTGTCTAACAAAATTTGATTGATTGTTAAAACGTTTCCCACATTCTGAGCAGCAAAAAGGCTTCTCCCCTGTGTGAGTTCTCTGGTGCTTAACCAAATTTGATTTATAGTTAAAACATTTCGCACATTCTGAACAGGAAAAAGGCTTCTCCCCTGTGTGAGTTCTCTGGTGCTTAACAAAACTTGATTTATGGTTAAAACGTTTCCCACATTCTGAACATGAAAAAGGCTTCTCCCCTGTGTGGGTTCTCTGGTGGCTATCAAGGCGCACTTTCTGCTTGAAACATTTCCCACATTCTGAACATGAAAAAGGCTTCTCCTCTGTGTGGGTTATTTGGTGGCTATCAAGAAGCATTTTCTGATTAAAACATTTCCCACATTCTGAGCATGAAAAAGACTTCTCTCCTATGTGGGTTCTCTGGTGGCTATCAAGAAGCACTTTCTGGTTAAAACATTTCCCACATTCTGAACATGAAACAGGCTTCTCCACTATGTGATTTCTTTGGTGTATAACAAGACTCCGTTTCCGGTTAAAACATTTCCCACATTCTGAACAGCAATAAGGCTTCTCCCCTGTGTGAGTTCTATGGTGCTCAACCAAATCTGATTGCCAGTTAAAACATTTCGCACATTCTGAACATGAATAAGGCTTTTCCCCTGTGTGAGTTCTTTGGTGCTTTACCAAATTTGATTTCCGGTAAAAACATTTCCCACATTCTGAACAGCAAAAAGGTTTCTCCCCTGTGTGAATTCTCTGGTGCTCAACCAAGTCTGATTTCTGAATAAAACATTTCCCACATTCTGAACATGAATAAGGCTTCTCCCCTGTGTGAGTTCTCTGGTGCTTAACCAAATCTGACTTTTGATTAAAATATTTCCCACATTCTGAACAGGAAAAAGGCTTCTCCCCTGTGTGGATTCTTTCGTGCTTAACCAAAAATGATTTCTGGTTAAAACATTTCCCATATTCTAAACATGAAAATCTATTCTCTGCTGTGTGAATTTTTTCATGTTTAAGAAAAGTATTTTCGAGAAAACTATGTCCATATTCTGAATATGAAAATGGCTTATTTCCTTTAATATCACTTAGTTTTTGAATTCTTATATTGTGTCTTTGATTTTCTTTAGTAGTTGGTAATGAACCAGAAGACAGAACCTGTCTCAAAGAATCAGTAGACAAATCTTTGCTGTGAAGGGATGATGGTATATCTGAAGTAATGGAATTCACTTCAATTGTATCCTGGGTGATTGTCAGTGTTCCCTCTGATCTCCTTGTACAGTCATCTGCTAAAAATAAAACCATTTATTAATTTTGAATAAAATATCCTCTAAGTTTATACTTTTGAACATCTCTACTTAAGCTGTCCATAAAAATTACAAGCTTTTTAAAAATATTGAATTATTCACCAAGACAATGACAGTTCACAGTCTAATCGAAAGCCTCATAGCATGAACAAGTGGATCATGGTGTTCAACGGTTTGTTCATTGTGCCTCCCAAACATGGAATAAAAAGCAACCAAACAATGTTATATAGGTGAATATTATACCAATAAAACTTCTACTCATCTCATGAAATACAAGACACCACTAAGGTCCATCATCTGTCAGTGGAAAAACAAAAGTTTCCACATTATTAGTGGCTCAAAAGCTTGAAAGCAACATGGCTTCCTTAAACCAATCCTGCAATATCCACTCTCAAAGTCAAATTTCCACTAGCTTCTGAACCTTGCAGTGTGCCCAAACGATATTTAGTATCCATATACTGTATTTGGCATTATTTTAATGAAATGAACCCACTTAATTTACGGTGTGTGCGTCTCCTGGATCACAATCTGGGCACTATGTGTTGGATAATAAAATGGCAAATGCGCAATTTTCACATTGCAACATCAAGTGCGAGCTAATTTCCGTAAAGTAGCTGTGGATTCAAAATAGCCACTACTCCCATAGAATAATTTACTGAGGGTTATAATTTCCAAAATGGAGTCACTTTATGTGGATTTCAACTGCGAATTGTGTGTCCCCTCTCCACTGGAATCTGTTCCTGCAATGTTTGATTCCATCACCAGGCAGTACCATCAAGTCTGGCAGTATGGATTTGTGTGATGTCCAGCTACAGCAATACGCTACCTGCTTAAGCGAATTATAAAGCACCAAACCCTACTAAAGCTTGAAGCATATTACCAGAAGCTGCCAGATACAGCCTTGTTCTCCTCTGGTTCAGTACTCAGTGATCAGCTCCCTGCTGGTGTATTTGTTTCCTGTTGTGATTTCAGTATGCTTACTGACTACACTTGCATCTTCTGATTCTGTACTTTCTCTGCCCTCCTGGTTCTGACCCAACTACTTGACTATTCTTCTTAACATCTGACACCACAGAATAGCAGGAAACACCATGGCCCATGCCTAGTGGCCTCTCTGTAAGTCCATATCCATGTAGGATGATGAGGAAGGCAATCCCTGGGATCTGGAAAATGAAGTAGACAGTGCCAAGCCTGTTTGTTATGGCCATCTTTTGGTCTCCCAGGTGATCACTAACAGTACTCCCAATAAATTGTGTCTGTAAACTATTCCAGCAAGATCAAATACCTAAATGGCAATCCTTCCATTCTCAACCCTGCTATGTGCCTAGAAAGTAGTATGCAACCATTTATAAGGTATTGTTGGATTCAAGAGACATTGTAAAATAATTTGTAAGGTCCATTGGTATCCTATTATCCTGGTGAAAACTCTCTGGGTAATGAGAGTATGTAGCTTGGTGGCTCATGGCAATCTAAACTATTTTACGGGCCAATATTTTCTGTCAGATGAGTTTCAAGAAGAAATAATAGACATCCATAGAGAATTTTTTATAATAGTGCAGAGATGAGGTGTCTTAAATTTAGATCTGATGCATTTGAAAGAAGTAATGGAGACCTTACAGGCTATCAGGTAGTTGCAGACCCACATAAGTGAGGCAGGCCGATCCCAACATCATCAAAATACCATACAAAATGAACCTGTAAAAAACACATAAAATAAAAAAACACATTATATCCCCAACAACAACATATGTTTGAGGGGGAGCTCCATCACTAAACCAGAGTTGCACTTATTTGTGGTGGACTATTGGAGCTACTGAGTTCTGAAATTATTTAGTGCTCCCCATATCGGGAGAGATTGTGAAGTAATCTCAAATCCTTAGGCTCGAAAACATAATGTAATTTATGACTTTGGCGGATTCCATGAAACCAGGGCTCGAGCCATGCAAACACATCTACTGCTGGTGTGAAAAAATGTATATTACAGCCATCAATCACGCACAGCTTAGAGATATATCATGACACAGGTGTAATGTGTTTTATGTAGTTTATCACTATACTGTTTGAAAATAGTTTTAAAAGAAATAAAGAGAAACTCTGTTATCATTGTATAGAAATTCACACTTGGCCCTCACTACTCGTTTAATGTTGGCGACCATAAAAGGGAAGTTTGGCCACAAAGACTGGGCCTGGTCTTGTAGGGACCATATGAGCACATTCAGAAGCACAGAAGAGAGAGAAGGTAGATTCATGCAGTAAGATATCAGGGATCTAGGAAGCCAACAGCATCATTACCCTCCAATTTCTCTTACAAGCCAATCATAATATTTATCTTAAAGTGATTTTCTAACTTGTCAGCACATTCTAAGAATTCTTTGTAGTTTACAGATCTGGTCAGGTAACAGGCAGCATTTTCTAATTGAAGTAGGTGGATCTTCCAGGTTGTAAGTTCTATAGAAAAGGGCTTTCAATGTCCAAAGTCATTTGAACTGAGTTTCGTGGAGGAGAATGTTGTGGTCTAGAGGATAACTGGTGATCGCACAATTGTGTTACGGAAGGACTTCAAGACCAATAAAGCAGTCATCGCCGATGACAGAGAAGAATGTTACTTCTCTACATTTAGTGGTTACTACTAACCTGTATATTCAAATGTAGGAGTCTCCTTTTTACGCCACTCATCATCCCTCTCATATGTCTCTGTAGCATTAATATGGGTCTGATCTTCACCCTGAAACAAATATTGTAAAAGTCAAAGACAGATGGAGAAGTTACATCTATGATGAGCTCTAATCCTGCCATCTCCACTTTTCTCATTATACAACTTCTGGGATGTATTAACCCCTTTACCCCCAAGGGTGGTTTGCACGTCAATGACCAGGCCAATTTTTACAATTCTGACCACTGTCCCTTTATGAGGTTATAACTCCGAAACGCTTCAACGGATCCTGGTGATTCTGACATTGTTTTCTCGTGACATATTGTACTTCATGATAGTGGTAAAATTTCTTTGATAGTACCTGCGTTTATTTGTGAAAAAAACGGAAATTTGGCGAAAATTTTGAAAATTTCGCAATTTTCAAACTTTGAATTTTTATGCAATTAAATCACAGAGATATGTCACACAAAATACTTAATAAGTAACATTTCCCACGTCTCCTTTACATCAGCATAATTTTGGAACCAATTTTTTTGTTTGTTAGGGAGTTATAAGGGTTAAAAGTTGACCAGCAATTTCTCATTTTTACAACACCATTTTTTTTTAGGGACCACGTCTCATTTGAAGTCATTTTGAGGGGTCTATATGATAGAAAATGCCCAAGTGTGACACCATTCTAAAAACTGCACCCCTCAAGGTGCTCAAAACCACATTCAAGAAGTTTATTAACCCTTCAGGTGTTTAATAGGAATTTTTGGAATGTTTAAATAAAAATGAACATTTAACTTTTTTACACAAAAAATTTACTTCAGCTCCAATTTGTTTTATTTTACCAAGGGTAACAGGAGAAATTGGACCCAGAAAGTTGTTGTCCAATTTGTCCTGAGTACGCTGATACCCCATATGTGGCAGTAAACCACTGTTTGGGCGCATGGGAGAGCTCGGAAGGGAAGGAGCGCTATTTGACTTTTCAATGCAAAATTGACAGGAATTGAGATGGGACGCCATGTTGCGTTTGGAGAGCCACTGATGTGCCTAAACATTGAAACCCCCCACAAGTGACACCATTTTGGAAAGTAGACCCCCTAAGGAACTTATCTGGATGTGTGGTGAGCACTTTGACCCACCAAGTGCTTCACAGAAGTTTATAATGCAGAACCGTAAAAATAAAAAATCATATTTTTTCACAAAAATTATATTTTTGCCCCCAATTTTTTATTTTTCCAAGGGTAAGAGAAGAAATTGGACCTCAAAAGTTGTTGTCCAATTTGTCCTGAGTACGCTGATACCCCACATGTGGCAGTAAACCACTGTTTGGGCGCATGGGAGAGCTCGGAAGGGAAGGAGCGCAGTTTGACTTTTCAATGCAAAATTGACAGAAATTGAGATGGGACGCCATGTTGCGTTTGGAGAGCCACTGATGTGCCTAAACATTGAAACCCCCCACAAGTGACACCATTTTGGAAAGTAGACCCCCTAAGGAACTTATCTAGAGGTGTGGTGAGCACTTTGACCCACCAAGTGCTTCACAGAAGTTTATAATGCAGAACCGTAAAAATAAAAAATCATATTTTTTCACAAAAATTATATTTTTGCCCCCAATTTTTTATTTTTCCAAGGGTAAGAGAAGAAATTGGACCTCAAAAGTTGTTGTACAATTTGTCCTGAGTACGCCGATACCCCATATGTGGCAGTAAACCACTGTTTGGGCGCATGGGAGAGCTCGGAAGGGAAGGAGCGCCGTTTGACTTTTCAATGCAAAATTGACAGGAATTGAGATGGGACGCCATGTTGCGTTTAGAGAGCCACTGATGTGCCTAAACATTGAAACCCCCCACAAGTGACACCATTTTGGAAAGTAGACCCCCTAAGGAACTTATCTGGATGTGTGGTGAGCACTTTGACCCACCAAGGGCTTCACAGAAGTTTATAATGCAGAGCCATAAAAATAAAACAAAATTTTTTTCCCACAAAAATTATTTTTTAGCCCCCAGTTTTGTATTTTCCCTAGGGTAACAGGAGAAATTGGACCCCAAAAGTTGTTGTCCAATTTGTCCTGAGTACGCTGATACCCCATATGTGGGGGGGAACCACCGTTTGGGCGCATGGGAGGGCTCGGAAGGGAAGGAGCGCCATTTGGAATGCAGACTTAGATGGAATGGTCTGCAGGCGTCACATTGCGTTTGCAGAGCCCCTAATGTACCTAAACAGTAGAAACCCCCCACAAGTGACACCATTTTGGAAAGTAGACCCCTAAGGAACTCATCTTGATGTGTTGTGAGAGCTTTGAACCCCCAAGTATTTCACTACAGTTTATAACGCAGAGCCATGCAAATAAAAAATATTTTTTTTTCCACAAAAATTATATTTTAGCCCCCAGTTTTGTATTTTTCCAAGGTTAGCAGGAGAAATTGGACCCTAAATGTTGTTGTCCAATTTGTCCTGAGTACGCTGATACCCGATATGTGGGGGGGAACCACCGTTTGGGCGCATGGGAGGGCTCGGAAGGGAAGGAACATCATTTGGAATGCAGACTTAGATGGATTGGTCTGCAGGCGTCACATTGCGTTTGCAGAGCCCCTAATGTACCTAAACAGTAGAAAACCCCCACAAGTGACCCCATATTGGAAACTAGACCCCTCAATGAACTTATCTAGATGTGTTGTGAGAACTTTGAACCCCCAAGTGTTTCACTACAGTTTATAACGCAGAGCCGTGAAAATAAAAAATCTTTTTGTTTTCCCACAAAAATTATTTTTTAGCCCCCAGTTTTGTATTTTCCCAAGGGTAACAGGAGAAATTGGTCCACAAAAGTTGTTGTCCAATTTGTCCTGAGTACGCTGATACCCCATATGTTGGGGTAAACTCCTGTTTGGGCACACAGGAGAGCTCGGAAGGGAAGGAGCACTGTTTTACTTTTTCAACGCAGAATTGGCTGGAATTGAGATCGGACGCCATGTCGTGTTTGGAGAGCCCCTGATGTGCCGAAACAGTGGAAACCCCCCAATTATAACTGAAACCCTAATCTAAACACACCCCTAACCCTAATTCCAACGGTAACCCTAACCACACCTCTAACCCTGACACACCCCTAACCCTAATCCCAACCCTATTCCCAACTGTAAATGTAATCTAAACCCTAACCCTAACTTTAGCCCCAACCCTAACTGTAGCCCCAACCCTAACCCTAACCCTAGCCCTAACCCTAGCCCTAACCCTAGCCCTAACCCTAACCCTAACCCTAGCCCTAACCCTAGCCCTAACCCTAGCCCTAGCCCTAACCCTAGCCCTAACCCTAGCCCTAACCCTAACCCTAGCCCTAGCCCTAACCCTAGCCCTAACCCTAGCCCTAACCCTAGCCCTAATGGGAAAATGGAAATAAATACATTTTTTTTTTATTTTTCCCTAACTAAGGGGGTGATGAAGGGGGGTTTGATTTACTTTTATAGCGAGTTTTTTAGCGGATTTTTATGATTGGCAGCCGTCACACACTGAAAGACCCTTTTTATTGCAAAAAATATTTTTTGCAATACCACATTTTGAGAGCTATAATTTTTCCATATTTTGGTCCACAGAGTCATGTGAGGTCTTGTTTTTTGCGGGACGAGTTGACGTTTTTATTGAAAACATTTTTGGGCACGTGACATTTTTTGATCGCTTTTTATTCCGATTTTTGTGAGGAAGAATGACCAAAAGCCAGCTATTCATGAATTTCTATTGGGGGAGGCGTTTATACCGTTCCGCGTTTGGTAAAATTGATAAAATCAGTTTTATTCTTCGGGTCAGTGCGATTACAGCGATACCTCATTTATATCATTTTTTTATGGTTTGGCGCTTTTATACGATAAAAACTATTTTACAGAAAAAATAATTATTTTTGCATCGCTTTATTCTCAGGACTATAACTTTTTTATTTTTTTGCTGATGATGCTGTATGGCAGCTCTTTTTTTGCGGGACAATATGACGCTTTCAGCGGTACCATGGGTATTTATATCTGTCTTTTTGATCGCGTGTTATTCCACTTTTTGTTCGGTGGTATGATAATAAAGCGTTGTTTTTTGCCTCGTTTTTTTTTTTTTCTTACGGTGTTTACTGAAGGGGTTAACTAGTGGGACAGTTTTATAGGTCGGGTCGTTACGGACGCGGCGATACTAAATATGTGTACTTTTATTGGTTTTTTTTTTTATTTAGATGAAGAAATGTATTTATGGGAATAATATTTTTTTTTTTTTTCATTATTTTGGAATATTTTTTTTTATTTTTTTTACACATTTGGAAAAATTTTTTTTTACTTTTTTACTTTGTCCCAGGGGGGGACATCACAGATCAGTGATCTGACAGTTTGCACAGCACTCTGTCAGATCACTGATCTGACATGCAGCGCTGCAGGCTTCACAGTGCCTGCTCTGAGCAGGCTCTGTGAAGCCACCTCCCTCCCTGCAGGACCCGGATCCGCGGCCATCTTGGATCCGGGGCTGGAGGGAGCAGGGAGGGAGGTGAGACCCTCGCAGCAACGCGATCACATCGCGTTGCTCCGGGGGTCTCAGGGAAGCCCGCAGGGAGCCCCCTCCCTGCGCGGTGCTTCCCTGCACCGCCGGCACATCGCGATCATCTTTGATCGCGGTGTGCCAGGGGTTAATGTGCCGGGGTCGGTCCGTGACCGCTCCTGGCACATAGTGAGCGCGGCCGATCGGCTATGACGTACTATCCCGTCCAGGGTCAGATAAGCCCAGGGCACCTCGACGGGATAGTACGTCTAAGGTCACAGAGGGGTTAAGAGAAGCATAGAGTCTAGATCACATCAAGTAATTATTTTTGTTTACTCCTCCTTGGTAAAATCTCTTCTGGAATACTGTATCCAGTTCTGGGCACCATGTTTAAAAAAAAAATTGAAAAGCAGAAAAGCGGGAGCAAGTTCATAGAAGAACAACCAGGATGGTGAGCAGACTGCAAAGTATGTCCTACGAGGAACGGTTAAAGGATTTGGAAATGTTTATCTTTTAAAAAGAAGTCTAGAAGTCTACAAATATTTGAATGGATGTCACAGTGTAGAGGAATCATCCTTTTTCTAATTTACACATGGAAACCCAAGGAGTAATGGAATATAACTGAATCGATGATTCTAAGTATAAACATAATACTGGTGGATAAAACAAGACTGGACACAAGACCTTCACAGCCGTCTACACATAATAGGGAAGATCTCATGACACCTGCAATCCATCTACCTGATGATCCTGAGGAACATTGGGATCTCCTTGTTTACAGTCCTGTAGAAGAAATGGATGGGGACATCTCTCTGGTGTTGCATTCTTAATGGATAGATCTGAAGGAAACACATACAGGGACTGAATTAATTATTTACATATAGATAATTATAGGCCGTGTGTATTTAGTCCTGTCTATTACCTGGTGATGTGAGGGGCTGGGGAACCTCCATCATGACATCCTTGTACAGATCTTTGTGTCCTTCTAAATACTCCCACTCCCCCATGGAGAAATAGATGGCGACATCCTGACACCTTATCGAAATCTGACACATCAATGAAAACGTTATGAGCCCGATCCCCTCATAACATTACTGTATAATGTCCCAGCATCCCCAGCAGTGTCACCTCTCCAGTTAGCAACTCAATCATCTTGTAGGTGAGTTCTAGGATCTTCTGGTCATTGATGTCCTCATGTACAGGGGGGTGAGGTGGAGGCCCTGTGATTGGGCTCAGGGGTCTTCCCCATCTCTCAGACACAGGGTCCTGACTGCACTCACTAGAGGTCTTCTTCACTACTGTATAATCCTGGTTATGGAGAGACACATTAATAAATCTCACTACAGACATTTCCAGAGTCCTCACCTCTCCAGTTCTGCCCATCTGTTATTCCCATAGATAAGAATGATGTCATGTGACGTCATCAGAATCTCTCACCTCTCCAGTAAGCCGGAAGAGGATCTCTAGGGTGAGGTGTAATATCCTCTCCGCCATCTTGTCTCTGTCCATATCAATCCTTGATGGGTAAATTAGGAAAATTCTCTTATATAGATCTTCACTGAGAGGATCCGATTATGTACAGACCTGAATGAGAAGAAAATGAGCCGATGTAACATCATAAAAATCCTGTGTAATAATACAATTACTGGAGATAATATAATAAGGGAAACATATAAGATTCATTATTTTACAATATTTAGTTTTCTTATTTACATCTACTAATAAAACCTATAAATTTAGGCCACAGACAACAAGCAGTTTCTTCCTCGGAGTCGGCAGCTGAATACGTTTCTTATAGACTCATCTTCCATAACGCTAATTTTCGTCTCATTTACCGACACTGGAATCGGCATTAGCAATACTGCAGGAGATATTCATTACACGTGACAGGAGAAATAACTACTTCATGATGAGGACGACATCTTCATCTTCTACTACGGCTCTAGAAACATATCTGTCCAGAGTCCATCACTGACTCCATCACCACCGGCCGTCTATATGAAGGTTTCCCGTCTTCCCCGCACTGTAATCTTCTATCATGTTAGATCTCATGTCTGAGTCACATACAGTAGTTTGAGGCTTTATAACAAAAAATTTGTTTCGTCAAACACTGAGGACAGAAATTATTTGATCCCAATGTCTCCATGTACAGTGTTTTATGGGGTTTATTTCTGGCCTTAGGCTTTCCTATATTACAAGAAAAACACCAGAAAAAGCAGATATTAAAATTATTAAAAAGAAAATTGGCACCAACAATTCTTGTAAAAATAAAAAAACATAAAAAAGCAGAAGACACATTTTATTATTTTTTAACAAGTGAAACTTTTTTTTTACAAATTAACTCTCTTGGGCACGACAGGGACGGCACAGGTGTGGCTGCTACAAAAACACTGACAGTTTAACCACTTGCTGCTCTGAAAAGCAAACATGGCATCTAAGAAGGTGTAACAGAGTCCGGCTGAATGCCCCTCCGCCCCCAAGTACTCGATAGTATGGTGCAGCCTAGTTACTACGATACTTACATGTCTAATTATGGTACCTGGGCCTGCAATGTACGAAGGCCTATTAGACTAGACCAGAGGCAGCCAGGGGCGGATTATAAATAGGGTCAATCTGGGCGGTAACCCAGGGCCCAGTGGTGTGGGGGGCCCTGGGCTACCGCTCAGATTGCCTGCCGCCATCAGGGCATTACTGCCCTGACTGGCGTAGTATGGCCCCGGTGGGCAGAGGGGGCCCGCTTCAGGCCCCGTCTCATCTGCTCACTGGGCCCCTAACGGCACTGCGGCAGTTAAACGCTATTGATGTGCAGGCACACGCCCGCACATCAATAGTTAACAGCTGCCAGCCAATCGGAGGACGGCGTGTGATGTCATTGTCAGTCGCCGGTGAGTGCGCGCTGCTGGAGGGAGCTTCGCCGAAGGAGCGGCGGACAGGTGAGATGAACTCTTTTCTTTTTTTTTCTATTGCAAACGGGTGGCAATCCGGTGGCCCGGGCCAGTATGCTGGACACTGGGGGCAGAAATGCTGGACACACTGGGGGCAATATACTAGAGACAATGGGGGCAATATGCTGGACACACTGGGGGCAATATGCTGGACACACTGGGGGCAATATGCTGGACACACTGGGGGCAATATGCTGGACAGACTGGGGGCAATATGCTGGACACACTGGGGGCAATATGCTGGACACACTGGGGGCAATATGCTGGACACACTGGGGCAGAATGCTGGACACACTGGGGCAATATGCTGGACACACTGGGGACAATATGCTGGAGACACTGGGAGCAATATGCTGGACACACTGGGGGTAGAGATGCTGGACACACTGGGGCAATATGCTGGACACACTGGGGCAGAGATGCTGGACACACTGGGGTAGAGATGCTGGACACTGGGGACAGAGATGATGGACACACTGGGAGCAGAGATGCTGGACACACTTGGGGCAGGGCTGGAGACATGGGCAGAATGTAGATACAGCGCATGATTGGAGACACGGGGCAAAATTCAAGACATGGGGCAAGATTGGAGACAGATCGTGCAGGATCATGGGGCAGGATGGATACGATGGAGACTGATGGGGCAGGATGGGAAGATCATATGGGGCAGGATGGATACTCATGAAGGCAGGATGGGAAAACATATGGCTGGAGCCAGGAATAAGACACACGGGCCAGGATGGGGGATATTATTATTACCATAGGGGCTAATCAAGGGATATTATTACTGCAGTGATGTATTTTTTCTATTTTTTGAGGACACTGTTTTAAATGGGGGGGGGGGGGGGGTCCAGTTACTGTGTAGAGTGACACTATGTCTCCTCTTTTTCTTCATGTGGTGTAATGTAGAAGTTGGGAAAAATTAAGTAATGTGTTCTACAAGCGGAGCTCAAGATAACTGTGTTATTTCCTGCAGAGACAAGTCCTGGCTGAATGAAGTGATGGCGGTCTGTGCTGGATGAAAGATGAAGGACTTCACCTAGAGACGTCACTGGTGAGTCAGTGTTACCTATACATTGACACTATACAGTGTAGACTATATACTGAACTGAAGGGTAAATTGACTAGATCAATGGATGTTTGACAGGTTATAGTTTCACACAGCAACTATTTTTCTGGAATAATCTGGTTCAGGTATATGATGACCTCGTCGCATGACCCCGTCACATGACCCCATCACTTGACCCCGTCACATGACCGGGGGAACCCACAGTGTCTAAACAGCCCGGGGCCCTGGCTACCCTTAATCCACCCCTGGAGGCAGCATCCAATAAGTTAACTTTTAACCTCTGTAGAAGTTTGTACTCACTCGGCTGCGGTTGAGGTAGGCACAGACAGTGATATTGCTGCAATGTCCAGGCAAGTTTATTTAAACTTCATAAACCTCTAAGGATAGCAAAACAAATGAGCAGCCTTTTCCAGCACAAAGTGAAAACATAAAGTAAAAAATCCATACAACATACAGCGAGTCCGCCTGCTCAGGATAGTTTTGAGTTCTTTAGGCCTTAGTACAGACCAACACACAGTAGATACACATATCTCCAGCTCCTGACACTGAATGAGAGACTTGGACTACATTTTATCTGCCAAACCACGCCTCTGGGGTTGAGATATGCGATCAGTCATTCACACCCATCCCTGGAATGGATCAAATAACTCTTTCAGCACTATATGTGCTGGAGCATGTGAGTGTGAGGAAAATGTATATCATAAGTTAGTTTTCTTGCTAGCCTGCGTGGGCTAAGCCCCCCTTCTTGGAGTGATGCTGCAACAGTTTGTAGCTTCAAATTCCTGACTTTCAACTCCCAAATCCCCCATCACCCCTCGCCAAAGGTATTTACGACCGGCATTTCCTGCCGTGTAAGCTCTTGTCCAGCTATAAGTGAACTAGAAACTTCTAGGACCCATGAAAGTTCTTTGTTTGGGTTTTGTAAGATATTATGCACAATGTTTGCGTTACGAACACGAAAATATATATTCTTAATCCCACTCGGTGTATCTACCCATCGCTCGAAACACGGGCTTCTAACTCCATATGTTAAAGAAGTAGGGATTTCTCAGTAAATATGTATCACAGACAGGACATATTTGATCTCATTAGAATGCCCACGTTAATCCGAGATGAATGCTGGGTTTGTTATGACTGACATGTTTTGTAGTGAAGTTATAGAAATTAGAGAAAATAGTTTAAAGTTTACTCAGAATGTAGAGAGAGGAGGGTCTGGATATACCAGCCTTTCTGTGATGTCATGAGTAAAAATACCCAGAAAAACAATAAAATACGCACTGTCACAACCGGGTGCGCAACATACTCCAACAAGAATGTAGACAAAAGAGAAACAGGAGTACCAAACCACCAAAAAATAAAATCAATAGTTTATTAATATTAAATGTAAAGCATAAAATACAATATAATAAAAAATTATATACCAAAGGACAGACAAGTTAAAACATGTGAAGGACACAGAAACAACCAAGTTTACATAGTGCAAAAAGGGACCATGGGTGTATAGCATAATATACATATCACCATCTAACACTGGCTATACGGAGAGATCCAAGGAAAAGAAACGCATAGATCACCACAAGTGTGGCCCAAGGTTCAATATCCGCAGCCCAGTGTGATGTGAATCAAAGTAGCTAAATTTGTGTCTTACCCAGCAAGGTCCATTTACAAGGTTGAACGCAGCCCCAACGCAGGGGGCCCCCTGAGGAAGCCCACGCGAAACGTGCGTTGGGGCTGCGTTCAACCTTGTAAACGGACCTTGCTGGGTAAGACACAAATTTAGCTACTTTGATTCACATCACACTGGGCTGCGGATATTGAACCTTGGGCCACACTTGTGGTGATCTATGCGTTTCTTTTCCTTGGATCTCTCCGTATAGCCAGTGTTAGATGGTGATATGTATATTATGCTATACACCCATGGTCCCTTTTTACACTATGTAAACTTGGTCGTTTCTGTCTGTGTCCTTCACATGTTTTAACTTGTCTGTCCTTTGGTATATAATTTTTTATTATATTGTATTTTATGCTTTACATTTACTATTAATAAACAATTGATTTTATTTTTTTGTGGTTTGGTACTCCTGTTTCTCTTTTGTCTACTTTCTGTGATGTCACAGCCTTAAGGTTTTAAGTGTCTGGCAGGCTCTGAGGAGTCACTTCTTTTTTACTTCTTGTCTTCTCCTGAAGCCAGCAGCACGTCCACTGAGCTGGGACGTATGGTTGCCTGCCATGCTTTGAACATGTGAGTGTTACTTTTTCTCATTTAATCCCTGTTTATTTCAAAATTACCCTTGTACATATTTGCAATTGTCTCATTTGTAACATCTTTATAAAATATTTTTGATAAAGCACTGCCTAATTTTTATGGGATATAATATTTAATATTACTTCGTTCATCCTGTTCTAAACCGTACCCTAAGTCTTCTGAAGGGAAATACGCTACTGTTGTGTTGGGTTAGCTTCGGACCCGTTTAATCGAAGCTGGTGGCAGCGATAGTGTGCTGACTTTTGGATTATGTTGTAGCGACTGCGGCGTGGATAATTATTGTTCCCGCCTGAGTGGGAGTAGTTTATCGCGTCGCTGCAGCGTGCCCAATAGCCAGTACATAGCAGGCAGCCTTTCTGGCGACTATTACCCAGGGTGCAGTACCTAATCTGACCTGAGAGTAAGGGGGCGCCAGAGAGATGCAAGTGTTAAGTGGAACTGTAAGCGGGATATACATAAATCCCTGCAGTTCGTGGTATATGGAAAAGCAGTGGCATACCTAAAATAAGCCCCTGCTGTAAACTAAGAGGTCAACAGCCTTGGGTGTGTTGTTTCATCACATTGCGGAGGGGAGGGATAACTAAGATAAGCCCCCATGCACATGTGATAGCCGTCTGTTGGCCCAAAGTCACCCCGACCCGTGACGTAGGGGTGACGGTCACGGTGTGAATCGTGACAAATTGGGGGCAGTGGTCAGGGGAATCCTGACAGTGAGTCACCCACCAGGGCAGTGCGGTACTCGGTACCGGGTTCAGTCGCTCTTTAAGCGGATGTCATGGTGGCTGTGACCAGATCCGTGGCCCTGGGACTCAATGAAAGGGGAACGGTCTTTTAAAGGGTATTGTGAAAGTCTGTTTTCATGACACCACCTATGGTTTTCAGTCAGTGGGGACCGACGCTGCTTAAAGAGGTCCTCTGGGGTGGTGTTGTTGCAGCAAGATGGTGACGCTTCCCACAGGTGAAGCGGGGTCCCCAGGGCTCCCAAGGTGTGCGACAAGGATGGTGTATGCCGATGAATAAGTAGAGGACACAAAGTTGTTAGTCTTTACCTGGTTTACTGGTGGTAGTAGTCCACAGTCCAGGGTACCAGGCACAGGTGGTGATGTGGTCCGGCCGGCTTGGAGGCAAAGGTAATCTCTCTCCCAGGAAAGGTCCGTAAGCCTTCCTACTGCACTAGTATGCGAGGTCCCTTCTGCCTGAAGCTTTCTTGCAAAGTCCTCTCACTCCTGTCTTATCACAGGTACCTGTATTACCTGTATGATGGGCAGCTTGAGCCGTTTTACAGGGTCTCTATCATGACCTGGGCTCTTACTGTGCTGCTTCACCTCCAGGTGTGGTGCGGGCAAATTACATACAGTTCTAAGCCCTCCGATTCTGCTATGTGTCTTAGAGTGCCACAAAAGCCTCGGGCACCCGGTACCCGGTTTCTGCGCTTCGGCTCTGAGGATGCCCAGTCACAATTCCCCTCTGAGCGCTTTTCCACTCCTGTGCTTCTTCCCTCAATTGCTCCACTGCACACAACCCCTCGGGTTCTAGTCCTTTCCTGGAGCTGCAGGTCAGTCCTGGCTACATGGCTCTGTAGTCTGCACTCTGCTCAAGACTTCCTTCCTCCTCTGTCTCCCTCTCCAACTGAACTCCTTAGGTCTCCCTGGACCAACTGTCTAACTCCTCCTCCAGACCAGGATATATAAAGCTGAATCCGGGTCCTGAGCTCCCCCTCCTGGCCTGGATTCAGATTGTGTTGAGCGTAGGTGCTTACCTGGTAAAGCGAGTCCTCCCTGCCTCCAAGCATGATATCGTCCTCCCCGAAAGGAAGGCAACATCACTGTAACAACTGGTTACCTGGGGTGTTACACATGCTTCTGAGCTCACATCACCGCAGCTAATAGCCGCAATGATTCAAATCTCCCTTCAAGGACTCGTCTGGCGGCCATCTTACATACCCCCCTCTGCCCAAAGCCAGGGGGATTGCCACCTTTTGCCAACAAACAGCGGACTCTCAACAGAGCATCAGCATTGCCGTGCAGTTTCCTTGACCTATGCTCCACAATGAAGTCAAAATCCTGATGTGCTAGGAACCACCTGGTCACTCGGGCATTGTTCCCTTTCTTCTCCATTTTCCACTTCAGTGTGGCGTGGTCTGCCACTAGTCTGAACTTCCTGCCTAATACGTAGTACCTTAGAGTGTCCAATGCCCACTTGATAGCTAAACATTCCTTCTCGACTATGGAATAATTTTTCTTGCAGGATGACAACTTCTGGCTAAGATACATTATGGGCTGCTCTTCCCCATTCACCTTTTGTGATAAGACAGCGCCCAGCCTGACATCTGAAGTGTCAGATTGGACCACAAACACCTTGGAGAAATCGGGTGCTACACAGGGTTAGCTTCAGTTCCTGCAAGGCTGTCTCTGCTTCTGGAGACCACTTATCCATAGACGATTTTGTCCCTTTAAGGAAGTCTGTCAGAGAGTCAGCTACCATGGCAAAGTTTGGGTTAAATCAGCGGTAATAGCCCACAATGCCCAGGAATGCCCTGACCTGCTTCTTTGAGACGGGTTGTGGCCAACCCTGGATCACTTCAACTTTATTTATCTGGGGCTTTATTTCATCCCTGCTTACAACATAGCCCAAGTATTTCACTTCCTCGATTCCCAAGGCACATTTCTTCGAGTTTATGGTAAACCTCGCCTTCCGTAGAGCATCAAATATAATCTGAACCTTGCTCAGTTGGCTTCCCCAATCCTGGCTGAATTTCACAATGTCATCCAGGTAGCCTACTGCATACCTCTTATGAGGATCTAGGATCTCATGGCTCTCTGGAATTTGGCTGGAGCGCATTGTAACCCAAATGGCATCCTAGTGTATTGGAAGCATCCATCTGGCATTGAAAAGGCAGTCTTCTCTTTTGTGTCTTGGGACATGGTGACTTGCCAATGCCCTTTTGTAACATCAAGGGTAGTAATGTGCCGAGCTGGCCCTAGCCTCTCAATTAATTCATCGACCAGGGGCATCAGGCATGCATCAAACTTAGAAACCTCGTAAAGCTTCCTATAGTCATTGCAAAACGGCCATTCTCCATCAGATTTTGACAGTAAGACTATTGGACTGGACTTTTGTATTCCTCGAAGACTCCCAGGCTCAGCATCCACTTCACCTCTTTTGAGATCACCTCTCAGCGGGCTTTGGGAACCTCGGCGTGCTTTTGAGAACCTCATGCTCTATGACCTTTGCACAACCTGGCAGCTCTGAGAATAGGTCCCTGTTCCACTGTAGCAACTCTCAGCACTGTTGCTTTTGGGCACGTGACAGCGTCTCTGCCACCTTAATTTCATCCACATACGATTCAGGCTTGGCCAACAAACGTGGAGCTACTACAGGCTCCCTATCTCCCCATGGCTTAATCAGGTTGACATGGTATACCTGGTAGGGCTTCCTTTTCCCTGGTTCGTGGACTTTAGAGTTGAAATGTCCAACCTTTTAAACTATTTTATAGGGGCCATGCCACTTTGTCAGGAATTTGTTCTGCTTTGTCGGTATCAGCACCAGTACTCCATCACCCTCGTCAACCTATTGTACACCCTTGACTGCACCTCTTGTGCTTTGAGGAGGTGTTCTCTCACGAGGGACATCACTTAGGCAATCCTCTCTTGCATCTAGGCCACATGCTCGAGTACACTCCAGTAGGTTGTAGACTCTGCCTCCCATGTCTCTTTTGCTACGTCAAAGAGTCAACGGGGGTGTTGGCCATACAAGAGTTCAAAAGAGGAGAACCAAATAGAGGCCTGTGGTACTTCTCTGATGGAGAATAGAAGGTACAGTAGTAGACAATACCAGTTGTGGCCATCCTTCCCTATTCCCTTTTCAACATGGCCTTCAAAATTTATTGAACCTTTCTACCAAGCCATCCGTCTGTGGATGGTAGACTGAGGTCCAGAGTTGTGTGATTTGCAGGGTTTTTGTAGCACCTCTGCCCCGTGCCCAGTCCGCTTCCCGGTACTCACCTGGTGCCTCGGGGCCCTTGCTTCAGCGCAGTGCCCAGTGGGGACACCGGTCTTCTGGGGTTACTGTCCCTTGTCCCACGCTGCTGGCTCCTGCCTCTGCATCCTGGATGCTGCGCATGGCCGTAGGTCTCCTAGCGCAGCTCTGAGGGTGCGCGTATGCGCACCTCCGGTCTCTTAAAGAGACAGTATGCAATTTTCAAAAATAGGTCTCAGCGAATGGCTGAGTGTCCTGCATTATTTCAGGCACCTTTGCCCTTAGGGAGGGTTTGCTGTTGCTATTCCCAGGTTCTCTGCATCTGTGTACCTGTGCTCCGCTAGCATTTTGCTAATTCCGGTTTGTCTCCGCAGTGTGCCCGCCAAGTCTCTTCACATCTCTCCGGACTACGCCAGTACCTTCTATGCCAATGCCTGCCAGTTACAGCCCATTACCCGCTCCAGCCATTTGCCACCTGTCAAGTTCTCTGCCTCCTGTAGTTCCAGCCAGTCCACCTGTCCCGATGGGTCAGCTTCCACATGTTCGTGGTCTAACTGGATGTAGCACCGTACATCCCTTGGGCATTCCAACCTGTCCCTGTTTGAGGGGTCTTGCTACGTGTGTCTGGAGTTCACATAGTTACGTCCCCTTTGGAGCTTGTGGTCTTGTGGTTCCCTGAAAATTTCATTAAACAAATATTCGCTTTACCATCTGTGCCTCCGCTTCCATTCATTTTTTTCCACAACTCCTTCATCACCTTTGACATAAAAGGGTCCCTTGGTCTGTCAGGATTTCTTTAGGTAACCCTGTTCTAGAGAAGACATGGACCAACTCTCGGGCGATACACTTGGTGGAGGAGTTACGTAGTGAAATGGCCTCCGGGTAACATGTAGCATAGTCCAGTACCACCAAGATATACTGATGTCCTCTGGCGGACTTAACTAGGGGTCCCACTAGATCCATGGCTATGTGATCAAATAGGATCTCAATAATAGGCAACGGCACTAAAGGGCTATGAAAGAGGGCCACTGGGAAAGTCAGCTGATAGGTGTGACAGGACCTACAGAAATTCACAATATCACAGTGACAATCGGTCCAGTAAAACCTCTGGAGGATCCATTCCTGGGTTTTGTCTACGCCCAGTTGACCACCTAACACATGTCTATAAACCATGTCTAACACATGTGTATGGACAATGTCTAACAGTCTGTATCTGGCACCAGTAACTGCTCAATTACCTCCCCTCTCAGCTTGGTGATCCGATATATCATCTCCCCATTCATGGCAAAATATGGGAATCAGGTGTTACCCCCCAACTCTTGAGCAACACTATTAAGTACCGTCACATTATCAAATGCCCTTTTAGAGTTAATTCCCTGAGTTGGGCGGTTCCAAAGTTTCCCCCGGACACCTCCAGCTCAGGAATGTTGGACTCTGGAGATGCTGCCTCATCCTCATCGCCAACAAGCACACAAAACGTAAATCTGTCAGCTGCGGACTGCAACGAGGTTTCCTTAGCAGCAACCTGGCTGTTGTCTGGAAAACCAGACGTCCTCCCTTTCCCCCAAAAGTCCCAAAATAATGCAGTCCCCACTATTATAATAGGGTGCAATAGGTCCTTGACTAAGCCCACCTCCTGGGACTCGGTGCCACAGATTGTGTTTATGAACACTTGGGCCTCAGGGTAATCCTTAGCATCGCCATGGATACAGCGGATGCCCACCCTCTTTTAAGGAATCAGCCGATGGGGAATTGTGGCCCTCACTAGGGTTACCAAACTCCCCGAGTCCAACAGACCAGTCATTTTTATCACATTTACTGTCACGGGGCATGCCTGTGGTCCCTTGCTGGTTGAGAGACAGCACTACAGGTGGGATATGCAAAATATGAGCAGTGACCTCCTATGCTGCTGTCCATTGGCTCTGTAGTCATGGGGCAATGGGCGGCTGACTTGGGGTATGACACCAACAAATTACACTATTGGACGGGGCCTTTGACTATAACTCAGATGCCTCCTGGGCTCTTGGACGACCCCCAGATATAGCTCTAGCTTCCCTCTTTTGAGTGTCAGACCCCCTTTGGGAACCCCAGTATGGGGATGCCCCGACCCCTTGCTTCCCTAAGGAACTCTTGGCCGCCTGGTACCTATCCACCAGACTCACTAGATCATCGGCATTACAGGGGTTCTCCCTGGGCAACCCAGGAATGCACTGGCCTTGGAAGGGAGTGTATTAACGTGTCCATGACAACCTTCACCATCTGTGCTGATGACGGAGGATTCAGGTTGCAACCACTTTTGGACCAGGTATAGAGGTCAAACTTTTGGGACCGGGGAGGTTTTTCACTGTGATAGGCCCACTGATACACCCGTTGCGCCCTGACAGTCAGAATCACTCCTTAGCATGCCAAGATCTCAGCTTTTAACTTGTACTCTTTTGCGTCCTGCAACACCAAGTCATAATAAGCCTTCTGTGGTTCCCCTGATAAATATGGCGCTAGGACCTCCACCCACTGCTCCTGAGGCAATTTCTCTGGCTCCACCACCCTTTCAAACACCATCAGGAACACCTTGACGTCATCACCGGGGTCATCTTTTGCAAAGCACTTCTTACCGTCTTCCTCATGTGAGAGTTATCACCTGGATTTGGGGCTGGGAGGGTTGCCCTGCCACGGATAGCCTTGGCTAGGAGTTCCATTTGTTGCCTGTGCTGCTGCTGCATTTGCTGCTGTTGTTAACGCTGATACTGCCACATCTGTTGTTGCTGAAGATTAGCCTGCACAAGTTGCTTTATTACCTCCTCCATGTTGTTGGCTTTTGCTCCTGCAGTTGCTTTCACCCAGGACATATGGTATCTGTGCGGCAGTCACACTGCCCCTTGGGATTCGTGCCCGTGCTTCTAGCACCAATTGTACAGGTTTGTACTCATTCAGCTGCGGTTGAGGTAGGCACAGGAAGCGGTATTGCTGCAATGTCCAGGCAAGTTTATTTAAACTTCATAAAATGCTCAGGATAGCAAAACAAAAGAACAGCCTTTTCTGGCACAAAGTGAAAACATAAAGTAAAAAGTCCATACAACATACAGTGAGCCCGCCCGCTCAGGATAGTGTCCGATTCTTAAGGCCTTAGTGTGGTGCCCCTGAGGGTCCAGTCGCCACAGAGGTACTGCACCCCAGCCAGAGGTGTGGTACTCCGCTTTCAGGTAAGGAAGGGACACTACCCAGTACCCACACACTAGCACCCAACACTAGACCTCTCCAGGCCAGAGAGGGACTGGGTAGAAGGTGTGGGTGGATAGAGTGACAGTTAGAAGGGTTGCCATGGAAACAGGAGGGAGGAGTTAGAGAGACAGTGGAGAGAAGTGGAGCAGAGCAGACGTGGAGACGGAAGCACATGACAGAAAGAGGAGAAGGGGTACTAGGGGCACACGTAGTGAGGAATCCACCCGTGGTGCCCGTGTCCATGCCGACTGTAGTTGGGTAGAAAGACCAGGTCGCAGTGGGGGAACCGGCCCCCAGACTAGAGGAGTATTACAAGGCTCAGCTAGCAAGCCAGAGGCTATGGTATCTGTATGTGCCACAGCCACATACATTCGCTGAAAAGGCAGCCATATAGGATCAAGGGGACCAAGAGGACATCGCCCAACAGGATCCAAGGCTGCTGGCTTGGGACACTGTGTGTGAAGGCACAGGGCAGGAGAGGCGGTAGTCAGCACAGTGAGACGGCCAGCGAAGGAACACAAGAAGGGGGTTCTGGCAAAGTGTACTCCAAATTACCTGAGAGCTGTCTGGACCACAGACTCGGAGGACACAGCACCCAGCTGGGTCTGCTTTTATGAACTATGAGTAAAAGTGTGGAAACTGCTGTGTCCTCTGAACTATTACTGCGTCACCTGCCCTGCATCACAACATTCACCATCACTGACTGTAACACCTTACTGCCCTGGGGCCTAGCTCTACCCGTGGAGAGCTGAAACATCTCTGCTGTGTCATCATCTGCCCCAGAGGACCTGAACCGCAGCATCGGCCATTTCCCTATTTCCAAGCACCGCGGGTGGAGTCACGAACTATCCCCCATAAACTTTATTTCCCCTTGCATCATCATTTTTATTGGATGCCCAGGGCCACGAACCGAGTCACTGCTGCCGTGACAACCCCCTTAAGACCCAGCCCTAGCAGGGGCTCCATTAGCACAGACCAACAAACAGGAGATCCACACATTCAGCTCCAGACACTGAATGAGAGACTCGGCATCCAGTTTATCTACCAAACTGCACCCTTGGGGTTTGGATATGTGATCAGTCATTCCCACCCATCTCTTATGACTGCTCGTAAAACCCGGCCCTAAAATGTTTTAATAACTCTCTCAGCACTATATGTGCTGGAGCGTGCTTCCGAGCTCACATCACCGCAGCTTATAGCCGCAGTGACACATATTTCCCCTCATGGATTAGTCCAGTGGCCATCTTACACCCCTATACACGTTAGACTAAAGCTGAATGAAAGCACTGATTTTGGGGGGTTAGATCGACTATATAATGTATTTGGGGGCCCCTCGACAGATTATGTCAGGCTATAGAAGGATCTGGCATCCTGAATTTCAAATGCTAATCCATCTGTTCTTCCTGTAGATAATACTTCGCTAGAGGAGTCTGGAGACGACTCTCTCACACAGACCACAGGAAAGCTGGAATATTTGTGTATATGGGGGGAGTCGGGAGAGATAGCCGTCTGACAAATTACCGTTCAACCAACACTTATCTCATGTGTATGGGGCCGTTAGTATTACACTGACAGGCAGTGATGATACACGGCACTACAGTAGTACAGTGCATCACCCGAGCGATCAGAGGCTTGCATGATGTATGATCGCACTAATGAGAGATGTTTAAAAAAAAGGTTTAAAAGTAAAAAAAAAAATCACAGTTTTAGCAACAAGAAATATCTTTCACTGTATGGAAAACAGAGTCACTGCACAATGTTAGTAAAGTCACGTCCATAACAATTTTATTGTACCCTATTATCCTATACACTGTGGTGTAGATACAGTAGAAATCAAAGGTCCCAAAGCAAAAGCAGGAATTGGACCCCCTAACCTAAAGGAAAAATACATAAAAATATATAGCTATTGTGGTGCAGTGACCAATGTTACAGCCAGGGGGCGCTGCATGTGCACTTCAAGGTGCACGTGGAGACATAATTGTGATGAAACAGTGACTGGTCATGTGATTGATGGCCGATATGTGTCGCAGAGGGAGTCTGCGTGGTAAGTCTGATGTAATGTGGTTATTCTGGGACCTGTAGTCCCTCAACAGTGGGTCTAGTGTTGTATAATAGGCAAGGGAGACTTACTAGGCTAGTTGTGTGAGATGGGTGGGACAAACTAGCCACACATCCACACTCCCACCCAGGGGTGTGGTTTCAGGGTATATAATGTGACCAGGGTGTGGGTCACATGGTTGGTCTGAAGGTTCTGAAGTATGTGTTGGATTTCCTGGGAGTAGGAATCCTGAATAGCACAAGGTGGGACTTTGCTACTGGTGGCCTGGGTATTGGACGGTCCCAGCTGGGGATGGACATCCTGAATAGTACCCGGACTGGCCGCCTGTGTGATCCTGTGTAACCTGGGTGTTGGGAGGTCCTGGGAGTAAGACCGGATCCCTGAATAGCACAAGGTGAGGACCAGGATCTACAGAGCCAGTGACAGCTACTGTGTGGGGAAGCTACAGTCCTCCGATGGGTCTGGACTGACTAAGATATGCCGGCCAGGCAAGTTGGTGATCCCCGTGAGGCAGCTTTACCGGAAGAGACGACTGACAAGGAGTCAGCAGGTGGAGCAGGAGCTCCCGTAAGGTACCTCCATAAACTGTAGGTGCTTATTGTATCATGAAATGTAACGCAATGGACTGTACGTCATGTGGTTTATGAAGCTGAATAAACCAGATTTATGTGAGGTACCGTGCCTGAGTGCTTGAAACTTATGCCAAGCGAGTGTCCCCCAACACACTCAGGTAGTGTATCCCCACACTAAATATACACTGCTAAAAAAATAAATAAAGGAAACACTAAAATCCCACATCCTAGATATCACTGAATGAAATATTCAAGTTGTAAATCTTTATTCATTACATAGTGGAATGTGTTTAGAACAATAAAACCTAAAAATGATCAACGTAAATCACAACTAATATCCTCTGGAGGTCTGGAGTTGGAATGATGCTAAAAATCAAAGTGGAAAATGAAGTTACAGGCTGATATCCAACTTCAATGGAAATGCCTCAAGACAAGGAAATGATGCTCAGTAGTGTGTGTGGCCTCTACGTGCCTGTATGAC
The DNA here is from genome assembly GCF_032444005.1 of Ranitomeya imitator. Taxonomy (NCBI): domain Eukaryota; kingdom Metazoa; phylum Chordata; class Amphibia; order Anura; family Dendrobatidae; genus Ranitomeya; species Ranitomeya imitator. Next base: position 335,911,757 of record NC_091283.1, on the reverse strand, counting down.
CTCCTTACAACGCCTGGGCATGCTCCTGATAAGGTGGCGGATGGTCTCCACCAACTCCTGGACAGTCTGTGGTGCAACGTGACGTTGTTGGATGGTGCGAGACATGATGTCCCAGATGTGTTCAATCGGATTTAGGTCTGGGAAATGGGTGGGCCAGTCCATAGCGTCAATGCCTTCATCTTGCAGGAACTGCTGACACACTCCTGCCACATGAGGTTTGGCATTGTCCTGCATTAGGAGTTACCCAGGGCCAACCACACCAGCATATGGTCTCACAAGGGGTCTGAGCATCTCATCTTGGTACCTAATGGCAATCAGGCTACCTCTGGCGAGCACAGGGAGGGCTTTGCGGCCCTCCAAAGAAATGCCACCCCACACCATTACTGACCTACTGCCAAACCAGTCATGCTGAAGGATGTTGCAGGCAGCAGATCACTCTCCACGGCACCTCAAGACTTTGTCACATCTGTCACATGTGCTCAGTGAGAACCTGCTTTCATCTGTGAAGAGCACAGGGCACCAGTGGTGAATTTGCCAATCCTGGTGTTCTGTGGCAAATGCCAAGCTAGCATTGATGTGCCATGCTGGATGAGCTTCACTACCTGAGCCACTTATGTGGGTTGTAGAGTCCGTCTCATGCTATCACGAGTGTGAAAGCACAACCAACATTCAAAAGTGACCAAAACATCAGCCAGAAAGCATTGGTACTGAGATGTGGTCTGTGGTCCCCACCTGCAGAACCACTCCTTTATTGAGTGTGTCTTGATAATTGCCAATAATTTCCATCTGTGGTCTATTCCATTTGCACAACAGCATGTGAAATTGATTGTCAAACAGTGTTGCTTCCTAAGTGGACAGTTACTTTTCTTTACTTAAGAAGAACTTGATGAGAAGTATATACATGACATATCAGTCGTAACACTTTATGAATGCTTCATCTGCATTATGCAGAGTCAGGAACTTTCCAGTTACATGTGGCGGTACATAACTTTAGTTATAAGCCACAATAGTCCAGCAAACCTGAGCTAAGAACCTCACCCTACTCTTTGTCTCCACTAGGCTCCCTGCCTAGAATCCAGATCTCTGCTGCCATTATATCTTTTGCTTTCCTTCAGAACGTACTATCTGATGTCTCCCTCCTGGCACACAACACCACATCAATTCAAGTCTGCAATCAGATAGACCAAAGGTCTGTATTTCTCACTTTATATCTGACTCATCACAAGGATTTTGTTCTCCTGTGTGCCCTTGTAGCTCAGTATGAGATCTCCCATACAGTATGATGGCCCCCACAAACCCCACACAGTATGACAGCCCACACAGCACCTCACACAGTATTATGGCCATGACAACCTGCTACAGAAAATACGGACCCCCAGTCAGTATGGAGGCCCTTACTGTCCACCACAACCCCTTACGCAGTAAAATGGCCCCTGCCAGCCACACATTCAGTATGAGAGTCCCAAGAGCTCTTCTTTTAATACTAAGCCCCCACAATTCCTGATATTTAAAAAAAAAAAACAGACACACTATTCACCCAACCCTGTTCCCGAGGTGAATTGCTCCAGTCTGTGAAGTGTGAGTACTGAGGCTCCATACTACAGGTGTAAGATAGTGACTAGGGTTGAGCGACTTTTAGTTTTTTAGGGTCGAGTCGGGTTTCGTGAAACCCGACTATCTCAAAAGTCGAGTCGAGTGAAATCGGCTTATTATCGCAAAAAGTCGGGGATCGACCGAAACACGAAACCCAATGCAAGTCAATGGGGAAGCATAGTCGGCAGTGAGTGGAGGCCAGGAAAACACCTACAGTGCCCATTTTAATGGCCAAAACATCCATTCTTGGTAGTGAAGCTTGTCAATCTTAATTTACCTTATAATAATAGTTAGGCATTGGACATTGGGGGTAATTTAGCAAAATTTGTGGGGGGTATGGCTGGGTCAAGTATTTAGTGGGCCCAGGAAACGTGGACCACGTCACGGCAGTGGAGCAGGGAAAGGTAAGTAATTCAACTTTGCAAGTGCTGTGATCCAGAGCAAGCATGGGGGGGCCCACTCGTTCGCATTGCCACTGGCACTGGGCCCCTCAAAGTACGGCGGTGTGTTTGCACGGCGGGGGCGCCTCTCACCGGCAGCGACACTTTTGCGTACTATGAAGGGCGCTGTGCCAGTGGCAATGCGAACGAGTGGGCCCCCCACCTGATTAAGGAACCTGCACTTTCATCTGCACCTTCCTATTTGTCCCCTTGTAAGGTGGTATAGTATGCGGGAAGGGGAACCTCACTTTCAGCAGGGTCAGAAACTGGCTGTGTAGCATGCAAGGGGAATGTAGCAGTCTGGGTCAATGTACCAGCAGTGTCATCTAGCACGAGCCAAGTGAAAAGCACGAACCAAATCGGCGGCATGGACATCGGAGGCAACAACCCAAGAATTATCCTCCTGGCCATAACCCTTCCACTTGACAAGATACTGAAGCCTCCGCCTCGAAAAACGAGAATCCAAAATTTTCTCAACCTCATATTCCAACTCTCCCTCAACCAACACCGGGGCAGGAGGATCAACCGAGGGAATAACGGGCACCACATATCTCCGTAACAAAGATCTATGGAAAACATTATGAATGGCAAAAGAGGCTGGAAGAGCCAAACGAAAAGACACCGGATTGATAATTTCAGAAATCTTATAAGGACCAATAAACCGAGGCTTAAACTTAGGGGAAGAAACCTTCATAGGAACATGATGAGAAGAAAACCAAACCAAATCCCCCACACGAAGCCGGGGACCAACACACCGACGGCGGTTAGCAAAACGTTGAGCCCTTTCCTGAGACAACGTCAAATTGTCCACCACATGAGTCCAAATCTGCTGCAGCCTATCCACCACAGAATCCACACCAGGACAATCAGAAGGCTCAACCTGCCCCGAAGAAAAACGAGGATGAAAACCAAAATTACAAAAGAAAGGTGAGACCAAAGTAGCCGAACTAGCCCTATTATTAAGGGCAAATTCGGCCAACGGCAAGAAAGCCACCCAATCATCCTGATCAGCAGACACAAAGCATCTCAAATAGGTTTCCAAGGTCTGATTAGTTTGCTCAGTTTGGCCATTAGTCTGAGGATGAAACGCTGAAGAAAAAGACAAATCAATGCCCATCCTAGCACAAAAGGCCCGCCAAAACCTAGAAACAAACTGAGAACCTCTGTCAGACACAATATTCTCCGGAATGCCATGAAAATGAACCACATGCTGAAAAAACAATGGAACCATATCTGAGGAGGAAGGCAACTTGGGCAAAGGCACCAGATGGACCATTTTGGAGAACCGGTCACAAACCACCCAGATAACAGATATCTTCTGGGAAACAGGAAGATCTGAAATAAAATCCATGGAAATATGCGTCCATGGCCTCTCAGGGACCGGCAAAGGCAAAAGCAACCCACTAGCGCGGGAAAAAGTATGCACAAAAGTACGCACATCCCGTGACAAGGAAGGCCACCAAAAGGACCTAGCAACCAAATCTCTGGTACCAAAAATCCCAGGATGACCGGCCAACACTGAACAATGAACCTCAGAAAATACCTTACTTGTCCATCTATCAGGAACAAACAGCTTCCCCACAGGACAGCGGTCAGGTTTATCAGCCTGAAATTCCTGAAGCACCCGCCGCAAATCAGGGGAAATGGCAGAAAGAATCACCCCTTCCTTAAGAATGCCAACCGGCTCAAGGACTCCAGGAGAGTCAGGCAAAAAACTCCTAGAGAGGGCATCAGCCTTTACATTCTTAGAACCTGGAAGATACGAGACCACAAAATCAAAACGGGAGAAAAACAGGGACCATCGAGCCTGTCTAGGGTTCAGCCGCTTGGCCGACTCGAGGTAAATCAGATTCTTATGATCAGTCAAGACCACAACGCGGTGCTTGGCTCCCTCAAGCCAATGTTGCCACTCCTCAAATGCCCACTTCATAGCCAACAACTCACGATTGCCGACGTCATAATTGCGCTCCACAGGCGAAAACTTTCTGGAAAAAAAAGCACACGGTTTCATCAAAGAACCATCAGAATTCTTCTGAGACAAAACGGCCCCTGCCCCAATCTCAGAAGAGTCAACCTCAACCTGAAAAGGAAGAGAAACATCCGGCTGACGCAACACAGGGGCAGAAGTAAATCGGCGTTTAAGCTCCTGAAAGGCCTCAACAGCCGCAGAGGACCAATTCGTCACACCAGCGCCTTTCTTCGTCAAATCAGTAAGGGGCTTAACAACACTGGAAAAGTTGGCAATGAAACGGCGATAGAAATTAGCAAAGCCCAAAAATTTCTGAAGGCTCTTCACAGATGTGGGTTGAATCCAGTCATGAATGGCTTGGACCTTAACAGGATCCATTTCCATAGACGAGGGGGAAAAAATAAAACCCAAATAAAGAGACCTTCTGAACTCCGAATAGGCACTTAGACCCCTTCACAAATAAAGCATTATCACGAAGGATCTGGAATACCGTCCTGACCTGCTTCACATGAGACTCCCAATCATCGGAAAAAAATCAAAATATCATCCAAATATACAACCATGAATTTATCAAGATAATTGTGGAAAATATCATGCATGAAGGATTGGAACACAGATGGAGCATTAGAGAGCCCGAATGGCATCACAAGGTATTCAAAATTGCCTTCGGGCGTATTAAATGCAGTTTTCCATTCGTCACCCTGTTTAATACGAACAAGATTATATGCCCCTCGAAGGTCAATCTTAGTAAACCAACTAGCCCCCTTAATCCGAGCAAACAAATCAGAAAGCAAAGGCAAGGGGTATTGGAATTTGACCGTGATCTTATTAAGAAGACGATAAGCTATACAGGGTCTCAAGGAGCCATCCTTCTTAGCAACAAAAAAGAAACCTGCTCCCAATGGTGACGAAGACGGCCGAATATGCCCCTTCTGCAAAGACTCCTTAACATAACTCCGCATGGCAGCATGCTCTGGCACAGACAGATTGAAAAGTCGGCCCTTAGGGAACTTGCAGCCAGGAATCAAGTCAATAGCACAATCACAGTCCCTGTGCGGTGGAAGGGAACTGGACTTGGGCTCAAATACATCCTGGAAATCCGACAAAAACTCAGGGACCTCAGAAGAGGGGGAAGAGGAAATTGACATCAAAGGAACGTCACTATGCACCCATTGACAACCCCAACTAGTCACAGACATAGTTTTCCAATCCAGCACCGGATTATGTTCCTGTAACCACGGAAAACCCAGTACAACAACATCATGCAGGTTATGCAACACCAGAAAATGGCAATCTTCCTGATGTGCTGGAGCCATGTACATGGTCATCTGCGTCCAGTACTGAGGTTTATCCTTGGCCAATGGTGTAGCATCAATGCCCCTCAAAGGAATAGGGCTCTGCAAAGGCTGCAAGGAAAAACCACAGCGCCTGGCGAATTCTAAGTCCATTAAGTTCAGGGCAGCGCCTGAATCCACAAATGCCATGACAGAAAAGGACGATAATGAGCAAATCAGGGTCACATAAGAGAAATTTAGGCTGTACAGTACTGATGGTAACAGACCTAGCGACCCTCTTAGTACGCTTAGGGCAATCAGAAATAACATGAGCAGAATCACCACAGTAAAAACACAGCCTATTCTGACGTCTGAATTCCTGCCGTTCTGTTCTAGTCAAAATCCTATCACATTGCATAGGCTCAGGACTCTGCTCAGAGGACACTGCCATATGGTGCACAGCTTTACCCTCACGCAGACGCCGATCAATCTGAATGGCTAGAGTCATAGATTCGCTCAATCCAGCAGGCGTAGGGAAGCCCACCATAACATCTTTAAGGGCTTCAGAAAGACCTTTTCTGAAAATTGCAGCCAGAGCATCCTCATTCCATTTAGAAATTTCTGGCAGTATAATTCTGCCGCTTCCTGACCTTGACACAGGGCTAACAGGGTTCTCTCTGCATGATCCACATAATTAGGTTCGTCATACAATAATCCGAGCGCTTGAAAAAATGCGTCTACATTCAGCAATGCCGGATTCAAGGGAAAATTCCCAGTCCTGAGGGTCACCACGCAGCAAGGATATGATGATTTTAACTTGCTGAATGGGATCACCAGAAGAACGGTGTTTCAAAGCAAAAAACAATTTGCAGTTATTTTTAAAGTTCAAAAACTTGGATCTGTCCCCAAAAAACAAATCAGGAGTAGGAATTCTAGGCTCCAAAGCCGGAGTCTGGACAACATAATCTTGGATACTCTGTACTCTTGCAGCAAGTTGATCCACACGAGAAAACAAACCCTGAACATCCATGCCAGCGCCAAAATCCTGAACCACCCAGAAGTCAAGAGGAAAAAATGACAAAACAGAGTCCACAAAAAAAATGGCTCAGAATTTATTTCCTTCTTTTGAGATGCATTTAATTCATTTTTGGCCACTTGTACTGTTATGAACTGGTGGTTTAGGAGCAACATGGGACAAGCTCAGAAGGAGGTGGTACCTGTACTGACCGCAGTTCCTAAGCTCAACATAACACTAGAAGTAGCCATGGGATACTACCCCTAAAGACAGAAACAGGAAAGCTATCTTGACTCAGAGAAAATCCCCAAAGAATAGATAGCCCCCCACAAATAATGACTGTGAGTGGAGAGGGAAAAGACATACGTAGAATGAAACCAGGATGTAGCACAGGAGGCCAGTCTAGATAGATAGATAGGACAGGACGGAATACTGTGCGGTCAGCATTAAAAACTAGAAAAATCCACCACAGAGTTTACAAAAATCTCCACACCTGACTAAAGGTGTGGAGGGTAAATCTGCTTCCCAGAGCTTCCAGCTTAACTGAATTAATCCATACTGACAAGCTGGAAAAAAACATAGAATGTACCGAACAATGAAGTCCACAACATGTGGACAGAAAAGAGCAAAGCAAGGACTTATCTTTGCTGAACTGGTCAGGATATCAGGGAAATCCAAGCAGAGATGTGAATCCAACCAGGAACCATTGACAAGTAGCACAAGCTGAAGGGAAGAGCCAGGCTAAATAGCCGAGCAGAATAGACAATTAGTGGAAGCAGCTGCTGACTGCTAAATCTAAGGAGCAGCCATTCCACTTAAAACCACCGGAGGGAGCCCAAGAGCGGAATTCACAACAGTTGTCTGCACTAACCAGCCGTGTGCATTCCTCAAAACACTGAAGGACTTGACACAGGTCTTGTACCTTCAACCACTGCACACCTGACAACTCCATGTCTGCCATCCAACTGCCTGCCCGTGTATGTGTATCCTCCCACAAATACATAACAGCACGCCTCTGTTCGCACAGTCTCTGAAGCATGTGCAGTGTGGAGTTCCACCTTGTTGCAACGTCGATGATTAGGCGATGCTGTGGAAGGTTCAAAAACCGCTGATGGTTCTGCATACGGCTGGAGTGCACGGTCGAACGGCGGATATGCGAGCAAAGTCTGCTTACTTTGAGGAGCAGGTCGGGTAACCCTGGATAACTTTTCAGGGAGCACTGCACCACCAGGTTTAAGGTGTGAGCCAGGCAAGGAATGTGTTTCAGTTGTGAAAGGGCTATGGCAGCCATAAAATTCCTTCACTCACTACCTTGCCTGCCTCAAGATGTACAGTGGCCAGTCATGACTGAGTTTCTTGCTTCAAGAACTCGGACAGAACTTCCGCGGTGTGTCTGTTGTCGCCCAAACACTTCATTGCCAATACAGCCTGCTGACGCTTGCCACTAGCTGTCCCATAATGGGATACATCGTGTGCAACAGTGGCAGCTGCGGATGGAGTGCTCGTGCGACTGCGGTCTGTGGATGAGCTCTCGCTTCTGCAGGAGGACGAGGAGGAGAGGGGGGCGAACGCCTACAGCCAACTGTTTCCTAGACCGTGGGCTATGCAGAACTGTCCCAATATTGCAGTCCCCTGTGGACCCTGCATCCACCACATTAACCCAGTGTGCCGTGATGGACACGTAACGTCCCTGGCCATGGCTACTGGTCCATGCATCTGTTGTCAGGTGCACCTTTGTACTCACAGATTGCCTGAGTGCATGGACAATGCGGTCTTTTACATGCTGGTGGAGGGCTGGAATGGCTTTTCTCGAAAAGAAGTGTCGACTGGGTAGCTCGTAGCGTGGTACAGCGTAGTCCATCAGGGCTTTGAAAGCTTCGCTTTCAACTAACCGGTAGGGCATCATCTCTAATGAGATTAGTCTAGCAATGTGGGCGTTCAAACCCTGTGTACGCGGATGCGAGGATGAGTACTTCCTTTTCCTAACGAGAGTCTCATGTAGGGTGAGCTGGACTGGAGAGATGCAAATCGTGGAACTAGCGGGGGTGCCGGTGGACATGGCAGACTGAGAGAGGGTTGGAGATGGTATTCTTGCTGGTGCCCTACATGCAGTGTTTCCCACCACGAACCTGGTGATTCCCTGACTGCTTTGGCCTGGCGACGAAACCTGCACATTTACTGCAGGTGTTGCGGGAAATGGTGGGCTTACAGTGAGGGAAGGGATGTAGCGTTGCTGACTAGCTTCATTGGCCGAGGGTGCTACAACCTTAAGGGACGTTTGGTAGTTAGTCCAAGCATGCAAATGCATGGTGGTTAAATGTCTACGCATGCAACTTGTATTTAGACTTTTAAGATTCTGACCTCTGCTTAAGGTAGTTGAACATTTTTGACAGATGACTTTGCGCTGATCATTTGGATGTTGTTTAAAAAAATGCCAGACTGCACTCTTTCTACTATCGGATACCTTTTCAGGCATTGCAGACTGACCTTCTTTAACCGGATGGCCACGCTGTCCTACAACTGGTTTTGGCTTTGCCACGCTTTTTTGGCCAGATACGGGCCTGGCAGATGGAACCTGTTGCGATGTTGATGCCTGCTGCGGCTCCTCCTCCTCCGCTTCAGAGCTACTGCCGCCTGCACCCTGTTCCCCCAATGGCTGCCAATCGGGGTCAACAACTGGGTCATCTATGACCTCCTCTTCTATCTCGTGTGCAACTTCGTCTGTGTCACCGTGTAAGCCGGTGGTATAGCGTTCGTGACGGGGAACCATAGTCTCATCAGGGTCAGATTCTGGATCAGTACACTGCGAGGGCAATGTTCTGGTCTGAGTCAAAGGAACAGCATAGTAATCTGGTTGTGGCTGTGCATCTGTGCACTCCATGTCCGATTCAACTTGTAATGGGCATTGCCTGTTAACTGTTTCACTTTCTAACCCAGGAACGGTATGTGTAAAGAGCTCCATGGAGTTACCCGTTGTGTCGCCTGACGCATCCTTCTCTGTTGTTCTTGGTGAAGACAAGGAAGCGACTTGTCCCTGACCGTGAACATCCACTAACAATGCGCTGCTTTTACATTTAGCAGTTTCAGAAAAGGAGGCGAAAGAGCTAGAGGCAGAGTCAGCAAGGAAAGACAAAACTTGTTCTTTCTGCTCTGGCTTTAAAAGCGGTTTTCCTACTCCCAGAAAAGGGAGCGTTCGAGGCCTTGTGTAGCCAGACGACGAAGCTGGCTCAACAACTCGAGACTTAGGTGCTATATTGCTTTTCCCACGACCACCTGATGCTCCACCACCACTACCATCATTACCAGCTGGCAATGACCACCCACGGCCACGACCTCTTCCACCAGACTTCCTCATTGTTTTGAAAAACGTAACCAAACTAATGGTATTTGTTACTGTAAAACCAGTTACAAGGTGAACTCTAACTTCTGTTGGATTTATATATCCCTTTATAGGTGGGTGAGACTGCAGGGAAAATCAGGCCCAATGTATAACAGTACACAGCTTCAGTGGCAGACAGATATGCCACTAACAGGACTGACGCAGATGCACACACTACCAATAAAAATCTCCCCCTTTTTATTTTTTCAGTGAGAATATTGAAGAAATGTGGCCCACTCTTATACAGTATATGTTCTGTGGCATAAAATGAAAGACAGATGCCACACACAGAACTGGCACTGAGGCAGAAATGCCAATCTTAATCTCCCACTATTTTTTTTTTTTCCTGGGAGAATTGTCAAAAAATCTGGCCCAGTGTTACACACTAGGTTTTATGTGGCAAAAAATGAGAGACAGATGGCACACACTGGACTGGCACTGAGGCAAAAATGCCAATCTTAATCTCCCACAATTTTTTTTTTCCTGGGAGAATTGTCAAAAAATCTGACAAAATGAGAGACAGATGGCACACACACAGCACTGGCACTGAGGCAGAATTGCCTATCTTAATCTCCCACTATTTTTTTTTTATTTATGGGAGAATTGGCAAGAAATCAGGCCCACTGTTAGACTGTATGTTTTCTGTGCCAGAAAATGAGACATAGATGCCACACACAGGACTGCCACTGAAAAAAGGGACTGTACTACAATTACTATCTCCCTGCAGTTATCTCAGCAAAGTATGGCAGGCAGCAATAACAAGGAGTGGACTGCTGCACAAAAAAGTCAAAAGTGTGGACAAACAAGATAGCTGTGCAGAAAGGAAGGAGCAACAGGATTTGTGCTTTGAAAAAAGCAGTTGGTTTGCACAGCGGTGTACAAACAGCAATGCAGCTATCAAGGAGCCTTCTAGGGCAGCCTAATGAGCTACAGCGCTGAGGAAAAAAAATGTAGCCTCCACTGTCCCTGCAAACAAAAGGTGGTGTTGGACAGTGGAAATCGCTACAGCACAAGCGGTTTGGGGGTTAATGTACCCTGCCTAACGCTATCCCTGCTTCTGACGAAGCGGCAGCAACCTCTCCCTATGCTCAGATCAGCAGCAGTAAGATGGCGGTCGGCGGGAACACCCCTTTATAGCCCCTGTGACGCCGCAGAAAGCAAGCCAATCACTGTAATGCCCTTCTCTAAGATGGTGGGGACTGAGACCTATATCATAACGCTGCCCACACTCTGCGTCCACCTTCATTGGCTGAGAAATGGCGCTGAACGCGTCATAGAGACGCGACTTTGGCGCGAAGGTAGTGTACCGCATGGCCGACCCCACACAGGGATCGGGTCGGGTTTCATGAAACCCGACTTTGCCAAAAGTCGGCGACTTATGAAAATGACCGATCCGTTTCGCTCAACCCTAGTAGTGACATCATTGTGCCAGCAGTGCACGGAGTCACAGACTGACAAGCAAAGGCTGAATGGTGAATCAGGCGCTTTTAACTCCGATTGACTATTCTATTCAATGGTATCACCATCATGGGAGTGTGGAAATCGCTTAAATTGTGATGATGGGAAGGAGAGGATGACCAATACCAAACCCCATGAGCCCTCTCAATTCATGGGTATCATAGCGACCAAGTGGGCGACCTTTACGAATGAGACACTCCTGCCTATCCAACTATTGTATGCTAAATATTTCATTGATCCTGGGTTCATTAGTATCTGCACTAAGAATGAGGCTAAGTGAGTATTTCTTAATTAGATGTGAGGTTGTTGGTGGAGTGGATGGTACCATATTGTGCATGTAGGGGGCAGTACTGTGGGAACTCTAATAATCCAGGTCAGAGTTTGCTTTCTGTTTCTCCTACTCCGGCCTGGTCATGGTGGGGTTAACTATTTGTGCCTCTCTTTGATTTGGGAGTGGCTATTTCTTGGTGCTCTTGCTGGCAGCTTGTGTTAGTGATAGTTTTGGGCTTGCTGGGGTTGCTAACCTGTTAAACCCCAGTGTTCCTTTTGTCTCTGAGCTCCCTTACCGATGCCTGACTTGTCTCCTGTACCTGACCTACTGTGACTCCCCATTTTTTGACTCGGCTTGAACTCTGACTTCGTCTCCTGTCTCCCGTCTTTGTTACCACACGTCTGTCTGGCTTTTGACCTACTGGCTTACTCTGACTTTGTTCTCGGTCTCATGTCTCCAATACCTTTGCTCCTGGCTGGTTCTGACCCTCAGCTTGTATTTTGTCTACAAGTTCTGTTTTCCCTTTTAAACTATACGCTTACTGACCGTTACTGACTTGGCTCGTTTTGACCACTCTCTGTTGCCATCTAGTGGCACAGTGCAGTGTGCACTGTGCTGCGGTGCAGCAAGTGCGACCTCTTTTGCACCTCCCCCTCGTGGAGTCTGCCCATAACTGCATTGCTGCAGCGTGACATTATCACTAACCTGAAACATTTAAATGAGATTTCGCACCTTTTTTCTCTCTCTCTGGTCATGGATTCGCTGCATACCTTGGCGGATCAAATAACTAACCTGACACAGATGATGTAGACATTATCCATTGAGCAGAGGACCTTGACTACCTCTCAGAAGCAAGTGCAGAGGGAGCTTGCAGAGACAGTTAAGATAGTCCAGGGTGATTCCTCTTCCTCTGTCAGTAGGTCAGGTGAGATGACTGATGTTTCTCTGCACTCTCCTGAACCCTCTGTTAAACTACCTGACACCTTCTCTGGTGAGAAGGAAAAATTCCACTTGTTCAAGGAGAGTTGCAAACTATTAATTTCTGTTAGACCCCGATCTTTAGGGGATGAGAATCAGCAGGTGGGGATAGTTATACCTTTACTTAGGGAGGGTCCGCAGTCGGGGGTTCTTTCCTTACCTCTGACCGCCCCTGAAAGAATGTCTGTCAATAGGTTCTTTGATGCTCTGGGACTGATATATGATGAACCGGATCATGTTAGACTGGTAGAGGACACTATCCACCCAGCTCTCCTGCTTTGTCTGTCTATATGAAGTGCATATAATCCCCACCTGGTATGCTCATCCACCCAGCTCTCCTGCTTTGTCTGTCTATATAAAGTGCATATAATCACCAACAGGTACGTCACCCAACTTTCCACACAGACTCTTACCTCTGTCCCTAGTATTCACATGGTATGTCTTTCAACTAACCCCAGCTTTACCCCAGTGTTATTTATGACCTTGTTTACTTTGGCTTGATTATATGCATCTGGTCCACTCTTAATTCTCTGGCCAAGATGAACAGAGACCACTCCTCTCTGCTTCGTGTATCATACAAGTGTGAAGATCAGAATTAAAACCAGAAGGGATCTGAAGGTAACTGGATACAGTCACTGTAAACAATGTTTCTATTTGTTTTCACTCTCACCCTTATTATCCTTCACTTTCTGCTAACCCCCCTAATCCCTACACCTAGTAAGGAACTGGTCATCTCCTCTTCAATCTTCCCCATCCATCTCACCTCCTCCTCTGAACTGTTCCTCAACATACAATTCTCTGTCTCCAAACACAGACAGCCACCTCATGCCCTCTCCTACTCCCACCAGCTAAAAGTTTCTCTGCTCCTTCTCACTGCTGGTGATATCTCTCCAAATCCTGATCCTCTTCACCACATCCCCACAGTCACTTCTACCTCCCATCCACGCTCTATCACAAATTTCAATAATCTCTCTGACCTTATACCCATTTGCCCAGCCCCCGCCTCCCCAGTCCCACTAACAGGAGCTCTGTGGAATGCTCGCTCTGTCTGCAACAAGCTTTCCTACATCAATGATCTTTTTGTTACTACCAAACTTTCCTTCCTTGCCATCACCGAAACCTGGCTCACCCCTTCTGACACAACCTCTCCTGCTGCACTTTCGTATGGTTTATTCCACTTTTCTCACACACCCCACCCCAGCAGCAAGCATGGTGGAGGAGTTGGTTTTCTCCTGTCAAATAACTGCTCCTTCACCCCAATCCAACTACCACTCTCTGTTACCCTCCTTTCTTTTGAAGTGCACTATGTGAGCATCTGCTCCCCCTCCAATCTCCAACTGGCTGTCATTTATCACCCCCCAGGGTCAGACACCACTTTATTTGATCACTTCACTACCTGGCTACTTCATTTCCTCTCCACTGACATCCCCACTATCATCTTGGGTAACTTCAACATCCCCATTGACACTTCCCTCTCAGCTGCCACTAAGCTTCTATCTCTCACTTCCTCCTTCGGCCTCACTCAATGGTCTTCTACAGCCACCCACAAAGATGGCCACACACTGGACCTCATTTTCACCCACCTCTGCTCCCTATGTAACCTCTCTAACTCACCTCTTCCTCTTTCTGACCACAACCTACTCACATTCTCCTCCCTCTCCACTCCTTGTCTAAAACCCCCAACCCACAAACTTGCACACCCTCGCAGAAATCTTAAACACCTTGATCTACACTCACTCTCTGAATCCCTTTTCCCTCTTACAGAAATAAGCTCCCTATACAATGCAGATGCCGCTCTATATAACATCACAATAGCTGCAGCTTTGGAATCTCTTTCCCCTCTCACACATACCAAAGCTCACAAAATCAACAGACAGCCCTGACACACCAGCCTGACCAAAGAACTGAGGCGAGCTTCCAGGGCCGCAGAGCGGAGATGGAAAAGATTCCACTCCAACGAGCACTTCAACGCATTTAAGCAGTCCCTAACTACTTTCAAGGCCACACTCACCACAGCAAAACAAACCTACTTCTCATCATTCGTATCCTCACTATCTCACAACCCTAAACAGTTATTTAACACCTTCAATTCTCTCCTCCATCCCCCAGCACCTCCTCCTTCCCCACTCATCTCAGCTGAAGACTTTGCCTCAGTTTTCAACCGAAAAATTGATAACATCAGAGACAGTTTTGGTCGACAACCCCCAGAGCCCTTCTTCCCAACTGCCTAGCCCTCCACCTCCAAAACCAACTTCTCCACCATTACAGAAGATCGAGTCTCCACTCTACTCAAGATTGCATCTCGCCACCTGTGCATTGACCCGATCCATTCCCACTTCATCCCAAACCTCGCCAGTCTTCATCCCAACCCTATCCCATCTCTTCAACCTATCACTAACAACTCGTGTTTTCCCCTCAAGATTTAAACATGCCTTAATCACACCTATCCTCAAAAAGCCCTCTCTTGACCCATCCTCTGTATCTAGCTATCACCCTATATCATTTCTCCCCTACGCCTCAAAACTACTGGAACAACATGTCCATCTTGAACTGTCCTCCCATCTCTCTTCCTGCTGTCTCTTCAACAGCTTACAATCTGGCTTCCGGTCACACCACTCCACTGAAACTGCCCTAACTAAGGTCACCAATGACCTATTAACCGCCAAGAGCAAGCGACACTACTATGTCCTGGTCGACCTGTCCTCTACCTTTGACACAGTGGACTATTCCCTATTATTACAGACCCTCTCATCCCTTGGCATCACAGACTTGGCCCTTTCCTGGATCTTGTCATACCTAACAGACCGGACATTCAGTATCACCCACTCATACACCACCTCGCCCATCTATCTGTTTTTGTCCTGCAAGGTTCAGTCCTAGGGCCACTGCTCTTCTGCATTTACACATTTGGCCTGGGACAGCTCATAGAATCTCACAGCTTTCAGTATCACCTCTATGCTGATGACACACAGATTTATATCTCCGGACCAGATATCACCACCCTACTAACCAGAATCCCTCAATGTCTGTCCGCTATTTCATCCTTCTTCTCCGCTAGATTTCTAAAACTTAACATGGACAAAAGAGAATTAATCATCTTTCCCCCTTCTTGCGCGACCCCCCCAATGAACATATCTATTACAGTAAATGGCTGCCCAATCTCCCCAGTCCCACTAGCTCGCTGCCTCGGGGTAATCCTTGACACTGATCTCTCCTTCAAACCACATATACAAGCTCTTTCCACTTCCTGCCGCCTTCAACTCAAAAATATTTTACTGATCCGTACATTCATCAACTTAGAATCTGCAAAAACCCTAGTCCATGCCCTCATCATCTCCCACCTTGACTACTGCAACCTCTTGCTCTGTGGCCTCCCCTCGAACACTCTCGCACTCCTCCAATCTATTCTAAATTCAGCTGCCCGACTAATCCACCTGCCCCCCCCACTATTCCCTGACCTCTCCCCTCTGTCAATCCCTTCACTGGCTCCCCATTGCCCAGAGACTCCAGTACAAAACCCTAACCATGACATACAAAGCCATCCACAACCTGTCTCCTCCATACATCTGTGACCTCATCTCCCGGTACTTACCTGCACGCAACTTCCTATCCTCACAAGAGCTCCTTCTCTACTCTTCTCTTATCTCCTCTTCCCACAATTTCATACAAGATTTCTCTCGCTCATCACCCCTACGGCTACTTTCACACTTGCGTTGGTACGGGCCCGTCGCAATGCGTCGGGCCGATGTACCAACGCACATTGTGAAATAAATGAACGGGGGCAGCGGATGCAGTTTTTCAATGCCCCATTGTAATGTCTGGGGAGGAGGGGGTGGAGTTCCGGCCGCACATGCGCAGTCAGAAATGGCGGATACGACGCACAAAAAAAATTACATGTAACTTTTTTTGTGCTGACGGTCCGCCAAAACACGACACATCCATTGCACGACGGATGCGACGTGTGGCCATATGTCGCAATGCGTCGCTAATGCAAGTCAATGGAGAAAAAACGCATCCTGCGGTCAACTTTGCAGGATTCAGTTTTTCTCCAAAACGACACATTGCGACATACGTCACACAACACTAGTGTGAAAGTAGCCTACTCTGGAACTCTCTACCACAACATATTAGACTCCCGCCTACCATCGAAACCTTCAAAAAGAACCTGAAGACCTACCTCTTCCGACAAGCCTACAACCTGCAGTAACCACCAATCGACCAAACCGTTGCACGACCAGCTCTACCTTCACCTATTGTATCCTCACCCACCCTTGTAGATTGTGAGCCCTCACGGGCAGGGTAACATAGTAACATAGTTAGTAAGGCCGAAAAAAGACATTTGTCCATCCAGTTCAGCCTATATTCCATCATAATAAATACCCAGATCTACGTCCTTCTACAGAACCTAATAATTGTATATAGTAACATAGTTACTAGGGTATTGTTTAAGATTATTGTACTTGCTTTTATTATGTATACCCCTCCTCACATGTAAAGCGCCATGGAATAAATTGCGCTATAATAATAAATAATAATAATAATTATGGGGCTCTCGCAGGGTAAGCGCTCAGCTGAGTGGTACTGTTCGGAGTTCCGGCGGTGGTCTTCAGAGGTTTCCTGGAGCAACTCGGCTCTCAGGTGTTTGTTCCAGAGTGGACTGTCTGAATATTTAAATGATGCTCTGGCTCTCCATCCTCCCCCCAGCTCCTTGGAAGAAGCCATGACTCAGGCTGTCTGCATGGATCGGAGGTAACGAGAGAGAG
The DNA here is from genome assembly GCF_032444005.1 of Ranitomeya imitator. Lineage (NCBI taxonomy): Eukaryota > Metazoa > Chordata > Amphibia > Anura > Dendrobatidae > Ranitomeya > Ranitomeya imitator. The sequence goes on along the minus strand of NC_091283.1, from coordinate 335,894,617 downwards.
GAGTCATGCAACGGGAGGCTCCTTTCCTTCCTGGTAAGCTGGAGTTTTTGCCACCTGTTGAGCCCATGGAAGTGGGAGCCATCACTCTCAAAGAAAAGGAGAGGAGACATCGGTGACTTGGCAAGCTCTGTTTTTACTGCGGAGATCCCGGACTTTGGAAAATGGACTGTCATTCCTGCTCACCGACTAACAAGCGACTGAGTCTGGGTGATTGACGTGGTGGTCACTCAGATTCGCAGGTACCTTTTTCTTAATTTTCAAAAATATTGTTGAAAGTGGAACTTGCTGTTATGGACTCTGTTTTTGCTACCTCGGCCTTTGTGGACTGCGGGTCCTCCATGAACCTGATTGACTCCAAACTGGTGGCCACCTGTAAGCTAGGGACAGTTAGGTTGGAGACTCCCATTAAACTTGTTACTATCAACTCTTCGACTCTCACAAAGAATGGTTTTAATTTAATCTCTGAGGAGTTTACCCTCAAGGTGGGGGCATTAGACCAGGAACGTATGTCATACTTTGTCCTGGACAATCTACCGGCCGAACTGGTGTTAGGTTTTCCAAGGTTGCAACTACATAACTCTGTTATTGACTGGAAGTTCCGGGATATTGTAAAGTGGGGACCTAATTATTTTAAATGTTGCCTTATTTCTGTGTCGTGTCATCCGTCAGTCTCGAGGGTATTCCGGAGTACCTGAGAGACTTTGAGGATGTGTTCTCAGAAAAAGAGGCTGAGGCTTTACCACCACACCGCCCATTTGATTGTAGTATAGACCTGGTTTCTAATGCTAAGTTGCCCAAGGCCAGTTTATACAGTCTATCTGGTCCTGAGAGATCTGCCATGAAAGAATACATCTCCGAGAGTCTTCGTAAAGGGCATGGATCGCCCCCAGATGCAGGGCCGCGGGTTACTCGATACCGGTCCAATGCTGGCTCAGTTCTGGGGATGACACGGTGGCTGGACCCGGTCCGTGACCCTGCTAAGGGGCGCCCAATAAAAGGTGATAGGAGTCTGTCAAGGTTTTGTGACGCCACCTGTGGTATTCGGTCAGGGTGACCGACGCTGCTTGGGGTCCACTGGGGTGATGTGATGGCAGCTAGATGGTGTGACTTCCCACAGGTGAAGTATGTCCCCAGGGCTTCCCAGTAAGGTGGATAGTGATGGTGTGAGGTGTAGACAATAACGAGGACACAGGGTTGCAGTCTCTTTACCTCTTTACTGAAGACTTCAGGATCCTCAATCCAGAGCATGATTAACAGGGCTGTCAGAGACCGGCCGGTCCGATGGCACATCCAGAGTTCCCCTTGCAGGTGGAAATCGTTGCCTACCAATAGTGCCTGTGCGTTGTAGTGCTACCCTGCTGAGCATTCGGTATAGTCCTCACAACTTCTATTCTAGTTCGTTCGTTCTTTCTAGTTCTATTTCGTTCCAGATGTTACTAGTTTCTCGTCCCCCAGGTATGTTATGGCTAGGACACACCCGTATGACGGGAAGGCTCGGAGCTCTTCCGGGACCCTAGAGACGCCCCTCTCCACGCGTTGCCACCTATGTCTTCGTAGGAAATTTAAGGTAGACAGCCAACCTATAATTAACTGTCCTGCGGAGTTTGAAGTAAGGCATAGAGTCTGTTACTTCCTCGGTGTTCCGGCCACCGGCTACGCGCCTCAGTAGGATGTTGCCGTTCTCGGTGCACGACTCCTACTGGATCTCCTTTGTGCTGATCTCGTTTCTCACTGTTCCACAATATCCTTCGCTTCGTGTCTCTTTCTTAGGATACCCCCACAAGGGAGTGCAGGCGCGGTTCCACAACGTTCTGTCTGTTCGCTAGGTACCTGCCAGGTTCCCACGCCTGACAGGGACCCCCCTGAATCTTCTCCCTGCAGCACCCCCTGCCACGGGATGCTGCCTGAATCCAACCCAGTCAGCTTCTGATCTAACTTCCTGTCCAACCCCTAGTTTTACCAGTGTGAGGAGTGGCCCAATAAATAAAGCCTTTTACTCCCCCTAGTGGCCGAAGTGTGAAGTGTAATGTGTGCTGGTGATACCTGGTCAGAGAACTCCTTTAGTGCCATCAGACGTACCATCACTCCCCTTAGTGGCAAAGCGAAGTTACTGCAACAACCAGGTCTCTGGGGCGCTGCAGGCACATTCGCCCCTCTGTATCCCTTGTGGCGGCTGGGTTCTTTTTTGCTAAAAAAAAAAAGATGGTGGTCTGCGTCCATGCCTCGATTTCTGAGAGCTAACTAAGATTACTGTGAGGAACACTTATCCTCTCCCGCTTATTCCTGATTTGTATAACCAACTGTCTGGGGCCAAGTGGTTTTCTAAATTAGACCTCCGGGGGGCATACAATATTATCCGTATACATGAGGGGGATGAGTAGAAAACTGCTTTTCTCACCTCAGAGTGACTGTTTGAGAATTTGGTTATGCCTTTCGGTCTGACCAAGGCGGCAGCAGTTTTCCAGAATTTTATCAATCATGTCTTCTCTGACTTCATTGAGCGCTTTATGGTAGTTTATCTCGATGATATTCTGGTGTACTCAGTGGATAAGCAGGATCATTAAATTGGCTTTTGAAGAATGAAGAAATTTTTTGGAGGGGGCTGTCCATAAAATCACTGTAATTACGCACCATAAGAATCTGGCTTATATTGAGTTGGCCAAAAGACTGACTCTGAGGCAGGCAAGATGGTCACTTTTTTTCTCTCGGTTTCAGTTCTCTATCACCTTTCGGCCAGGTTCTAAAAACATTAAGGCTGATGCCTTGTCTCATAGTCTGGACCCAATGTCACCTCCTGAGCCTCCTTCCTCCATTCTTCAGCACGGTGTGGTGCTAGCAAGGGTTTCCTCGGTGTTGGAGCGAGAGATTCATGGGGCCCAGTCTCTGGCTCTTCTGTCTATGCCTGTGGGTAAGCTATTCGTGCCCGTTCAACTTTGCCTCAGGGTTCTCTGGGAGTTTCATGATTCTGTTTTGAGTGGGCACCCTGGGATTGCGGCCACCCGTAGAGTGCTGGTCCTCATTGGCCTCAGATGTGGTAAGATTTGTGTCCTCCTGTTTTGTATGTGCCCATGCAAAGAACTCGCATAATCAGCCGGCCGGGGAATTGGTGCCATTGCCAATTCCTGATAGACCATGGACCCATCTGTCCACGGATTTTATCACTGATCTTCCTCCTTCTAATGGAAAAACTGTCATTTGGGTGGTGGTGGACAGATTTAGTAAGCAGGAGCATTTTGTGCCTTTGTTACGCTTGCCGAATGCTGAGACGCTTGCTAAATTGTTTGTGGAACATGTGGCGTGATTGCACGGTGTGCCTTTGATTGTGGTTTTGGACAGAGGGGTGCAGTTTGTGTCCAAGTTCTGGAGGGCTTTTGTAAAAGGTTGGGCATCTTTTTGACCTTTTCTTCTGCTTACCATCCTGAGACTAATGGTCAGATAGAACCAATCAGTCTCTGGAATAAATTTTGCGATGTCTGGTCACGGCTCGGCAGGACAATTGGTGTTCCTGTTTGCCTGTGGCTGGGTTTGCTTTTAATAATCGCATTAATCAGTCCACAGGTACCTCCCCTTTCTTTTGTAACTATGGCTTTCACCCTCATTTTGGGGAATTTTCCCAACGGGATTCGGGATGTCCTGGGGCTGATTTTGCAGTTCAACGGTTGGGGGAGGTGGGGCAGGAAGTTCAGAAGAATATTGGCGGGGCTCAGGGTTAATATAAATTCTTTGCTGACAAAAAACGATCTGTAGGCCCTGTATTCCGGGTTGGGATAAGGTATGGTTATATACCCGGAATATAAAGCTCAAGATTCCTTCAGCTAAGTTGGGGCCTAAGTTCATTGGCCCTTACGAGATTGTGGAGGTGATCAACTCGGTGACCTTTACGTCTTCCTCTGTCTTTCCGGATTTGAAACCAATGGGTCATTCCTCATGGGAGTCTCCTTCTCCTCCACCACCGGCGTTGGTGGAAGACCAGAATGAATTTGAGGTGGAACAGATTGTGGACTCCTGCATTGTCCATCGTTGCCGCCAGTATCTTATTCATTGGAAGGGTTACGATCCTGAGGACCGGTCCTAGGTTCCCGCGCAGTCGGTCCATGTGGATCGATTGGTCCGGGCCTTTCACATCTGCTATCCTGGGAAACCTAGGGGTCTGGTGGCCCCCTGTTATGAACAGGTAATTCAGTACCACAATGGACATAGAAGTCAGAGCACATACAGTGACCTGACCAAAACCCAAAAACATAGAACGAGCTCTGAGACGTGGGAACTCTGCTGACCGCAATCCCTAATCCTATCCAACCACACTAGAGGCAGCCGTGGATTGCGCCTAACGCTCCCCATGCAACTCGGCACAGCCTGAGAAACTAGCTAGCCTGAAGATAGAAAATAAGCCTACCTTGCCTCAGAGAAATACCCCAAAGGAAAAGGCAGCCCCCCACATATAATGACTGTGAGTTAAGATGAAAAGACAAACGTAGAGATGAAATGGATTTAGCAAAGTGAGGCCCGACTTTCTGAACAGAGCGAGGATAGGAAAGGTAACTTTGCGGTCAACACAAAACCCTACAAAAAACCACGCAAAGGGGGCAAAAAGACCCTCCGTACCGACTAACGGCACGGAGGTACACCCTCTGCGTCCCAGAGCTTCCAGCAAGCAAGAAAAACAAATAAACAAGCAGGACAGAAAAAAGAAGCAAACAAAAATAACACAAGAGCAACTTAGCTATGCAGAGCAGCAGGCCACAGGAACGATCCAGGAGGAAGCAAGTTCAATACTAGAACATTGACTGGAGGCCAGGTGGAGTTAAATAGAGCAGCACCTAACGACTTCACCACATCACCTGAGGAAGGAAACTCAGAAGCCGCAGTACCACTCTCCTCCACCAACGGAAGCTCACAGACAGAATCAGCCGAAGTACCACTTGTGACCACAGGAGGGAGCTCTGCCACAGAATTCACAACAGTACCCCCCCATTGAGGAGGGGTCACCGAACCCTCACCAGAGCCTCCAGGACGACCAGGATGAGCCATATGAAAGGCACGAACAAGATCGGGAGCATGGACATCAGAGGCAAAGACCCAGGAATTATCTTCCTGAGCATAACCCTTCCATTTAACCAGATACTGGAGTTTCCGTCTCGAAACACGAGAATCCAAAATCTTCTCCACAATATACTCCAACTCCCCCTCCACCAAAACCGGGGCAGGAGGATCAACAGATGGAACCATAGGTGCCACGTATCTCCGCAACAATGACCTATGGAATACGTTATGGATGGAAAAAGAATCAGGAAGGGTCAAACGAAAAGACACAGGATTAAGAACCTCAGAAATCCTATATGGACCAATGAAACGAGGCTTAAATTTAGGAGAGGAAACCTTCATAAGAATATGACGAGATGACAACCAAACCAAATCCCCAACACAAAGTCGGGGACCCACACAGCGTCTGCGATTAGCAAAACGTTGAGCCTTCTCCTGGGACAAGGTCAAATTGTCCACTACATGAGTCCAGATCTGCTGCAACCTGTCCACCACAGTATCCACACCAGGACAGTCCGAAGACTCAACCTGCCTTGAAGAGAAACGAGGATGGAACCCAGAGTTGCAGAAAAACGGCGAAACCAAGGTAGCCGAGCTGGCCCGATTATTAAGGGCGAACTCAGCCAAAGGCAAAAAGGACACCCAGCCATCCTGAAAAGCAGAAACAAAGCATCTCAGATATGTTTACAAGGTCTGATTGGTTCGTTCGGTCTGGCCATTAGTCTGAGGATGGAAAGCCGAGACAAGTCAATGCCCATCCTAGCACAAAAGCCTCGCCAAAACCTCGAAACAAACTGGGAACCTCTGTCAGAAACGATATTCTCCGGAATGCCATGTAAACGAACCACATGCTGAAAGAACAATGGCACCAAATCAGAGGAGGAAGGTAATTTAGACAAGGGTACCAAATGGACCATCTTAGAGAAGCGATCACAAACCACCCAAATGACTGACATTTTTTGAGAGACGGGAAGATCTGAAATAAAATCCATAGAGATATGTGTCCAAGGCCTCTTCGGAACCGGCAAGGGCAAAAGCAACCCACTGGCACGAGAACAGCAGGGCTTAGCCCGAGCACAAATCCCACAGGACTGCACAAAAGAACGCACATCCCGTGACAGAGATGGCCACCAAAAGGATCTAGCCACTAACTCTCTGGTACCAAAGATTCCAGGATGACCAGCGAACACTGAACAATGAACCTCAGAGATAACTTTATTCGTCCACCTATCAGGGACAAACAGTTTCTCCGCTTGGCAACGATCAGGTTTATTAGCCTGAAATTTTTGCAGCACCCGCCGCAAATCAGGGGAGATGGCAGACACAATTACTCCCTCTTTGAGAATACCCGCCGGCTCAGATAAACCCGGAGAGTCGGGCACAAAACTCCTAGACAGGGCATCCGCCTTCACATTTTTAGAGCCCGGAAGGTACGAAACCACAAAGTCAAAACGGGAGAAAAACAGCGACCAGCGAGCCTGTCTAGGATTCAACCGTTTGGCAGACTCGAGATAAGTCAAGTTCTTATGATCAGTCAAGACCACCACGCGATGCTTAGCTCCTTCAAGCCAATGACGCCACTCCTCGAATGCCCACTTCATGGCCAGCAACTCTCGATTGCCAACATCATAATTTCGCTCAGCAGGCGAAAACTTCCTGGAAAAGAAGGCGCATGGTTTCATCACCGAGCAATCAGAACTTCTCTGCGACAAAACAGCCCCCGCTCCAATTTCAGAAGCATCAACCTCGACCTGGAACGGAAGCGAAACATCTGGCTGACATAACACAGGGGCAGAAGAAAAACGACACTTCAACTCTTGAAAAGCTTCCACAGCAGCAGAAGACCAATTGACCACATCAGCACCCTTCTTAGTCAAATTGGTCAATGGTTTAGCAATACTAGAAAAATTGCAGATGAAGCGACGATAAAAATTAGCAAAGCCCAGGAACTTTTGCAGACTCTTCAGAGATGTCGGCTGAGTCCAATCATGGATGGCCTGGACCTTAACAGGATCCATCTCGATAGTAGAAGGGGAAAAAATGAACCCCAAAAATGAAACCTTCTGAACACCAAAGAGACACTTTGATCCCTTCACAAACAAAGAATTAGCACGCAGGACCTGGAACACCGTTCTGACCTGCTTCACGTGAGACTCCCAATCATCCGAGAAGACCAAAATATCATCCAAGTACACAATCAGGAATTTATCCAGGTACTCTCGGAAGATGTCATGCATAAAGGACTGAAACACTGATGGAGCATTGGCAAGTCCGAAAGGCATAACTAGGTATTCAAAATGGCCCTCGGGCATATTAAATGCAGTTTTCCATTCATCGCCTCGCTTAATACGCACAAGATTATATGCACCACGAAGGTCTATCTTGGTGAACCAACTAGCCCCCTTAATCCGAGCAAACAAATCAGATAACAGTGGCAAGGGGTACTGAAATTTGACCGTGATCTTATTAAGAAGGCGGTAATCCATACAAGGTCTCAGCGAACCATCCTTCTTGGCCACAAAAAAGAACCCTGCTCCCAATGGCGACGATGACAGGCGAATATGCCCCTTCTCCAAGGACTCCTTCACGTAACTCCGCATAGCGGCGTGCTCAGGTACAGATAAATTAAACAGTTGACCTTTTGGAAATTTACTACCAGGAATCAAATCGATAGCACAATCACAATCCCTATGCGGAGGTAGGGCATCGGACTTGGGCTCATCAAATACATCCCGGTAATCAGACAAGAACTTTGGGACCTCAGAAGGGGTGGATGATGAAATAGACAGGAATGGGACATCACCATGTACCCCCTGACAACCCCAGCTGGACACAGACATGGATTTCCAATCTAATACTGGATTATGGACCTGTAGCCATGGCAACCCCAACACGACCACATCATGCAGATTATGCAACACCAGAAAGCGAATATGCTCCTGATGTGCAGGAGCTATGCACATGGTCAGCTGGGTCCAATACTGAGGCTTATTCTTGGCCAAAGGCGTAGCATCAATTCCTCTCAATGGAATAGGACACTGCAAGGGCTCCAAGAAAAACCCACAACGCCTGGCATACTCCAAGTCCATCAAATTCAGAGCAGCGCCTGAATCCACAAATGCCATGACAGAATAAGATGACAAAGAACAGATCAAAGTAACGGACAAAAGAAATTTTGACTGTACTGTACCAATGGTGGCAGACCTAGCGAACCACTTAGTGCGTTTAGGACAATCAGAGATAGCATGAGTGGAATCACCACAGTAGAAACACAGCCCATTCTGACGTCTGTGTTCTTGCCGTTCAACTCTGGTCAAAGTCCTATCGCACTGCATAGGCTCAGATTTATGCTCAGATAATACCGCCAAATGGTGCACAGATTTATGCTCACGCAAGCGTCGACCGATCTGAATGGCCAAAGACATAGACTCATTTAGACCAGCAGGCATAGGAAATTGTTGTGAATTCTGTGGCAGAGCTCCCTCCTGTGGTCACAAGTGGTACTTCGGCTGGTTCTCTCTGTGAGCTTCCGTTGGTGGAGGAAAGTGGTACTGCGGCTTCTGAGTTTCCTTCCTCAGGTGATGTGGTGAAGTCGTTAGGTGCTGCTCTATTTAACTCCACCTAGTGCTTTGATCCTGGCCTCCAGTCAATGTTCTAGTGTTGGACCTGTTTCCTCCTGGGTCGTTCCTGTGGCCTGCTGCTCTGCATAGCTAAGTTCCTCTTTGCTATTTGTTTGCTGTTTTTTTTTCTGTCCAGCTTGTCAATTTGTTTTTTACTGCTTGCTGGAGGCTCTGGGACGCGGAGGGTGTGCCTCCGTGCCGTTGGTTCGGTGCGGAGGGTCTTTTTGCCCCCTTTGCGTGGTTTTTGTAGGGTTTTGTGTTGACCGCAAAGTTGCCTTTCCTATCCTCGCTCTGTTCAGAAGGTTGGGCCTCACTTTGCTGGATCTATTTCATCTCTACGTTTGTCTTTTCATCTTAACTCACAGTCATTATATGTGGGGGCTGCCTTTTCCTTTGGGGTATTTCTCTGGGGCAAGGTAGGCTTATTTTCTATCTTCAGGCTAGCTAGTTTCTCAGGCCGTGCCGAGTTGCATGGGGAGCGTTGGGCGCAGTCCACGGCTGCCTTTGGTGTGGTTTGGAGAGGATTGGGGATTGCGGTCAGCAGAGTTCCCACGTCTCAGAGCTCGTTCTTGTTTTTTGGGTTATTGCCAGGTCACTGTATGTGCGCTGACCTCTATGTTCATTGTGGTACTGAATTACCTTTCATAACAGTACTGGAGGCCAAAAGTACTAATGATTCTCAATAGAGGGAAAAAAGAAGTTCTGAGACCATTTTTTTTTTCTTTGCACTGTGTTTTGCCTTTTTTTTCCCATAGACATTTGGGTGGTTCAGGACACAGGTGTAGCAATGGACATTAAAGGTCTGTCTTCATGTGTGGATCAGCTCACGGCAAGAGTACAAAGTATTCAAGACTTTGTGGTTCAGAATTCTATGTTAGAACCGAGAATCCCTATTCCTGATTTGTTTTTTGGAGATAGAACTAAATTTCTGAGTTTCAAAAATAATTGTAAACTATTTCTGGCTTTGAAACCTCGCTCCTCTGGTGACCCAGTTCAACAAGTTAGGATCGTTATTTCTTTTTTGCGTGGCGATCCTCAGGACTGGGCATTTTCCCTTGCGCCAGGGGATCCTGCATTAAGTAATATTGATGCATTTTTCCTGGCGCTCGGATTGCTGAACGATGAGCCTAATTCTGTGGATCAGGCAGAGAAGAATTTGCTGGCTCTGTGTCAGGGTCAGGATGAAATAGAGGTATATTGTCAGAAATTTAGAAAGTGGTCCGTACTCACTCAGTGGAATGAAGGTGCGCTCGCAGCTATTTTCAGAAAAGGTCTCTCTGAAGCCCTTAAGGATGTCATGGTGGGATTTCCTATGCCTGCTGGTCTGAATGAGTCTATGTCTTTGGCCATTCAGATCGGTCAACGCTGGCGCGAGCGCAAATCTGTGCACAATTTGGCGGTATTACCTGAGCTTAAACCTGAGCCTATGCAGTGCGATAGGACTCTGACCAGAGTTGAACGGCAAGAACACAGACGTCTGAATGGGCTGTGTTTCTACTGTGGTGATTCCACTCATGCTATCTCTGATTGTCCTAAGCGCACTAAGCGGTTCGCTAGGTCTGCCACCATTGGTATGGTACAGTCAAAATTTCTTCTGTCTGTTACCTTGATCTGCTCTTTGTCATCATATTCTGTCATGGCATTTGTGGACTCAGGCGCTGCTCTGAATTTGATGGACTTGGAGTATGCTAGGCGTTGTGGGTTTTTCTTGGAGCCCTTGCAGTGTCCTATTCCATTGAGAGGAATTGATGCTACGCCTTTGGCCAAGAATAAGCCTCAGTACTGGACCCAGCTGACCATGTGCATGGCTCCTGCACATCAGGAGGTTATTCGCTTTCTGGTGTTGCATAATCTGCATGATGTGGTCGTGTTGGGGTTGCCATGGCTACAAGTCCATAATCCAGTTTTAGATTGGAAATTCATGTCTGTGTCCAGCTGGGGTTGTCAGGGGGTACATGGTGATGTCCCATTTCTGACTATTTCGTCATCCACCCCTTCTGAGGTTCCTGAGTTCTTGTCTGATTACCGGGATTTATTTGATGAGCCCAAGTCCGATACCCTACCTCCGCATAGGGATTGTGATTGTGCTATCGATTTGATTCCTGGTAGTAAATTCCCAAAAGGTCGACTGTTTAATTTATCTGTGCCTGAGCACGCTGCTATGAGGAGTTATGTAAAGGAGTCTTTGGAGAAGGGGCATATTCGCCTGTCATCGTCGCCATTGGGAGCAGGGTTCTTTTTTGTAGCCAAGAAGGATGGTTCACTGAGACCTTGTATAGATTACCGCCTTCTAAATAAGATCACGGTTAAATTTCAGTACCCCTTGCCATTGTTATCTGATTTGTTTACTTGGATTAAGAGGGCTAGTTGGTTCACCAAGATAGATCTTCGTGGTGCGTATAATCTTGTGCGTATTAAGCGAGGCGATGAGTGGAAAACTGCATTTAATACGCCCGAGGGCCATTTTGAGTATCTAGTAATGCCATTCGGACTTGCCAATGCTCCATCAGTGTTTCAGTCCTTTATGCATGACATCTTCCGAGAGTACTTGGATAAATTCCTGATTGTGTACTTAGATGACATTTTGATCTTCTCGGATGATTGGGAGTCTCATGTGAAGCAGGTCAGAACGGTGTTTCAGGTCCTGCGTGCTAATTCTTTGTTTGGGAAGGGATCAAAGTGTCTTCTTTGGTGTTCAGAAGGTTTCATTTTTGGGGTTCATCTTTTCCCCTTCTACTATCGAGATGGATCCTGTTAAGGTCCAAGCCATCCATAATTGGACTCAGCCGACATCTCTGAAAACTCTGCAAAAGTTCCTGGGCTTTGCTAATTTTTATCGTCGCTTCATCTGCAATTTTTCTAGTATTGCTAAACCATTGACCGATTTGACCAAGAAAGGTGCTGATTTGGTCAATTGGTCTTCTGCTGCGGTGGAAGCTTTTCAACAGTTGAAGCGTCGTTTTTCTTCTGCCCCTGTGTTGTGTCAACCAGATGTTTCGCTTCCGTTCCAGGTCGAGGTTGATGCTTCTGAGATTGGAGCAGGGGCTGTTTTGTCGCAGAGAAGTTCTGATTGCTCGGTGATGAAACCATGCGCCTTCTTTTCCAGGAAGTTTTCGCCTGCTGAGCGAAATTATGATGTGGGCAATCGAGAGTTGCTGGCCATGAAGTGGGCATTCGAGGAGTGGCGTCATTGGCTTGAAGGAGCTAAGCATCGCGTGGTGGTCTTGACTGATCATAAGAACTTGACTTATCTCGAGTCCGCCAAGCGGTTGAATCCTAGACAAGCTCGTTGGTCGTTGTTTTTTGCCCGTTTTGACTTTGTGATTTCATACCTTCCGGGCTCTAAAAATGTGAAGGCGGATGCTCTGTCTAGGAGTTTTGTGCCCGACTCTCCGGGTGTATCGGAGCCGGCGGGTATCCTCAAAGAGGGAGTAATTGTGTCTGCCATCTCCCCTGATTTGCGGCGGGTGCTGCAAAAATTTCAGGCTAATAAACCTGATCGTTGCCCAGCGGAGAAACTGTTTGTCCCTGATAGGTGGACGAATAAAGTTATCTCTGAGGTTCATTGTTCGGTGTTGGCTGGTCATCCTGGAATCTTTGGTACCAGAGAGTTAGTGGCTAGATCCTTTTGGTGGCTATCTCTGTCGCGGGATGTGCGTACTTTTGTGCAGTCCTGTGGGATTTGTGCTCAGGCTAAGCCCTGCTGTTCTCGTGCCAGTGGGTTGCTTTTGCCCTTGCCGGTCCCGAAGAGGCCTTGGACACATATCTCTATGGATTTTATTTCAGATCTTCCCGTCTCTCAAAAGATGTCAGTCATTTGGGTGGTCTGTGATCGCTTCTCTAAGATGGTCCATTTGGTACCCTTGTCTAAATTGCCTTCCTCCTCCGATTTGGTGCCATTGTTTTTCCAGCATGTGGTTCGTTTACATGGCATTCCAGAGAATATCGTTTCTGACAGAGGTTCCCAGTTTCTTTCGAGGTTTTGGCGAGCCTTTTGTGGTAGGATGGGCATTGACTTGTCTTTTTCCTCGGCTTTCCATCCTCAGACTAATGGCCAGACCGAACGAACCAATCAGACCTTGGAAACATATCTGAGATGCTTTGTTTCTGCTGATCAGGATGACTGGGTGTCCTTTTTGCCTTTGGCTGAGTTCGCCCTTAATAATCGGGCCAGCTCGGCTACCTTGGTTTCACCGTTTTTCTGCAACTCTGGGTTCCATCCTCGTTTCTCTTCAGGGCAGGTTGAGTCTTCGGACTGTCCTGGTGTGGATACTGTGGTGGACAGGTTGCAGCAGATTTGGACTCATGTAGTGGACAATTTGACTTTCTCCCAGGAGAAGGCTCAACGTTTCGCTAATCGCAGACGCTGTGTGGGTCCCCGACTTCGGGTTGGGGACTTGGTTTGGTTATCTTCTCGTCATATTCCTATGAAGGTTTCCTATCCTAAGTTTAAACCTCGTTTTATTGGTCCGTATAGGATTTCTGAGGTTCTTAATCCTGTGTCTTTTCGTCTGACCCTTCCAGATTCTTTTTCCATACATAACGTATTCTATAGGTCATTGTTGCGGAGATACATGGCACCTATGGTTCCATCTGTTGATCCTCCTGCCCCGGTTTTGGTGGAGGGGGAGTTGGAGTATATTGTGGAGAAGATTTTGGATTCTCGTGTTTTAAGGCGGAAACTCCAGTATCTGGTTAAGTGGGACGGTTATGCTCAGGAAGATAATTCCTGGGTCTTTGCCTCTGATGTCCATGCTCCCGATCTTGTTCGTGCCTTTCATATGGCTCATCCTGGTCATCCTGGGAGCTCTGGTGAGGGTTCGGTGACCCCTCCTCAAGGGGGGGGTACTGTTGTGAATTCTGTGGCAAAGCTCCCTCCTGTGGTCACAAGTGGTACTTCGGCTGGTTCTCTCTGTGAGCTTCCGTTGGTGGAGGAAAGTGGTACTGCGGCTTCTGAGTTTCCTTCCTCAAGTGATGTTGTGAAGTCGTTAGGTGCTGCTCTATTTAACTCCACCTAGTGCTTTGATCCTGGCCTCCAGTCAATGTTCTAGTGTTGGACCTGTTTCCTCCTGGGTCGTTCCTGTGGCCTGCTGCTCTGCATAGCTAAGTTCCTCTTTGCTATTTGTTTGCTGTTTTTTTTTCTGTCCAGCTTGTCAATTTGTTTTTTACTGCTTGCTGGAGGCTCTGGGACGCGGAGGGTGTGCCTCCGTGCCGTTGGTTCGATGCGGAGGGTCTTTTTGCCCCCTTTGCGTGGTTTTTGTAGGGTTTTGTGTTGACCGCAAAGTTGCCTTTCCTATCCTCGCTCTGTTCAGAAGGTTGGGCCTCACTTTGCTGGATGTATTTCATCTCTACGTTTGTCTTTTCATCTTAACTCACAGTCATTATATGTGGGGGCTGCCTTTTCCTTTGGGGTATTTCTCTGGGGCAAGGTGGGCTTGTTTTCTATCTTTAGGCTAGCTAGTTTCTCAGGCCGTGCCGAGTTGCATGGGGAGCGTTGGGCGCAGTCCACGGCTGCCTTTGGTGTGGTTTGGAGAGGATTGGGGATTGCGGTCAGCAGAGTTCCCACGTCTCAGAGCTCGTTCTTGTTTTTTGGGTTATTGCCAGGTCACTGTATGTGCGCTGACCTCTATGTTCATTGTGGTACTGAATTACCTTTCATAACAGGAAATCCCACCATGACATCCTTAAGGGCTTCAGAGAGACCCTTTCTGAAAATAGCTGCGAGCGCACCTTCTTTCCATTGAGTGAGCACGGACCACCTTCTAAATTTCTGACAGTAAATCTCAATCTCATCCTGACCCTGACACAGAACCAGCAAATTTTTCTCTGCCTGATCCACCGAATTAGGTTCATCGTACAGCAATCCGAGCGCCAGGAAAAACGCATCAATATTACTTAATGCAGGATCTCCTGGCGCAAGGGAAAATGCCCAGTCTTGAGGGTCGCCACGCAAAAAAGAAATAATAATTCTAACTTGTTGAACTGGGTCACCAGAGGAGCGAGGTTTCAAGGCCAGAAACAGTTTGCAATTATTTTTGAAATTCACAAACTTGGCTCTATCACCATAAAACAAATCAGGAATAGCAATTCTTGGTTCTAACATAGGATTCTGAACCACCAAATCTTGAATCTTTTGCACATTTATAACGAGATTATCCATTGAAGAGCACAGACCCTGAATGGCCATGTCCACATCTGTGTCCTGAACCACCCAAATGTCTAGGGGAAAAAAAAGGCAAAACACAGTGCAAAGAAAAAAAAATGGTCTCAGAACTTCTTTTTTCCCTCTATTGGGAATCATTAGTACTTTGGGCCTCCAGTACTGTTATGAACAGGTAATTCAGTACCACAATGGACATAGAAGTCAGAGCACATACAGTGACCTGACCAAAACCCAAAAACATAGAACAAGCTCTGAGACGTGGGAACTCTGCTGACCGCAATCCCTATTCCTATCCAACCACACTAGAGGCAGCCGTGGATTGCGCCTAACGCTCCCTATGCAACTCGGCACAGCCTGAGAAACTAGCTAGCCTGAAGATAGAAAATAAGCCTACCTTGCCTCAGAGAAATACCCCAAAGGAAAAGGCAGCCCCCCACATATGACTGTGAGTTAAGATGAAAAGACAAACGTAGAGATGAAATGGATTTAGCAAAGTGAGGCCTGACTTTCTGAACAGAGCGAGGATAGGAAAGGTAACTTTGCGGTCAACACAAAACCCTACAAACAACCACGCAAAGGGGGCAAAAAGACCCTCTGTACCGACTAACGGCACGGAGGTACACCCTCTGCGTCCCAGAGCTTCCAGCAAGCAAGAAAAACAAATAAACAAGCTGGACAGAAAAAACAGCAAACAAAAATAACACAAGAGCAACTTAGCTATGCAGAGCAGCAGGCCACAGGAACGATCCAGGAGGAAGCAAGCTCAATACTAGAACATTGACTGGAGGCCAGGATCAGAGCACCAGGTGGAGTTAAATAGAGCAGCACCTAACGACTTCACCACATCACCTGAGGAAGGAAACTCAGAAGCCGCAGTACCACTCTCCTCCACCAACGGAAGCTCACAGACAGAATCAGACGAAGTACCACTTGTGACCACAGGAGGGAGCTCTGCCACAGAATTCACAACAGCCCCCCTTGAGAGGAGGTGCTGTCATGATGGTCGGAGTTTGCTTTCTGTTTCTCCTACTCCGGCCTGGTCATGGTGGGGTTAACTATTTCTGCCTCTCCTTGATTTGGGAGTGGCTATTTCTTGGTGCTATTGCTGGCAGCTTGTATCAGTGATAGTTTTGGGCTTGCTGGAGCTGCTAACCTGTTAAACCCCAGTGTTCCTTTTGCCTCTGACCTCCCTTACCGGTGCCTGACCTGTCTCCTGTACCTGACCTAGTGTGACTCTGGTGTGCGTTCCCCTCCGTTTTTTTTTCCTTTTCCAAAGATTTTATTTGGATTTTAAAATAGCAGGCAAGAAAAGGGAATAAGGGCAGGATGGGGGAAGAGAAGGGGGGAGGGAGAAAAAGGGGGTAATAAGGGGGAGGGGAAAGAAGGGAGGTGCATAGGGAAAAATAGCAATGCAACATTATAGCAACAGTGATATACACTTATAGGATACATAATGTCCAGGTCATAAGGTTTAAACGAAACAACTGCGAACCAACGCATAGACAAATAAACAAACGAGAGATTGCAAGCCAATTAAGGCCAATCATATGTGAGCAAATATTTAACCAGGATTGAACCGTTAGATAGTACACGGAATATACAATTAAATGGTATTGCACCTAGAATTTGGTGGTGAGGGAATTAAGTAATGGGGGACGGAAAGGCCATGTCCCATTTGTTCCATTTTTTGTAAAATCTTGCAAACTGATTGCTAATCAAAGCAAATTTCAGTTCATGTGATCTGTGTTGCTGGATTAGGTGTAGGATAACCTCTGGATTTGGGAGTATTTTGTTTTTCCAGTGGAAAGTGATGAGATTTTTTGCTACAAGACAAAGATGAATAAAAATGGGTTGGAGTGCCAAGTCTAGTTCGTCCAAGTTAAGGGAAAGAAGGGCCATTTGAGGTGTGAGGGTTAAAGTTTTGTTAGAGAGTTTATTGAGAGTGGTAGAGATCCAAGACCAGACTATTTTGACTCTAGGACATTCCCAAAGCATATGTAATAGGTCTCCCTTGAAGCCGCAGTCTCTCCAGCAAAGGGGTGAGGATGAGTTTGAAGGACCGAAGTGTGCTAATTTTGCCGGGGTAAGGTACCAATTACTAATAGTTTTAAAGTATGTTTCTTGAAGTGGGAATGAGATTGTGGAGTTGTACGTTTTGGAGAGAGCTTCTTCCCATTGCTCAGGAGAAAAGGTGGATTTTAGGGTTTTTTTCCCAGGTGATCATATAAGGGCTTTTTGACAAACTATTGTCATTGTTGAAAGAGTCATAGAGAAAACCATGACTCCAGAAGATTTTATGGTGAGAATTGAGTAAGACTTTTATTGAGGAGTGGGTAAAGTTCATTTTTGAATTAAGAAAAGCGAGGACATTATCTTTTAAGAGGATGAATTCTAAGAAAAAGGAGTGAGGAACGTTAAAGTTTTTCCTCAGGGATGAAAAGTCTAAGAAATTGGAACCGTTGTGGATATCTCCCAATTTAGTGATTTTAAATTCTGGCCAAATTGTAGGGAGGGTTATATTAGAGAGACTAAAGATAAGAGTAAGGGGTATGTTTTTAAGAATGGAGAATTTGTGTGTCTGTCTGCTTGGTTTGGAGAATTTACGCCAAGATTGGGCAATGGCCTGGAATAGAGGGCGAGCGTTGAAGTTAGGAAGATGGTTTGAGATTGCTTGAGTGATGATATTACTTAACTGTTTGCCATTATTTAAAAATAATTCCAAGTCAAACCAGGCCGGAGGTTCACTTTGGGAAATCCAATGGACACTTTGTTCAATCAGAAGGGTTTGATAATGGGCAATAATGTTAGGAAGGCCCATCCCACCATTCCCTTTCTTCCTGTATAATGATGAGGAAGAAGTCCTAGCTTTTTTTCCTCCCCACAAGAAGGTTTTGAACAAGGTTTGGATATTTGTTAGGAGTATGACCGGGATAGGCAGAGGGAGGCATCGGAGAACATATAGAATTTTTGGAAGGATATGTGTTTTAAGGATATAATTTTTTCCCCACCAAGAGAGATTTTTTTCTTTAAAGGGACACTGTCACCTGAATTTAGAGGAAACAATCTTCAGCCACGGAGGCGGGGTTTTTGGGTGTTTGATTCACCCTTTCCTTACCCGCTGGCTGCATGCTGGCCGCAATGTTGGATTGAAGTTCATTCTCTGTCCTCCGTAGTACACGCCTGCACAGTGCAATCTTGCCTTGCACAGGCATGTACTATGGAGGACAGAGAATGAACTTCAATCCAATATTGCAGCCAGCATGCAGCCAGCGGGTAAGGAAAGGGTGAATCAAAAACCCCAAAACCCCGCCTCCATGGCTGAAGATTGTTCCCTCCAAATTCAGGTGACAGTGTCCCTTTAAAGATTAAGCAGTCTTTGCTTATTGAATCTGTCAAATTTCTCAGATTTATCTTCACCATAAGGTGGAGATTGTTACAGAGAGTAATACCTAGGTAAGGAATCTCTCTGTTGCACCAGTTAAGGGATGTTTTATCC